>NC_061086.1:0-344000 GCF_018902025.1 Drosophila willistoni
TTTTAGCCGCCATCTTTAATATAGAAGCAATACGAGCTGCTAGAAACATTCTACAGCCGCCATTTTGAGTATTCTACCCGCCATCTTTAATATAAAAGCCACACGCGCTGCTGAAACCATTCTACATTCCATCCCCCATTTTAAGTCTTCCACCCACCATTTTGAGTCTTTTAGCCGCCATCTTCAATATAGAAGCCATCATGATGCTAGAAACATTCTACAGCCGCCATTTTGAGTCTTCTACCCGCCATTTTGGTTCTTCCACACGCCATTTTGAGTCTTTTAGCCGCCATCTTCAATATAGAAGCCATCATGTTGCAAGAAACATCCTACAGCCCCCATTTTGAGTATTTAAGTCACCATTTTGAGTCTGGTAGCCGCCATCTTTAATATAGAAGCCATACAAGCTGCTGAAACGCGTCTACCCGCCATTTCAATTCTTTTAGCCGCCATCTTTAATATAGAAGCCATACGAGCTGCTAGAAATATTCTACAGCCGCCATTTTGAGTCTACTACCAACCATTTTGAGTCTTCCACCCACCATTTTGAGTCTTTTAGCCTCCATTTTTAATATAAAAGCCACACGCGCTGCTGAAACGCGTCTACCCGCCATTTCAATTCTTTTAGCCGCCATCTTTAATATAGAAGCCATACGAGCTGCTAGAAATATTCTACAGCCGCCATTTTGAGTCTACTACCAACCATTTTGAGTCTTCCACCCACCATTTTGAGTCTTTTAGCCTCCATTTTTAATATAAAAACCACACGCGCTGCTGAAACCATTTTACAGCCGTCATTTTGAGTATTGAAGAAACCATTTTGACTCTTTTAGCCGCCATTTTCAATATAAAAACCACACGCGCTGCTGAAACCATTCTACAGCCGCCATTTTGAGTATTTAAGCCACCATTTTGACTCTTTTAGCCGCCATCTTTAATATAAAAGCCACACGCGCTGCTGAAATCATTCTACAGCCGCCATTTTGAGTCTTCTGCCCGCCATTTTAATCTTTTAGCCGCCATCTTTAATATAGAAGCCATACGAGCTGCTAGAAACATTCTACATCCGCGATTTCGAGTATTTGAGCCACCATCTTTAATATAGAAGCAATACGAGCTACTAGAAACATTCTACAGCCACCATTTTGAGTATTTAAGACACCATTTGAGTCTGCTAGCCGCCATCTTTAATATAGAAGCCACACGCGCTGCTGAAACGCGTCTACCCGCCATTTCGGTTCTTTTAGCCGCCATCTTTAATATAGAAGCCATACGAGCTGCTAGAAATATTCTACAGCCGCCATTTTGAGTCTTCTACCAACCATTTTGAGTCTTCCACCCACCATTTTGAGTCTTTTAGCCTCCATTTTTAATATAAAAGCCACACGCGCTACTGAAACCATTTTACAGCCGTCATTTTGAGTATTGAAGAAACCATTTTGACTCTTTTAGCCGCCATTTTCAATATAAAAGCCACACGCGCTGCTGAAACCATTCTACAGCCACCATTTTGAGTCTTCCTACAGGCGCCATTTTGAGTCTTCTACCCGCCATTTTGAGTCTTCCACCCGCTATTTTGAGTCTTTTAGCCGCCATCTTTAATATAAAAGCCACACGCGCTGCTGAAACGCGTCTACCCGCCATTTCGGTTCTTTTAGCCGCCATCTTTAATATAGAAGCCATACGAGCTGCTAGAAATATTCTACAGCCGCCATTTTGAGTCTTCTACCAACCATTTTGAGTCTTCCACCCACCATTTTGAGTCTTTTAGCCTCCATTTTTAATATAAAAGCCACACGCGCTGCTGAAACCATTTTACAGCCGTCATTTTGAGTATTGAAGAAACCATTTTGACTCTTTTAGCCGCCATTTTCAATATAAAAGCCACACGCGCTGCTGAAACCATTCTACAGCCGCCATTTTGAGTATTTAAGCCACCATTTTGACTCTTTTAGCCGCCATCTTTAATATAAAAGCCACACGCGCTGCTGAAATCATTCTACAGCCGCCATTTTGAGTCTTCTGCCCGCCATTTTAATCTTTTAGCCGCCATCTTTAATATAGAAGCCATACGAGCTGCTAGAAACATTCTACATCCGCGATTTCGAGTATTTAAGCCACCATCTTTAATATAGAAGCAATACGAGCTACTAGAAACATTCTACAGACACCATTTTGAGTATTTAAGACACCATTTTGAGTCTGCTAGCCGCCATCTTTAATATAGAAGCCACACGCGGTGCTGAAACCATTTTACAGCCGTCATTTTGAGTATTAAAGAAACCGTTTTGACTCTTTTAGCCGCCATCTTCAATATAAAAGCTACAAGCGCTGTTGAAACTATTCTACAGCCGCCATTTTGAGTATTTAAGTCACCATTTTGAGTCTGCTAGCCGCCATCTTTAATATGGAAGCCACACGCGGTGCTGAAACCATTCTAGAGCCGCCATTTTGAGTCTTCTACCCGACATTTTGGTTCTTCCACCCGCCATTTTGAGTCTTTTAGCCGCCATCTTCAATATAGAAGCCATCATGCTGCTGGAAACATTCTACAGCCGCCATTTTGAGTCTTCTACCCGCCATTTTGAGTCTTCCACCCGCCATTTTGAGAATTGAAGCCGCCATCTTCAATAAAGAAGCCATCATGCTGCTAGAAACATTCTATAGCTGCCATTTTGAGTCTTCTACCCGCCATTTGGAGTCTTCCATTCGCCATTTTGAGAATTGAAGCCGCCATCTTCAATAAAGAAGCCATCATGCTGCTAGAAACATTCTACAGCTGCCATTTTGAGTCTTCTACTAGCCATTTTGAGTCTTCCACCCGCCATTTTGAGTCTTTTAGCCACCATCTTTAATATAGAAGCAATACGAGCTGCTAGAAACATTCTACAGCCGCCATTTTGAGTCTTCTACCCGCCATCTTTAATATAAAAGCCACACGCGCTGCTGAAACCATTCTACATTCCATCGCCCATTTTATGTCTTCTACCCGCCATTTTGGTTCTTTTAGCCGCCATCTTTAATATAGAAGCCATACGAGCTGCTAGAAACATTCTACATCCGCGATTTCGAGTATTTAAGCCACCATCTTTAATATAGAAGCAACACGAGCTACTAGAAACATTCTACAGCCGCCATTTTGAGTCTTCTACCCGCCATCTTTAATATAAAAGCCACACGCGCTGCTGAAACCATTCTACATTCCATCGCCCATTTTAAGTCTTCTACCCGCCATTTTGGTTCTTTTAGCCGCCATCTTTAATATAGAAGCCATACGAGCTGCTAGAAACATTCTACATCCGCGATTTCGAGTATTTAAGCCACCATCTTTAATATAGAAGCAACACGAGCTACTAGAAACATTCTACAGCCACCATTTTGAGTATTTAAGACACCATTTTGAGTCTGCTAGCCGCCATCTTTAATATAGAAGCCACACGCGGTGCTGAAACCATTTTACAGCCGTCATTTTGAGTATTGAAGAAACCGTTTTGACTCTTTTAGCCGCCATCTTCAATATAAAAGCCACACGCGCTGCTGAAACGCGTCTACCCGCCATTTCAATTCTTTTAGCCGCAATCTTTAATATAGAAGCCATACGAGCTGCTAGAAATATTCTACAGCCGCCATTTTGAGTCTACTACCAACCATTTTGAGTCTTCCACCCACCATTTTGAGTCTTTTAGCCTCCATTTTTAATATAAAAACCACACGCGCTGCTGAAACCATTTTACAGCCGTCATTTTGAGTATTGAAGAAACCATTTTGACTCTTTTAGCCGCCATTTTCAATATAAAAACCACACGCGCTGCTGAAACCATTCTACAGCCGCCATTTTGAGTATTTAAGCCACCATTTTGACTCTTTTAGCCGCCATCTTTAATATAAAAGCCACACGCGCTGCTGAAATCATTCTACAGCCGCCATTTTGAGTCTTCTGCCCGCCATTTTAATCTTTTAGCCGCCATCTTTAATATAGAAGCCATACGAGCTGCTAGAAACATTCTACATCCGCGATTTCGAGTATTTGAGCCACCATCTTTAATATAGAAGCAATACGAGCTACTAGAAACATTCTACAGCCACCATTTTGAGTATTTAAGACACCATTTTGAGTCTGCTAGCCGCCATCTTTAATATAGAAGCCACACGCGCTGCTGAAACGCGTCTACCCGCCATTTCGGTTCTTTTAGCCGCCATCTTTAATATAGAAGCCATACGAGCTGCTAGAAATATTCTACAGCCGCCATTTTGAGTCTTCTACCAACCATTTTGAGTCTTCCACCCACCATTTTGAGTCTTTTAGCCTCCATTTTTAATATAAAAGCCACACGCGCTACTGAAACCATTTTACAGCCGTCATTTTGAGTATTGAAGAAACCATTTTGACTCTTTTAGCCGCCATTTTCAATATAAAAACCACACGCGCTGCTGAAATCATTCTACAGCCGCCATTTTGAGTCTTCTGCCCGCCATTTTAATCTTTTAGCCGCCATCTTTAATATAGAAGCCATACGAGCTGCTAGAAACATTCTACATCCGCGATTTCGAGTATTTGAGCCACCATCTTTAATATAGAAGCAATACGAGCTACTAGAAACATTCTACAGCCACCATTTTGAGTATTTAAGACACCATTTTGAGTCTGCTAGCCGCCATCTTTAATATAGAAGCCACACGCGCTGCTGAAACGCGTCTACCCGCCATTTCGGTTCTTTTAGCCGCCATCTTTAATATAGAAGCCATACGAGCTGCTAGAAATATTCTACAGCCGCCATTTTGAGTCTTCTACCAACCATTTTGAGTCTTCCACCCACCATTTTGAGTCTTTTAGCCTCCATTTTTAATATAAAAGCCACACGCGCTACTGAAACCATTTTACAGCCGTCATTTTGAGTATTGAAGAAACCATTTTGACTCTTTTAGCCGCCATTTTCAATATAAAAGCCACACGCGCTGCTGAAACCATTCTACAGCCACCATTTTGAGTCTTCCTACAGGCGCCATTTTGAGTCTTCTACCCGCCATTTTGAGTCTTCCACCCGCTATTTTGAGTCTTTTAGCCGCCATCTTTAATATAAAAGCCACACGCGCTGCTGAAACGCGTCTACCCGCCATTTCGGTTCTTTTAGCCGCCATCTTTAATATAGAAGCCATACGAGCTGCTAGAAATATTCTACAGCCGCCATTTTGAGTCTTCTACCAACCATTTTGAGTCTTCCACCCACCATTTTGAGTCTTTTAGCCTCCATTTTTAATATAAAAGCCACACGCGCTACTGAAACCATTTTACAGCCGTCATTTTGAGTATTGAAGAAACCATTTTGACTCTTTTAGCCGCCATTTTCAATATAAAAGCCACACGCGCTGCTGAAACCATTCTACAGCCGCCATTTTGAGTATTTAAGCCACCATTTTGACTCTTTTAGCCGCCATCTTTAATATAAAAGCCACACGCGCTGCTGAAATCATTCTACAGCCGCCATTTTGAGTCTTCTGCCCGCCATTTTAATCTTTTAGCCGCCATCTTTAATATAGAAGCCATACGAGCTGCTAGAAACATTCTACATCCGCGATTTCGAGTATTTAAGCCACCATCTTTAATATAGAAGCAATACGAGCTACTAGAAACATTCTACAGCCACCATTTTGAGTATTTAAGACACCATTTTGAGTCTGCTAGCCGCCATCTTTAATATAGAAGCCACACGCGGTGCTGAAACCATTTTACAGCCGTCATTTTGAGTATTAAAGAAACCGTTTTGACTCTTTTAGCCGCCATCTTCAATATAAAAGCTACAAGCGCTGTTGAAACTATTCTACAGCCGCCATTTTGAGTATTTAAGTCACCATTTTGAGTCTGCTAGCCGCCATCTTTAATATGGAAGCCACACGCGGTGCTGAAACCATTCTAGAGCCGCCATTTTGAGTCTTCTACCCGACATTTTGGTTCTTCCACCCGCCATTTTGAGTCTTTTAGCCGCCATCTTCAATATAGAAGCCATCATGCTGCTGGAAACATTCTACAGCCGCCATTTTGAGTCTTCTACCCGCCATTTTGAGTCTTCCACCCGCCATTTTGAGAATTGAAGCCGCCATCTTCAATAAAGAAGCCATCATGCTGCTAGAAACATTCTATAGCTGCCATTTTGAGTCTTCTACCCGCCATTTGGAGTCTTCCATTCGCCATTTTGAGAATTGAAGCCGCCATCTTCAATAAAGAAGCCATCATGCTGCTAGAAACATTCTACAGCTGCCATTTTGAGTCTTCTACTAGCCATTTTGAGTCTTCCACCCGCCATTTTGAGTCTTTTAGCCGCCATCTTTAATATAAAAGCCACACGCGCTGCTGAAACCATTCTACAGCCGCCATTTTGAGTATTTAAGCCACCATCTTTAATATAGAAGCAATACGAGCTGCTAGAAACATTCTACAGCCGCCATTTTGAGTCTTCTACCCGCCATCTTTAATATAAAAGCCACACGCGCTGCTGAAACCATTCTACATTCCATCGCCCATTTTAAGTCTTCTACCCGCCATTTTGGTTCTTTTAGCCGCCATCTTTAATATAGAAGCCATACGAGCTGCTAGAAACATTCTACATCCGCGATTTCGAGTATTTAAGCCACCATCTTTAATATAGAAGCAATACGAGCTACTAGAAACATTCTACAGCCACCATTTTGAGTATTTAAGACACCATTTTGAGTCTGCTAGCCGCCATCTTTAATATAGAAGCCACACGCGGTGCTGAAACCATTTTACAGCCGTCATTTTGAGTATTGAAGAAACCGTTTTGACTCTTTTAGCCGCCATCTTCAATATAAAAGCCACACGCGCTGCTGAAACTATTCTACAGCCGCCATTTTGAGTATTTAAGTCACCATTTTGAGTCTGCTAGCCGCCATCTTTAATATGGAAGCCACACGCGGTGCTGAAACCATTCTAGAGCCGCCATTTTGAGTCTTCTACCCGCCATTTTGAGTCTTCCACTCGCCATTTTGAGAATTGAAGCCGCCATCTTCAATAAAGAAGCCATTATGCTGCTAGAAACATTCTACAGCTGCCATTTTGAGTCTTCTACAAGCCATTTTGAGTCTTCCACCCGACATTTTGAGTCTTTTAGCCGCCATCTTTAATATAAAAGCCACACGCGCTGCTGAAACCACTCTACAGCCGCCATTTTGAGTATTTAAGCTACCATCTTTAATATAGAAGCAATACGAGCTGCTAGAAACATTTTACAGCCGCCATTTTGAGTCTTCTACCCGCCATCTTTAATATAAAAGCCACACGCGCTGCTGAAACCATTCTACATTCCATCCCCCATTTTAAGTCTTCCACCCACCATTTTGAGTCTTTTAGCCGCCATCTTCAATATAGAAGCCATCATGCTGCTAGAAACATTCTACAGCTGCCATTTTGAGTCTTCTACCCGCCATTTTGAGTCTTCCACCCGCCATTTTGAGTCTTTTAGCCGCCATCTTCAATATAAAAGCCACACGCGCTGCTGAAACTATTCTACAGCCGCCATTTTGAGTATTTAAGTCACCATTTTGAGTCTGCTAGCCGCCATCTTTAATATGGAAGCCACACGCGGTGCTGAAACCATTCTAGAGCCGCCATTTTGAGTCTTCTACCTGCCATTTTGGTTCTTTTAGCCGCCATGTTTAATATAGACGCCATACGAGCTGCTAGAAACATTCTACATCCGTCATTTCGAGTATTTAAACCACTATCTTTAATATAGAAGCAATACGAGCTGCTAGAAACATTCTACAGCCGCCATTTTGAGTCTTCTACCCGCCATTTTCGTTTTTTTAGCCGTCATGTTTAATATAGACGCCATACGAGCTGCTGAAACCATTCTACAGCCGCCATTTTGAGTCTTCTACCCGTCATTTTGGTTCTTCCACCCGCTATTCTGAGTCTTTTAGCCGCTATCTTTAATATAGCAGCCATTTGAGCTGCTGAAACCATTCTAAAGCCGCCATTTTGGGTCTTCCACACGCCATTTCGGTTCTTTTAGCCGCTTTAATATAGAAGCCATACAAGCTGCTAGAAACATTCTACAGCCGCCATTTAGAGTCTTCTACCCGCTATTTTGAGTCTTTTAGACGCCATCTTTAATAAAGAAGCAATAAGTGATGCTAGAAACATTCTACAGCCGCTATTTTAAGTCGTCTACCCGCTATTTTGAGTGTTTTAGCCGCCATCTTTAATATAGAAGCCATACGAGCTGCTAGAAACATTCTACAGCCGCCATTTTGAGTCTTATAACCGTTAATCTGAGTCTTTTAGCCGCCATCTTCAATATAAAAGCCATATGAGCTGTTGGAACCATTCTACAGCCGCCATTTTAAGTCTTCTACCCGCTATTCTGAGTCTTTTAGCCACCATCTTTAATATAAAAGCCATACGAGCTGTTGGAACCATACAGCCATACAAGCTGTTGGAACCATTCTACAGCCGCCAATTTGAGTCTTCTACCCGCTATTTTGAGTCTTTTAGCCGCCATCTTTAATATAAAAGCCATACGAGCTGTTGGAACCATTCTACATCCGCCATTTTGAGTCTTCTACATCCGCCATTTTGAGTCTTCTACCCGCCATTTTGAGTCTTCCACCCGCCATTTTGAGTCTTGAAGCCACCATCTTTAAAATAAAAGCCATACGAGCTGTTGGAACCATTCTACAGCCGCCATTTTAAGTCTTCTACCCGCTATTTGGAGTCTGTTAGCCGCCATCTTTAATATAGAAGCCATACGAGCAGTTGGAACCATTCTACATCCGCCATTTTGAGTATTCTATCCGCCATTTTGGGTCTGTAAGCCGCCATCTTTAATAAGGAAGCCATACGCTTAAACCATTCTACACCCGTCATTTTGGTTCTTCTAGCCACCATCTTCAATATAGAAGCCATACGAGCTGCTAGAAACATTCTACAGCCGCCATTTTTAGTCGTCTACCCGCCATTTTGAGTCTTTTAGCCGCCATCTTTAATGTAGCAGCTATAACAGTTCTACAGCCGCAATTTTGAATCTTCTAGTCGCCATTTTGAGTCTTCTACCCACTATTTTGAGTCTTGAAGCCGCCATCTTTATATAGAAGGCATACGAGCAGCCATACGAGCTGCTAGAAACATTCTACAGCCGCCATTTTGAGTCTTCTACCCGCCAATTTGAGTCTTCCACCCACCATTTTGAGTCTTTTAGCCGCCATCTTTAATATAAAAGCTACAGCCGCTTCTGAAACCATGCTACAGCTGCCATTTTGAGTCTTCTACCCCCCAATTTAATTCTTTCAGCCGCCAACTTCAATATAGAAGCTATCATGCTGCTAGAAACATTCTACAGCTGCCATTTTGAGTCTTCTACCCGCCATTTTGAGTCTTTCACCCGCCATTTTGAGTCTTTTAGCCGCCATCTTTAATGTAGCAGCTATAACAGTTCTACAGCCGCCATTTTGAATCTTCTAGTCGCCATTTTGAGTCTTCTACCCACTATTTTGAGTCTTGAAGCCGCCATCTTTATATAGAAGCCATACGAGCAGCCATACGAGCTGCTAGAAACATTCTACAGCCGCCATTTTGAGTCTTCTACCCGCCATTTTGAGTCTTCCACCCAGCATTTTGAGTCTTTTAGCCGCCATCTTTAATATAAAAGCAACACGCGCTGCTGAAACCATTCTACAGCCGCCATTTTGATTATTTAAGCCACCATCTTTAATATAGAAGCAATACGAGCTGCTAGAAACATTCTACAGCCGCCATTTTGAGTCTTCTACCCGCCATTTTGGTTGTTTTAGCCGCCATGTTTAATATAGACGCCATACGAGCTGGTAGAAACATTCTACATCCGTCATTTCGAGTACTTAAGCCACTATCTTTAATATAGAACCAATACGAGCTGCTAGAAACATTCTACAGCTGCCATTTCGAGTATTTAAGCCACCATCTTTAATATAGAAGCGATACGAGCTGCTAGTAACATTCTACAGCCGGCGTTTTGAGTATTTAATTCACCATTTTGAGTCTGTTAGCCGCCATCTTTAATATAGAAGCAATACGAGCTGCTAGAAACATTCTACAGCCGCCATTTTGAGTCTTTTAGCCGCCATCTTTAATGTAAAAGCCACACGCGCTGCTGAAACCATTCTACAGCCGCCATTTTGATTATTTAAGCCGCCATCTTTAATATAGAAGCCATACGAGCTGCTAGAAATATTCTACAGCCGCCATTTTGAGTATTTAATTCACCATTTTGAGTCTTTTAGCCGCCATCTTTAATATAGAAGCAATACGAGCTGCTAGAAACATTCTACAGCCGCCATTTTGAGTCTTTTAGCCGCCATCTTTAGTGTAAAAGCCACACGCGCTGCTGAAACCATTCTACAGACGCCATTTTGAGTATTTAAGCCACCATTTTGAGTCTGTTAGCCGCCATTTTTAATATAGACGCCATACAAGCTGCTGAAAGCAATCAACAGCCGCCATTTTGAGTATTTAAGCCACTATTTTGAGTCTTCCACCCGCCATCTTCAATATAGAAGCCATCATGCTGATAGAAACATTCTACAGCCCCCATTTTGAGAATTTAAGTCACCATTTTGAGTCTGGTAGCCGCCATCTTTAATATAGAAGCCATACAAGCTGGTGAAACCATTCTACAGCCGCTGTTTAAGAATAACACGATGAAGCGGCTTCACTAAATCAGATGCACTAAAGAAAATATAATACAACTGTACTTTGGCACAAACAACTAACCTAGCATATGACTAGAATTACAATCAGCCACACGCGTTGTGGGAAAAACACTTGTAATTGTAAACTAACCCAAACGATCACGACGGCAGGATGTCAAGTGGCCGACGCCGTGCCCAAAATAATAATAATTTTTCAACCCCGAATGCGTGGGTGTGAGTTGTACTAGAATAAGATCTCCTTAAGAACAATTGTTACCTCCTAGAGCCTAAGATTTCCTATATAAACTCCGTACTTTAGTAAATAAAATCAGTTCATATTTTGAATTCAACGAATGAAGATTGGGTTTTTTTCCTTCTCTCCGGGAATCCCTATTCATTTTGGTCCTTGGAGTAAAAAGGAACTCTGTAGTTTTCCCCCACCAGTGGTAAGAGGCTCAGAGAATGAATCAGCTCCTTAAAGTCTGAATTCTTATGATAAGATCAGATAAAGGTAGCAAAATAAAAAAAACTCTTGTTTTCCCCCACCAGTGGTAAGAGACAGAGTATAATATAAAAGCAAAATATTGCTTAATAAATAAAAAGTGCGTGCGACCGAATATATAGAGGCAGTTTGGCTAGTCGAGCAACTGCAATAATTTCGGCGGCGGTAAAAATAAAACGAAATAAAGTTGGTGTGTGGCTAATTCGAAGCCCATATATATATAAAGTGAAAAAAAAATATAAAAATATAAAGTTGGTGTGTGGTGTATTCGAAGCCCTAATATCGAAAAAAGTGAACTATATGTAGTTGCAAGTCGGCAACTACCAACAGCAGCAGAGCAACAAGAAAGCTGCAAAGAAGAAACTGAAGAACGTGCAGTGGCAGTATAAAAAATTCTGGTGCGATGTCCGGCACCGGTACCGCCTGAGCCCATAGGCCCTGGACAACAGCAGCTGAGCGACGACACAGTAAAAAAAAAACGGCGAATTCTATAGTATTAACGCTATTAAATTGTATTGGTAGGTTACTTTGTCTACCAAATACTAGTTCATATGGACAATAATTATGTGTTACTGATGGTGTTGTGTTAAAACAATACACGAAATACTGTAACCATATGTCCCAATCAGTTTTATCCACTAAACCAGAGGGCCGGGGCTAACTTCGACCGCGTCAAAGTTTTTATACCCTTGCAACTTTTTTGGTAACTTTTTCCTTACCTATAGTCATCAAAGTGGAAAAACGTTTAAGCTAAAAGGGCTAATGTTTCCGAAAGAACGGCCAAGATATTGATCAAAGTTACTGTTTTCCACCGACACTTTGTAAATTGCCGTCGAGTTCTGTAGTTAGTGTGCTCGCTTGGCGATCGGGCGGCCGGGGTTTGACTCCCAGCTTGGTCGAAGTTTTTCATAATGCTTTTTATTCATAATGCTTTTTATATATTTATATATTTTTTTGTGATACATTTTTATTTACTTTTTATTTACTTTTTATACCCTTGCAGAGGGTATTGTAAAATTGGTCAGATATTCGTAACGCACAGAAGGAGGCGTTTACGACCCCATAAAGTATATAAATTCTTGATCAGCATGAGAAGCTGAGTTGATATAGCCATGTCTGCAAAATTTTTTCTTCTAGAGCTATATGATATAGTGGTCCGATCCTAAGGATTTTCATACTTTATCTTACCCGGGTAATAAAAAACCCCAAAAAAAGATTTCATCCCGATAGCTCTTAAGACGGCTGAGTAAAACGCATACGCACAGACGGACGGACAGATGGACATGGCTATATCAACTCAGCTTCTCAGGTCGTAAACGCCTCCTTCTGTGCGTTACGAACATCTGACCAATTTTACAATACCCTCTGCAAGGGTATAAAAAGTAAATAAAAATGTATCACAAAGATATAATGAATGAATGCACAGCAACTAGAATCACTGTCTGTTCAGCTCTCTAAGGTGGGAGAAATATGTGCATGCAAAACCAGATTGAGCAATGGAAAAACAGTTTTAATTGTGGCAATTTATACTTCACCGAATCAATCAATAAATAGCATCACGGAATTCATTCATGAAAATTTAATAAAGTATACACCAGAAGTATCGCGGATACTTAGAAAAGATTACGATA
The DNA here is from genome assembly GCF_018902025.1 of Drosophila willistoni. Lineage (NCBI taxonomy): Eukaryota > Metazoa > Arthropoda > Insecta > Diptera > Drosophilidae > Drosophila > Drosophila willistoni. Next base: position 12,817 of record NC_061086.1, read on the forward strand.
AAGTTCCAATGATTTTAAATGGCGATTTTAACGTAAATTTTGCATTGGACACAGCGGTTCGTTTAATTGACTTTCTCAATACAACAATCAGTTTAAAAATGTGTAACAATCGCACTGAATCAACAGCACGATCAAAAACAACAATTGACGCGGTATTTCAAAGATATGTTGACAACATCGAAACCAAAGCATTTGTATCATATTTTAGCTATCATAAGCCACTCGTATCATTTGTTGAAATTGAAAACATTGAGGATGAATAATAATAAAATGAAGAAAATAAAATATGACCTTTAAAGCAATATTATAATGAACCTATAATTATCCCGCTCCTAATGCTGCTTTCGTCTCATTCTCTCTCAGTTTGTTTTACGGAAGGTTTCACTTCTATCGTGTCTAACCGTTAGACGCACTTTTTTTTACATATTTAGTCATGTTTGTCCAAAAATAACGATTCTTTATTTTTGCAATTGTTTTATTTATGCCTGTATGACCTCCTTGAATTGGATCTTCATGGAATGTAGACAATACAGCTTCTTTTTCTTCATTGTTTTAGATGAGGGTCATCGGCTTGAGTAGCGCTACTTTTAAAAATTGTAAAATTTTATTGCCCATATTTTTGAAAGATTCTATTGAAATAGTTTCAAAGATCTTTTCGCTCGGTGCCACTTTGACTTTGCTGATACTAAGCATACCGGCTTCTTTTTCGAGCCTTTGAAAAAACTGATCTGAGTCGAGAATTCCATTGGTATACATATCGCAAATGTCAATTCTTGCTATAACTTTCTTGCCATGTTTGAATGTGGTTGAGGAATCAGTTATTCGCAAGGTCACTACTTTTAGTACTACGTCATTTACAATAACGTCATATACGTTGGGCTTGTAAGCTTTTTCAAGACTTTGCCTTGGCAATAGTTCTTGTTTATTTTCTGCGCAGAAATTGTTTTGTCTACTTTAGTGTCTGGTAGTGACTTTCAGGACTTTTTCGTTCATGCCACAAAGTTATCTTTTCCTTTAAGGTATTCTACTGTGAAATCATATTCTTCGAGTTCTGGCCTCGACTATATCCATTTTGTCGCTGTTAGAAGTACAGTACAGTATTTGATTGTCCTACTACTTCGGTACAGATGTTTACATATTTGGAAATGATAAGTTTTACTTTATCAATGGAGCAGTTTCGAGCCATAGCTTTGACAGCAAGTGTAATGCTATACTTATTAGCTAAATCAGGTGACAAACCGTCACTAATATAGTCTCCTTCTAGGAACCAATTTTTCTACCTCTGGGTATACATTGTATTGATTGACAGCTTTGCTCTTTTGTTGTTGTTGTTTAAGTAAATGATAATGATTTGTTTTGTTTTGTTGTTGTCGGTTGATTTGTTGTTTGTGTTCCAAAAAAAAAAAAAATCGCGAATTGACTATTAGGTACCCGGTTTCTATAATTCTTTTTAATACTGCGACAACAAGGGTTACCCATTTCGAAACTATTTTAATATTAGAGAATTTTCTTGTTTTTTGAGTTTTTTCTTTGCATATTTCTTTCTTTTTCTTGTCGGCCAAATTAAAACGTTTGGCTGACAACAGACGATGAGAGACATAACTATTTTTGTTGTTTCTTCTCCTTTTTTTTTTTAGATTTTGTGTTTTTTGTTGACGATGACCTTTCAACCACTTTTTTTAAATATTATTAATGATTTTTCTTTCTATAACATGTGGAAGGTAGCAAAAATTAAAAGATTTTAGAAGAAATTAATTGTAGAAATTAAAAGGTTTTGTTTACTTTATTTTCATTATATTATATCATTATTATTTCATTAGACGAATATATATGTATATATAATATTATTCACTCGCAAGTTTACAAAATTACAAATTTTACAAATTTACAAAATTTCTGCCTATAATTTGTACAGCCTCCCTGCTAAAGTTTTAATTCAAAAGTTTAAGTTTTCTAGGCCTCGCGAAATCTCCTCTTTTAAAATTACAGTACCTAATGAATATTTCTCAGCTATGGTTGACACTAATTTCTGGCCAGAGGGCCTAGTTGTACACGAGTTTGCGCCCAATAAGCGCTCCCGTCCGTTGCCTGTCCACCTTCCTAATTTATCTTCTGCTTCAAAAAACTAATAACGTCTACTCTTTGCATTCATTATCAAAATGTAAGAGGACTTCTTACCAAGCTCTCGAACCTGTTCTGTGATAGCCAAACCTTTTCGGCTGACATATTAGCTTTCTCTGAAACTTGGCTTAACTCCTCTGTTTTGGATAATGAAATTCTTTCTAATAACTTTATTTCTTATAGGCTTGATCGCGTTGGTCGTCGTGGCGGTGGAGTACTTATTGCTGTCAACTCGAATCTGTGTTCAAGTGTTGTGCCGATTGATCTGCCCTTAGGTGTTGAGTTTATTTGCGTCGAAATTACATGTTCCAACTTTAGCTTATATATTTCTTATTCACATATTCCTCCAGCTTCTGATATAACGACGTATACGTATATGCATCATGCTGATGCTTTGCAAACTATTTTTAATCGTCTTAAAGATCGCGATTTCCTTATAGTTTTAGGTGATTTCAACTTGCCTAATATTTCTTGGCTTGTTGATGATAATCTATCTTTCTTAATTCCTTCATCTCAACATGTTTTTCTTGATAGCCTACTTGAATGTCCGCTATATCAGTTGAATTCTTTCCTTAACTCTTCTAAAAGAATCCTTGATCTTGTTTTTGTCTCTCATCCCACTGTTAGTGCTGTATCCCGAACACAGCCCCTAGTGAAACCTGAAGATCCCTATCACCCTACCATTGAACTTACTATTTTTTACAATTCCGTTACTAATTCATTTAATAACATCGCAAATTCTCGTCGTAGATGTTTTCGTAAAACAAATTTCAATCTTCTTAATAGCCTTATTTTCTCTTTTGATTGGTCATTTCTATTTGAGTGCTGCGATATAGATCGTGCAGTGAAGTTTTTCTACTCTGCTCTTAATTCTCTAATTGATAAATGCGTTCCTTATGTGAATGTCTCTACCGTCTCCAGCGCGCCAGTCTGGTTCACACGTAGGAGCCTAATCTCCGTAATATTAAATCGAGATATTTTAAAAGATTTAAAAAAACTGGTTCGCGACTTGACTATGCAAATTACTGTATAGCCAAATCTCAATTTTGTCTTTCAAACACTCAATCCTACAATAATTATATCGCTGTAAGGTTGAATTTTATAAGAACCCCAAAAGATTTTATAACTTTGTTAATTCCAAAAGACGCTATAATGTACTACCCTCCACCTTCAGACTTAATGACCAGACTGCTAATAATGATTCAGATATTGCAGATCTGTTTGCTAAATTCTTTCAGTCGACTTATTCTACTACTGTTTCGGAACCCACACCCTATCTCTTTTCAATCCCACATTTAAATTGTATGTTTTTTCCTAGTATTACTGAAGACTGTATTATCTCTAGCTTGTCATCTATGACGTCTTCCTTCGTTCCCGGTCCTGATAATATACCTAGTTGCATCCTTAAAATGTGTTCGAATTCCCTATCTAAGCCTTTATCTCGGTTATTCTTTATATCGAGTGAGATTTGTACCTTTCCCGATATTTGGAAGGAGTCTTTTATTATTCCGCTTTTTAAAAAGGGTAGCAAATCGGATGTTTCTAACTACCGTGGCATTGCCAAACTTTCGGCAATACCAAAGCTGTTTGAGAAAATTATTACGTCTTCCCTTCAACACCTATCCAGATCCACTATTTCTCCTTGTCAGCATGGATTCATGAAAGGTCGTTCGTCGCTTACTAACCTTTTAGAATTGACTACTCTTGTACACCATGGCTTCCGTAAAAAGTGTCAAACTGATGTTATTTATACTGACTTTAGTAAGGCTTTCGATACGGTTGATCATTCTATGCTTCTCGCGAAACTTAACATAATGGGTTTTTCCCCAAAACTGTTGGCTTGGTTAAAGTCGTATCTTATTGGCAGAACCCAAAAGGTGTCTTTTCGTTCCTCGATATCTAAAACTGTTCGAGTTACGTCACGTGTACCCCAAGGCAGTCATCTGGGCCCCTGTTATTTACACTGTTTATAAATGATTTGCCTTTGGCCTTGGCTCATTCACGCGTGCTCATGTTTGCGGATGACGTCAAGATTTGTTATTCCTATAATGATCCTTCTTTCCAACAGTACTTGCAATCAGATCTCGATGCGTTCTGTGATTGGTGCCACGTTAATAAATTACACCTTAATGCCTCTAAGTGTTCTTTTATGACTTTCAGTCGTTTGTCTCCGTTCCTAGCTCATTACTCTGTTTAGTCTGTTCTGTTAGATTGTGTACCATCGTTCAAAGACTTAGGCGTGATGTTTGACCCAAAACTTTCATTTAATGTTCATATTTCTTCTATTGTCAATAGAGCAAGCAGCCTTCTTGGCTTCATTAAACGTTGGGCCAAAGAATTTGATGATCCCTATGTAACAAAGGTTTTATACACTTCGTTAGTTCGCCCTACTCTAGAATATTGCTCGCCAGTGTGGAATCCGAAATATGATGTTCACCAGCGTAGCATTGAATCGGTACAGAAGCAATTCCTTATGTTTGCATTGCGCGGTCTTAATTGGGACCCGAGTCTTCGCCTACCTTCTAATTCTAGCAGACTTCTTCTTATTAATCTTCCTTCACTTTACAACCGTAGGTTCGTTTTTGGCATTCTATTTCTCCATAAACTAGTCAACGGCGAAGTCATTTCTAGTAATTTACTAGATAAGCTATATTTTTGTGTTCCCTCACGTCGGACCAGAAACTTTTTTCCTATTCACCATAGTAGATGTCTGACTAACTACTCTCTCCACGAACCTTTTCGTGTTCTTTGCCAATCTTTTAACAGCCTTTCTCACCTAATTTCTCCTCATCTTTCTGTCACTTCTCTTCGCGCTATACTTTTTAATCATCTACAGCGAAACCAATAATAATATTCTGGACTTGGATTGGCTGCAACTCATCCCTGACCACATTGGCTGTGACTCGGGGCATAGCTGGCACCTTATGCAAATAAAACACCTCCACCTGGTCGGGGATGTTTAGTTGTGTATATAGCTAAGCTATCTTTTTCAATTAATTACTATCTGTCTTTAGCTTAAGCTTTTTCGTCGACTGCTGTGTTAGTTGACGTAAATAAATAAATAAATAAATAAATTGCCTGATCAGTGCTTGCTTTTTTATTTTGAGAAGACAACAAAGATGGTTGCACAGAGGTCTTACGTTTAGAATTAATAAAATTATAAAATTGTATAGGGTCATAAGAAAACTGAAGCTTACACCGCTGAAGATAATTCTTATAGCATTGTGTATTAAGCATAATGAATTGAACGAGCGATGAACGACGTGTTTTTTGAAACTTCTTATAATATCGAGTCTTCACATTTTTCAAATTGGATAACTCTCGAGAGAACCAGCGAGGTTTGTTAAGCGGCTCCTGCCTACCAAAAGGCACACAAATATCAAAGAGTGAATTCAAAGTGTCATAAAAGAAGCGATCAGCTGAGTTCATGTCATTACAATTGTACAGATAGGACCAATCGGTAGTAGCAATGTTTTCATTAAGGCTGGCAAAGTCAGTCAACCTAGTTAAAGGTAACTCATTTGAACCAAGTAATGGTGAAAGCAAGGGCAGATCAATTTTTAAATTTAATGTAGGATAAAATTTGTCCTCGGGAAGAACAAATGGTTCGATCTTAGAAACATCACAATAAGAAGAATCCAATACAAAAATAAGATCTAACGATTTTCCATTAGAAGTTAAGACAGGATTGACTTGGGATAAAGATAAGCCTAGAAGGCCATCAATAAAGTCATGTGACATTGAGGGCAGCAACATGATACATTCATCTGTTGGGGACCATGCTAAAGCGGGTAAATTAAAATCACTTACAACTATGAGCATGTCTTGACTGGAAACTAAAGAGGAGACAAACTGAATTGCCTCTATATGATTTAAATATACCACCATGGCTGACAATGGTGGAATATAGGAACAAGTAATAAAAGCATAAAAAGATTTAAAATTTACTTCAACACCGACAAACTCAATCTCCTGGGTACTAGAAAATTGAATCATTTCTGAATAGGGATTCCTGGAGAGAAGGAAAATAACCCAATCTCCATTCGTTGAATTCAAAATATGAACTGATTTTATTTACAAAAGTACGGAGTTTATATAGGAAATCTTAGGCTCTAGGAGGTAACAATTGTTCTTAAGGAGATCTTATTCTAGTACGACTCACACCCACGTATTCGGGGTTGAAAAATTATTATTATTTTGGGCACGGCATCGGCCACTTGACATCCTGCCGTTGTGATCGTTTGGGTTAGTTTACAATTACAAGTGTTTTTTCCATAACGCGTGTGGCTGATTGTAATTCTAGCCATATGCTAGGTTAGTTGTTTGTGACAAAAGTACAGTTTTATTATATTTTCTTTAGTGCATCTGATTTGGTGAAGCCGCTTCAGATGGACACGGTGTTTATTCTTAAACATTCTGCGGCGGGCCACCAAATGGGGGGAGTGGGATTTATTTGTATAGTATGTAATTAGTTTTTTATTTAAGCGACCTTTAAATTGTTAGAAAACCATGCTTTGCCTCCGCTCGCCTCTCCTTAAACTCGTTCGAACTCCGCTCGCCTCTCCGATCTGCTCCCGCGGCCACCTGGCACCATCCTTTTCGTCTCTGAAACTATGTTGTTGCTCTTCTGCAAACGTGTTGCCTCTTTGCAAATATTTCATTGCTCTTCTGCTGTCCTTTGTTGGCTAATTGCAACTGTTTCATTGCTCTGCTGCTGATCTTTGTTGCCTACTTGCAACTACATACAGCGTTTGCAACGATATTAGTGTACATACACACTGCCGAAATTACTACAGTTGCTCCACTAGCCAAACTGCCTTTAAGATCGGTTAAAAACTCTCCCGCCGCTAAAGATACTACAGTTGCTCTACTAGCCAAACTGCCTTTAAATTCACACGCACGCATTTTTTATTTATTAAGCAATAATATTTTGCTTTAATTTTATACTCTGTCTCTTACCACTGGTGGGGGAAAACAAGAGTTATTTATTTTGCTACCTTTAGCTGATCTTATCATAAAAATTCAGACTTTAAGGAGATGATTGAACCTCTGAGTCTCTTACCACTGGTGGGGGAAAACTACAGAGTTCTTTTTTATCGAAGGACCAAACATGATCCATCCGGCTCGAAGGACCAAAATGAATAGGGATTCCCGGAGAGAAGGAAAATAACCCAATCTTCATTCGTTGAATTCAAAATATGAACTGATTTTATTTACTAAAGTACGGAGTTTATATAGGAAATCTTAGGCTCTAGGAGGTAACAATTGTTCTTAAGCAGATCTTATTCTAGTACAACTCACACCCACGCATTCGGGGGTTGAAAAATTATTATTATTTTGGGCACGGCGTCGGCCACTTGACATCCTGCCGTCGTGATCGTTTGGGTTAGTTTACAATTACAAGTGTTTTTCCCACAACGCGTGTGGCTGATTGTAATTCTAGTTATATGCTAGGTTATATAAAAGCCACACGCGCTGATGAAACTATTCAACAGCCGCCATCTTTAAATTGAGTCTTCTACCCGCAATTTTGAGTCTTTCACCCGCCATTTTGAGTCTTACACCCACCGTTTTGACTCTTTTGGCCGCCATCTTTAATATAGAAGCCATACGAGCTGCTAGAAATATTCTACAGCCGCCATTTTGAGTCTTTTAGCCGCCATCTTTAATATAAAAAACACACGCGCTGCTGAAACCATTCTACAGCCGCCATTTTGAATATTTAAGCCACCATTTTGACTCTTTTAGCCGCCATCTTTAATATAAAAGCCACATGCGCTGCTGAAACCATTTAACAGCCGCCATTTTGAGTATTTAAGCCACCATTTTGAGTCTTTTAGCCGCCATCTTTAATATAGAAGCCATACGCGCTACTGAAACCATTCTACAACCCCCATTTTGAGTCTTCTACCCGCCATTTTGGTTCTTTTAGCCGCCGTCTTCAATATAGAAGCCATCATGCTGCTAGAAACATTCTATAGCTGCCATTTTGAGTATTTAAGTCACCATTTTGAGTCTGTTAGCCGCCATCTTGAATATAAAAGCCACACGCGCTGCTGAAACCATTCTACAGCCGCCATTTTGAGTCTTCTACCCGCCATTTTGGTTCTTCCACCCGCCATTTTGAATCTTTTAGCAGCCATCTTCAATATATAAATAACTTAGCAAATAACTTTGTTGTAACCTTTCTCAATAGGGGTAACATTAAAGAAATTAAATGTCAAGCCCAAACTGAGGACAATTTCCGCATCATCGAAAAGTACCTCCGTAATGCTAACATCAACTTCTATACCTACCAACTAAAAAGCAGTAAAGGGCTCCAGGTTGTGTTAAAGGGGATTGAGCCATCGGTCCCTACTCAAGAAATAGCAGACGCGTTGGTCGAAAAAGGGTTTGCGGTCAAGTCCGTTGTCAACATCATCAACAGGAACAAAGTCGCACAGCCGCTCTTTAAAATCGAGCTCCAACCAGATGCAAAGCCGTCGAAGCCAAATGAAGCGCACCCGATCTACAACCTACAGCTTCTATTGCACAGAAGAATCACCGTAGAGGAGCCCCATAAGAGACGCCAACCACCGCAGTGTAAAAACTGCCAGGAATACAAACACACCTCTAACAATTGCAATCTTAGGTCAGTGTGTGTTGGCTGCGGCGAACATCATGAAGATGGAATTTGCCCCAAGGACAGAAACAACGTCGCACTAAGACTATGCAGCAACTGTGGAGGGAACCACACGGCCAACTACAGAGGATGTCCTGTCTTTAAGGATCTTAAATCACACCTAAACGGGCGCAAACCCCCAGCTGGACCAAAAATCTCTTCAACGGCTCCAAAACTACACCGGAGGTTTTCTTTGCCAAGGCTGTTGGATCATCCAACATGACTGCTACAACCAGTCCTAGTGTATCCTTCGCTAGTATGCTCCGAACTGGACAGACGGAGCCCGCGAAAGAGACCCCGTCACTCCGCCATCTACAGAATCCGCAACCTAGCGCACCAGAGCTTGGCCAGCAAACTCCAAGTGGTCTAGAGGCCCTATTGATCTCACTCAATCAAAACATGACCACTTTTATGACGTTCATGCAAAACTGTATGCACGAACTGATGCGGAATCAAAACCTGCTTATCCAGAAGCTTATCGAGAATAAATAATGGCTTCCCTACGTCTATGTCTTTGGAATGCTAACGGCATCTCCAAGCACAAAAATGAACTGCAACTATTCCTAGATTCAAGTGAAATCGACGTTTTGCTGATTTCGGAAACACATTTAACATCAAAAAATAATTTTCAAATACCAAAATATACCTTCTACGCAACAAACCATCCAGACGGAAAAGCTCATGGCGGGACCGGTATCCTAATCAAAAACCGTATAAAACACTCGTTCCTCAACAGATTTGAAACACAGCACCTACAAGCAACTGCTATAACCGTCCAAACCAGCTGCGGCAACACTACATTGGTCGCCCTGTACTGCCCACCACGCTTCTCAATCTCTGAAAAGGAATTTACCGATTTCTTTAACACACTCGGAGATCGCTTCATTGCAGCAGGGGACTATAACGCCAAACATACGCACTGGGGATCTCACCTGGTAAATCCTAAAGGAAAGCAGTTGTACAACACAATAGTCAACCCTCTCAATAAGATGGATTGCGTCTCACCGGGTAGGCCTACTTATTGGCCCACAGATCCACAGAAAGTGCCTGACTTGATTGATTTCGCAGTAACCAAGAGGATTCCACGTAATCGGATCACTGCGGAAACACTACTAGATTTAACTTCCGATCACTCTCCAGTGCTATTCACATTATTAACAAGACCTCAAGTACTTGATCGCCCATATAGGCTTACAAACAACAAAACAAATTGGCTTAAATTTAAAATGTACATGAGTGCCCACATTGACTGTTCGCCGAAACTGGATGCTGCAGAGGACATTGATATGTGCGTCTCTGCACTTGAGTCGATGATGGGAGCTGCAGCAAGAGTATCTACTCCACATGCCTCTTCTTACACCAAACCTGTTGACAGGCCTACGAACCGGCGGATAGAACAATTAGTAACGGAAAAACGACGTCTAAGAAGAGAATGGCAGATTACTCGATCACCAGCAGCAAAACTTCGCCTAAGGCAAGCTAATCGCAACCTCTCCAAGGCGTTAAGACAAGAGGAAAGCTGGGCTCAAAGGAAATACATAGAAAAGCTCAGTCCAACCAGCACTAAACATCCTCTGTGGAAAGCCCACCCAACTTTAAGCGCTCCTACAGAGACAATTTCACCGATAAGGAGTCCAACCGGTGGATGGGCCCGCAGTGACGAAAAGAGGGCATCCGTATTTGCCACACATCTTAAAATATGTAAAAAAAAAGTGCGTCTAACGGTTAGACACGATAGAAGTGAAACCTTCCGTAAAACAAACTGAGAGAGAATGAGACGAAAGCAGCATTAGGAGCGGGATAATTATAGGTTCATTATAATATTGCTTTAAAGGTCATATTTTATTTTCTTCATTTTATTATTATTCATCCTCAATGTTTTCAATTTCAACAAATGATACGAGTGGCTTATGATAGCTAAAATATGATACAAATGCTTTGGTTTCGATGTTGTCAACATATCTTTGAAATACCGCGTCAATTGTTGTTTTTGATCGTGCTGTTGATTCAGTGCGATTGTTACACATTTTTAAACTGATTGTTGTATTGAGAAAGTCAATTAAACGAACCGCTGTGTCCAATGCAAAATTTACGTTAAAATCGCCATTTAAAATCATTGGAACTTTATCGTAATCTTTTCTAAGTATCCGCGATACTTCTGGTGTATACTTTATTAAATTTTCATGAATGAATTCCGTGATGCTATTTATTGATTGATTCGGTGAAGTATAAATTGCCACAATTAAAACTGTTTTTCCATTGCTCAATCTGGTTTTGCATGCACATATTTCTCCCACCTTAGAGAGCTGAACAGACAGTGATTCTAGTTGCTGTGCATTCATTCATTATATCTTTGTGATACATTTTTATTTACTTTTTATACCCTTGCAGAGGGTATTGTAAAATTGGTCAGATGTTCGTAACGCACAGAAGGAGGCGTTTACGACCTGAGAAGCTGAGTTGATATAGCCATGTCCATCTGTCCGTCCGTCTGTGCGTATGCGTTTTACTCAGCCGTCTTAAGAGCTATCGGGATGAAATCTTTTTTTGGGGTTTTTTATTACCCGGGTAAGATAAAGTATGAAAATCCTTAGGATCGGACCACTATATCATATAGCTCTAGAAGAAAAAATTTTGCAGACATGGCTATATCAACTCAGCTTCTCATGCTGATCAAGAATTTATATACTTTATGGGGTCGTAAACGCCTCCTTCTGTGCGTTACGAATATCTGACCAATTTTACAATACCCTCTGCAAGGGTATAAAAAGTAAATAAAAAGTAAATAAAAATGTATCACAAAAAAATATATAAATTTTGGTTGTTTTAGCCGCCATGTTTAATATAGACGCCATACGAGCTGGTAGAAACATTCTACATCCGTCATTTCGAGTACTTAAGCCACTATCTTTAATATAGAACCAATACGAGCTGCTAGAAACATTCTACAGCTGCCATTTCGAGTATTTAAGCCACCATCTTTAATATAGAAGCGATACGAGCTGCTAGTAACATTCTACAGCCGGCGTTTTGAGTATTTAATTCACCATTTTGAGTCTGTTAGCCGCCATCTTTAATATAGAAGCAATACGAGCTGCTAGAAACATTCTACAGCCGCCATTTTGAGTCTTTTAGCCGCCATCTTTAATGTAAAAGCCACACGCGCTGCTGAAACCATTCTACAGCCGCCATTTTGAGTATTTAAGCCGCCATCTTTAATATAGAAGCCATACGAGCTGCTAGAAATATTCTACAGCCGCCATTTTGAGTATTTAATTCACCATTTTGAGTCTTTTAGCCGCCATCTTTAATATAGAAGCAATACGAGCTGCTAGAAACATTCTACAGCCGCCATTTTGAGTCTTTTAGCCGCCATCTTTAGTGTAAAAGCCACACGCGCTGCTGAAACCATTCTACAGACGCCATTTTGAGTATTTAAGCCACCATTTTGAGTCTGTTAGCCGCCATTTTTAATATAGACGCCATACAAGCTGCTGAAAGCAATCAACAGCCGCCATTTTGAGTATTTAAGCCACTATTTTGAGTCTTCCACCCGCCATCTTCAATATAGAAGCCATCATGCTGATAGAAACATTCTACAGCCCCCATTTTGAGAATTTAAGTCACCATTTTGAGTCTGGTAGCCGCCATCTTTAATATAGAAGCCATACAAGCTGGTGAAACCATTCTACAGCCGCTGTTTAAGAATAACACGATGAAGCGGCTTCACTAAATCAGATGCACTAAAGAAAATATAATACAACTGTACTTTGGCACAAACAACTAACCTAGCATATGACTAGAATTACAATCAGCCACACGCGTTGTGGGAAAAACACTTGTAATTGTAAACTAACCCAAACGATCACGACGGCAGGATGTCAAGTGGCCGACGCCGTGCCCAAAATAATAATAATTTTTCAACCCCCGAATGCGTGGGTGTGAGTTGTACTAGAATAAGATCTCCTTAAGAACAATTGTTACCTCCTAGAGCCTAAGATTTCCTATATAAACTCCGTACTTTAGTAAATAAAATCAGTTCATATTTTGAATTCAACGAATGAAGATTGGGTTTTTTTCCTTCTCTCCGGGAATCCCTATTCATTTTGGTCCTTGGAGTAAAAAGGAACTCTGTAGTTTTCCCCCACCAGTGGTAAGAGACTCAGAGAATGAATCAGCTCCTTAAAGTCTGAATTCTTATGATAAGATCAGATAAAGGTAGCAAAATAAAAAAAACTCTTGTTTTCCCCCACCAGTGGTAAGAGACAGAGTATAATATAAAAGCAAAATATTGCTTAATAAATAAAAAGTGCGTGCGACCGAATATATAAAGGCAGTTTGGCTAGTCGAGCAACTGCAATAATTTCGGCGGCGGTAAAAATAAAACGAAATAAAGTTGGTGTGTGGCTAATTCGAAGCCCATATATATATAAAGTGAAAAAAAAAATATAAAAATATAAAGTTGGTGTGTGGTGTATTCGAAGCCCTAATATCGAAAAAAGTGAACTATATGTAGTTGCAAGTCGGCAACTACCAACAGCAGCAGAGCAACAAGAAAGCTGCAAAGAAGAAACTGAAGAACGTGCAGTGGCAGTATAAAAAATTCTGGTGCGATGTCCGGCACCGGTACCGCCTGAGCCCATAGGCCCTGGACAACAGCAGCTGAGCGACGACACAGTAAAAAAAAAAACGGCGAATTCTATAGTATTAACGCTATTAAATTGTATTGGTAGGTTACTTTGTCTACCAAATACTAATTCATATGGACAATAATTATGTGTTACTGATGGTGTTGTGTTAAAACAATACACGAAATACTGTAACCATATGTCCCAATCAGTTTTATCCACTAAACCAGAGGGCCGGGGCTAACTTCGACCGCGTCAAAGTTTTTATACCCTTGCAACTTTTTTGGTAACTTTTTCCTTACCTATAGTCATCAAAGTGGAAAAACGTTTAAGCTAAAAGGGCTAATGTTTCCGAAAGAACGGCCAAGATATTGATCAAAGTCACTGTTTTCCACCGACACTTTGTAAATTGCCGTCGAGTTCTGTAGTTAGTGTGCTCGCTTGGCGATCGGGCGGCCGGGGTTTGACTCCCAGCTTGGTCGAAGTTTTTCATAATGCTTTTTATTCATAATGCTTTTTATATATTTATATATTTTTTTGTGATACATTTTTATTTACTTTTTATTTACTTTTTATACCCTTGCAGAGGGTATTGTAAAATTGGTCAGATATTCGTAACGCACAGAAGGAGGCGTTTACGACCCCATAAAGTATATAAATTCTTGATCAGCATGAGAAGCTGAGTTGATATAGCCATGTCTGCAAAATTTTTTCTTCTAGAGCTATATGATATAGTGGTCCGATCCTAAGGATTTTCATACTTTATCTTACCCGGGTAATAAAAAACCCCAAAAAAAGATTTCATCCCGATAGCTCTTAAGACGGCTGAGTAAAACGCATACGCACAGACGGACGGACAGATGGACATGGCTATATCAACTCAGCTTCTCAGGTCGTAAACGCCTCCTTCTGTGCGTTACAAACATCTGACCAATTTTACAATACCCTCTGCAAGGGTATAAAAAGTAAATAAAAATGTATCACAAAGATATAATGAATGAATGCACAGCAACTAGAATCACTGTCTGTTCAGCTCTCTAAGGTGGGAGAAATATGTGCATGCAAAACCAGATTGAGCAATGGAAAAACAGTTTTAATTGTGGCAATTTATACTTCACCGAATCAATCAATAAATAGCATCACGGAATTCATTCATGAAAATTTAATAAAGTATACACCAGAAGTATCGCGGATACTTAGAAAAGATTACGATAAAGTTCCAATGATTTTAAATGGCGATTTTAACGTAAATTTTGCATTGGACACAGCGGTTCGTTTAATTGACTTTCTCAATACAACAATCAGTTTAAAAATGTGTAACAATCGCACTGAATCAACAGCACGATCAAAAACAACAATTGACGCGGTATTTCAAAGATATGTTGACAACATCGAAACCAAAGCATTTGTATCATATTTTAGCTATCATAAGCCACTCGTATCATTTGTTGAAATTGAAAACATTGAGGATGAATAATAATAAAATGAAGAAAATAAAATATGACCTTTAAAGCAATATTATAATGAACCTATAATTATCCCGCTCCTAATGCTGCTTTCGTCTCATTCTCTCTCAGTTTGTTTTACGGAAGGTTTCACTTCTATCGTGTCTAACCGTTAGACGCACTTTTTTTTTACATATTTAGTCATGTTTGTCCAAAAATAACGATTCTTTATTTTTGCAATTGTTTTATTTATGCCTGTATGACCTCCTTGAATTGGATCTTCATGGAATGTAGACAATACAGCTTCTTTTTCTTCATTGTTTTAGATGAGGGTCATCGGCTTGAGTAGCGCTACTTTTAAAAATTGTAAAATTTTATTGCCCATATTTTTGAAAGATTCTATTGAAATAGTTTCAAAGATCTTTTCGCTCGGTGCCACTTTGACTTTGCTGATACTAAGCATACCGGCTTCTTTTTCGAGCCTTTGAAAAAACTGATCTGAGTCGAGAATTCCATTGGTATACATATCGCAAATGTCAATTCTTGCTATAACTTTCTTGCCATGTTTGAATGTGGTTGAGGAATCAGTTATTCGCAAGGTCACTACTTTTAGTACTACGTCATTTACAATAACGTCATATACGTTGGGCTTGTAAGCTTTTTCAAGACTTTGCCTTGGCAATAGTTCTTGTTTATTTTCTGCGCAGAAATTGTTTTGTCTACTTTAGTGTCTGGTAGTGACTTTCAGGACTTTTTCGTTCATGCCACAAAGTTATCTTTTCCTTTAAGGTATTCTACTGTGAAATCATATTCTTCGAGTTCTGGCCTCGACTATATCCATTTTGTCGCTGTTAGAAGTACAGTACAGTATTTGATTGTCCTACTACTTCGGTACAGATGTTTACATATTTGGAAATGATAAGTTTTACTTTATCAATGGAGCAGTTTCGAGCCATAGCTTTGACAGCAAGTGTAATGCTATACTTATTAGCTAAATCAGGTGACAAACCGTCACTAATATAGTCTCCTTCTAGGAACCAATTTTTCTACCTCTGGGTATACATTGTATTGATTGACAGCTTTGCTCTTTTGTTGTTGTTGTTTAAGTAAATGATAATGATTTGTTTTGTTTTGTTGTTGTCGGTTGATTTGTTGTTTGTGTTCCAAAAAAAAAAAAAAATCGCGAATTGACTATTAGGTACCCGGTTTCTATAATTCTTTTTAATACTGCGACAACAAGGGTTACCCATTTCGAAACTATTTTAATATTAGAGAATTTTCTTGTTTTTTGAGTTTTTTCTTTGCATATTTCTTTCTTTTTCTTGTCGGCCAAATTAAAACGTTTGGCTGACAACAGACGATGAGAGACATAACTATTTTTGTTGTTTCTTCTCCTTTTTTTTTTTAGATTTTGTGTTTTTTGTTGACGATGACCTTTCAACCACTTTTTTTAAATATTATTAATGATTTTTCTTTCTATAACATGTGGAAGGTAGCAAAAATTAAAAGATTTTAGAAGAAATTAATTGTAGAAATTAAAAGGTTTTGTTTACTTTATTTTCATTATATTATATCATTATTATTTCATTAGACGAATATATATGTATATATAATATTATTCACTCGCAAGTTTACAAAATTACAAATTTTACAAATTTACAAAATTTCTGCCTATAATTTGTACAGCCTCCCTGCTAAAGTTTTAATTCAAAAGTTTAAGTTTTCTAGGCCTCGCGAAGTCTCCTCTTTTAAAATTACAGTACCTAATGAATATTTCTCAGCTATGGTTGACACTAATTTCTGGCCAGAGGGCCTAGTTGTACACGAGTTTGCGCCCAATAAGCGCTCCCGTCCGTTGCCTGTCCACCTTCCTAATTTATCTTCTGCTTCAAAAAACTAATAACGTCTACTCTTTGCATTCATTATCAAAATGTAAGAGGACTTCTTACCAAGCTCTCGAACCTGTTCTGTGATAGCCAAACCTTTTCGGCTGACATATTAGCTTTCTCTGAAACTTGGCTTAACTCCTCTGTTTTGGATAATGAAATTCTTTCTAATAACTTTATTTCTTATAGGCTTGATCGCGTTGGTCGTCGTGGCGGTGGAGTACTTATTGCTGTCAACTCGAATCTGTGTTCAAGTGTTGTGCCGATTGATCTGCCCTTAGGTGTTGAGTTTATTTGCGTCGAAATTACATGTTCCAACTTTAGCTTATATATTTCTTGTTCACATATTCCTCCAGCTTCTGATATAACGACGTATACGTATATGCATCATGCTGATGCTTTGCAAACTATTTTTAATCGTCTTAAAGATCGCGATTTCCTTATAGTTTTAGGTGATTTCAACTTGCCTAATATTTCTTGGCTTGTTGATGATAATCTATCTTTCTTAATTCCTTCATCTCAACATGTTTTTCTTGATAGCCTACTTGAATGTCCGCTATATCAGTTGAATTCTTTCCTTAACTCTTCTAAAAGAATCCTTGATCTTGTTTTTGTCTCTCATCCCACTGTTAGTGCTGTATCCCGAACACAGCCCCTAGTGAAACCTGAAGATCCCTATCACCCTACCATTGAACTTACTATTTTTTACAATTCCGTTACTAATTCATTTAATAACATCGCAAATTCTCGTCGTAGATGTTTTCGTAAAACAAATTTCAATCTTCTTAATAGCCTTATTTTCTCTTTTGATTGGTCATTTCTATTTGAGTGCTGCGATATAGATCGTGCAGTGAAGTTTTTCTACTCTGCTCTTAATTCTCTAATTGATAAATGCGTTCCTTATGTGAATGTCTCTACCGTCTCCAGCGCGCCAGTCTGGTTCACACGTAGGAGCCTAATCTCCGTAATATTAAATCGAGATATTTTAAAAGATTTAAAAAAAACTGGTTCGCGACTTGACTATGCAAATTACTGTATAGCCAAATCTCAATTTTGTCTTTCAAACACTCAATCCTACAATAATTATATCGCTGTAAGGTTGAATTTTATAAGAACCCCAAAAGATTTTATAACTTTGTTAATTCCAAAAGACGCTATAATGTACTACCCTCCACCTTCAGACTTAATGACCAGACTGCTAATAATGATTCAGATATTGCAGATCTGTTTGCTAAATTCTTTCAGTCGACTTATTCTACTACTGTTTCGGAACCCACACCCTATCTCTTTTCAATCCCACATTTAAATTGTATGTTTTTTCCTAGTATTACTGAAGACTGTATTATCTCTAGCTTGTCATCTATGACGTCTTCCTTCGTTCCCGGTCCTGATAATATACCTAGTTGCATCCTTAAAATGTGTTCGAATTCCCTATCTAAGCCTTTATCTCGGTTATTCTTTATATCGAGTGAGATTTGTACCTTTCCCGATATTTGGAAGGAGTCTTTTATTATTCCGCTTTTTAAAAAGGGTAGCAAATCGGATGTTTCTAACTACCGTGGCATTGCCAAACTTTCGGCAATACCAAAGCTGTTTGAGAAAATTATTACGTCTTCCCTTCAACACCTATCCAGATCCACTATTTCTCCTTGTCAGCATGGATTCATGAAAGGTCGTTCGTCGCTTACTAACCTTTTAGAATTGACTACTCTTGTACACCATGGCTTCCGTAAAAAGTGTCAAACTGATGTTATTTATACTGACTTTAGTAAGGCTTTCGATACGGTTGATCATTCTATGCTTCTCGCGAAACTTAACATAATGGGTTTTTCCCCAAAACTGTTGGCTTGGTTAAAGTCGTATCTTATTGGCAGAACCCAAAAGGTGTCTTTTCGTTCCTCGATATCTAAAACTGTTCGAATTACGTCACGTGTACCCCAAGGCAGTCATCTGGGCCCCCTGTTATTTACACTGTTTATAAATGATTTGCCTTTGGCCTTGGCTCATTCACGCGTGCTCATGTTTGCGGATGACGTCAAGATTTGTTATTCCTATAATGATCCTTCTTTCCAACAGTACTTGCAATCAGATCTCGATGCGTTCTGTGATTGGTGCCACGTTAATAAATTACACCTTAATGCCTCTAAGTGTTCTTTTATGACTTTCAGTCGTTTGTCTCCGTTCCTAGCTCATTACTCTGTTTAGTCTGTTCTGTTAGATTGTGTACCATCGTTCAAAGACTTAGGCGTGATGTTTGACCCAAAACTTTCATTTAATGTTCATATTTCTTCTATTGTCAATAGAGCAAGCAGCCTTCTTGGCTTCATTAAACGTTGGGCCAAAGAATTTGATGATCCCTATGTAACAAAGGTTTTATACACTTCGTTAGTTCGCCCTACTCTAGAATATTGCTCGCCAGTGTGGAATCCGAAATATGATGTTCACCAGCGTAGCATTGAATCGGTACAGAAGCAATTCCTTATGTTTGCATTGCGCGGTCTTAATTGGGACCCGAGTCTTCGCCTACCTTCTAATTCTAGCAGACTTCTTCTTATTAATCTTCCTTCACTTTACAACCGTAGGTTCGTTTTTGGCATTCTATTTCTCCATAAACTAGTCAACGGCGAAGTCATTTCTAGTAATTTACTAGATAAGCTATATTTTTGTGTTCCCTCACGTCGGACCAGAAACTTTTTTCCTATTCACCATAGTAGATGTCTGACTAACTACTCTCTCCACGAACCTTTTCGTGTTCTTTGCCAATCTTTTAACAGCCTTTCTCACCTAATTTCTCCTCATCTTTCTGTCACTTCTCTTCGCGCTATACTTTTTAATCATCTACAGCGAAACCAATAATAATATTCTGGACTTGGATTGGCTGCAACTCATCCCTGACCACATTGGCTGTGACTCGGGGCATAGCTGGCACCTTATGCAAATAAAACACCTCCACCTGGTCGGGGATGTTTAGTTGTGTATATAGCTAAGCTATCTTTTTCAATTAATTACTATCTGTCTTTAGCTTAAGCTTTTTCGTCGACTGCTGTGTTAGTTGACGTAAATAAATAAATAAATAAATAAATTGCCTGATCAGTGCTTGCTTTTTTATTTTGAGAAGACAACAAAGATGGTTGCACAGAGGTCTTACGTTTAGAATTAATAAAATTATAAAATTGTATAGGGTCATAAGAAAACTGAAGCTTACACCGCTGAAGATAATTCTTATAGCATTGTGTATTAAGCATAATGAATTGAACGAGCGATGAACGACGTGTTTTTTGAAACTTCTTATAATATCGAGTCTTCACATTTTTCAAATTGGATAACTCTCGAGAGAACCAGCGAGGTTTGTTAAGCGGCTCCTGCCTACCAAAAGGCACACAAATATCAAAGAGTGAATTCAAAGTGTCATAAAAGAAGCGATCAGCTGAGTTCATGTCATTACAATTGTACAGATAGGACCAATCGGTAGTAGCAATGTTTTCATTAAGGCTGGCAAAGTCAGTCAACCTAGTTAAAGGTAACTCATTTGAACCAAGTAATGGTGAAAGCAAGGGCAGATCAATTTTTAAATTTAATGTAGGATAAAATTTGTCCTCGGGAAGAACAAATGGTTCGATCTTAGAAACATCACAATAAGAAGAATCCAATACAAAAATAAGATCTAACGATTTTCCATTAGAAGTTAAGACAGGATTGACTTGGGATAAAGATAAGCCTAGAAGGCCATCAATAAAGTCATGTGACATTGAGGGCAGCAACATGATACATTCATCTGTTGGGGACCATGCTAAAGCGGGTAAATTAAAATCACTTACAACTATGAGCATGTCTTGACTGGAAACTAAAGAGGAGACAAACTGAATTGCCTCTATATGATTTAAATATACCACCATGGCTGACAATGGTGGAATATAGGAACAAGTAATAAAAGCATAAAAAGATTTAAAATTTACTTCAACACCGACAAACTCAATCTCCTGGGTACTAGAAAATTGAATCATTTCTGAATAGGGATTCCTGGAGAGAAGGAAAATAGCCCAATCTCCATTCGTTGAATTCAAAATATGAACTGATTTTATTTACAAAAGTACGGAGTTTATATAGGAAATCTTAGGCTCTAGGAGGTAACAATTGTTCTTAAGGAGATCTTATTCTAGTACGACTCACACCCACGTATTCGGGGGTTGAAAAATTATTATTATTTTGGGCACGGCATCGGCCACTTGACATCCTGCCGTTGTGATCGTTTGGGTTAGTTTACAATTACAAGTGTTTTTTCCATAACGCGTGTGGCTGATTGTAATTCTAGCCATATGCTAGGTTAGTTGTTTGTGACAAAAGTACAGTTTTATTATATTTTCTTTAGTGCATCTGATTTGGTGAAGCCGCTTCAGATGGACACGGTGTTTATTCTTAAACATTCTGCGGCGGGCCACCAAATGGGGGGAGTGGGATTTATTTGTATAGTATGTAATTAGTTTTTTATTTAAGCGACCTTTAAATTGTTAGAAAACCATGCTTTGCCTCCGCTCGCCTCTCCTTAAACTCGTTCGAACTCCGCTCGCCTCTCCGATCTGCTCCCGCGGCCACCTGGCACCATCCTTTTCGTCTCTGAAACTATGTTGTTGCTCTTCTGCAAACGTGTTGCCTCTTTGCAAATATTTCATTGCTCTTCTGCTGTCCTTTGTTGGCTAATTGCAACTGTTTCATTGCTCTGCTGCTGATCTTTGTTGCCTACTTGCAACTACATACAGCGTTTGCAACGATATTAGTGTACATACACACTGCCGAAATTACTACAGTTGCTCCACTAGCCAAACTGCCTTTAAGATCGGTTAAAAACTCTCCCGCCGCTAAAGATACTACAGTTGCTCTACTAGCCAAACTGCCTTTAAATTCACACGCACACATTTTTTATTTATTAAGCAATAATATTTTGCTTTAATTTTATACTCTGTCTCTTACCACTGGTGGGGGAAAACAAGAGTTATTTATTTTGCTACCTTTAGCTGATCTTATCATAAAAATTCAGACTTTAAGGAGATGATTGAACCTCTGAGTCTCTTACCACTGGTGGGGGAAAACTACAGAGTTCTTTTTTATCGAAGGACCAAACATGATCCATCCGGCTCGAAGGACCAAAATGAATAGGGATTCCCGGAGAGAAGGAAAATAACCCAATCTTCATTCGTTGAATTCAAAATATGAACTGATTTTATTTACTAAAGTACGGAGTTTATATAGGAAATCTTAGGCTCTAGGAGGTAACAATTGTTCTTAAGCAGATCTTATTCTAGTACAACTCACACCCACGCATTCGGGGGTTGAAAAATTATTATTATTTTGGGCACGGCGTCGGCCACTTGACATCCTGCCGTCGTGATCGTTTGGGTTAGTTTACAATTACAAGTGTTTTTCCCACAACGCGTGTGGCTGATTGTAATTCTAGTTATATGCTAGGTTATATAAAAGCCACACGCGCTGATGAAACTATTCAACAGCCGCCATCTTTAAATTGAGTCTTCTACCCGCAATTTTGAGTCTTTCACCCGCCATTTTGAGTCTTACACCCACCGTTTTGACTCTTTTGGCCGCCATCTTTAATATAAAAAACACACGCGCTGCTGAAACCATTCTACAGCCGCCATTTTGAATATTTAAGCCACCATTTTGACTCTTTTAGCCGCCATCTTTAATATAAAAGCCACATGCGCTGCTGAAACCATTTAACAGCCGCCATTTTGAGTATTTAAGCCACCATTTTGAGTCTTTTAGCCGCCATCTTTAATATAGAAGCCATACGCGCTACTGAAACCATTCTACAACCCCCATTTTGAGTCTTCTACCCGCCATTTTGGTTCTTTTAGCCGCCGTCTTCAATATAGAAGCCATCATGCTGCTAGAAACATTCTATAGCTGCCATTTTGAGTATTTAAGTCACCATTTTGAGTCTGTTAGCCGCCATCTTGAATATAAAAGCCACACGCGCTGCTGAAACCATTCTACAGCCGCCATTTTGAGTCTTCTACCCGCCATTTTGGTTCTTCCACCCGCCATTTTGAATCTTTTAGCAGCCATCTTCAATATATAAATAACTTAGCAAATAACTTTGTTGTAACCTTTCTCAATAGGGGTAACATTAAAGAAATTAAATGTCAAGCCCAAACTGAGGACAATTTCCGCATCATCGAAAAGTACCTCCGTAATGCTAACATCAACTTCTATACCTACCAACTAAAAAGCAGTAAAGGGCTCCAGGTTGTGTTAAAGGGGATTGAGCCATCGGTCCCTACTCAAGAAATAGCAGACGCGTTGGTCGAAAAAGGGTTTGCGGTCAAGTCCGTTGTCAACATCATCAACAGGAACAAAGTCGCACAGCCGCTCTTTAAAATCGAGCTCCAACCAGATGCAAAGCCGTCGAAGACAAATGAAGCGCACCCGATCTACAACCTACAGCTTCTATTGCACAGAAGAATCACCGTAGAGGAGCCCCATAAGAGACGCCAACCACCGCAGTGTAAAAACTGCCAGGAATACAAACACACCTCTAACAATTGCAATCTTAGGTCAGTGTGTGTTGGCTGCGGCGAACATCATGAAGATGGAATTTGCACCAAGGACAGAAACAACGTCGCACTAAGACTATGCAGCAACTGTGGAGGGAACCACACGGCCAACTACAGAGGATGTCCTGTCTTTAAGGATCTTAAATCACACCTAAACGGGCGCAAACCCCCAGCTGGACCAAAAATCTCTTCAACGGCTCCAAAACTACACCGGAGGTTTTCTTTGCCAAGGCTGTTGGATCATCCAACATGACTGCTACAACCAGTCCTAGTGTATCCTTCGCTAGTATGCTCCGAACTGGACAGACGGAGCCCGCGAAAGAGACCCCGTCACTCCGCCATCTACAGAATCCGCAACCTAGCGCACCAGAGCTTGGCCAGCAAACTCCAAGTGGTCTAGAGGCCCTATTGATCTCACTCAATCAAAACATGACCACTTTTATGACGTTCATGCAAAACTGTATGCACGAACTGATGCGGAATCAAAACCTGCTTATCCAGAAGCTTATCGAGAATAAATAATGGCTTCCCTACGTCTATGTCTTTGGAATGCTAACGGCATCTCCAAGCACAAAAATGAACTGCAACTATTCCTAGATTCAAGTGAAATCGACGTTTTGCTGATTTCGGAAACACATTTAACATCAAAAAATAATTTTCAAATACCAAAATATACCTTCTACGCAACAAACCATCCAGACGGAAAAGCTCATGGCGGGACCGGTATCCTAATCAAAAACCGTATAAAACACTCGTTCCTCAACAGATTTGAAACACAGCACCTACAAGCAACTGCTATAACCGTCCAAACCAGCAGCGGCAACACTACATTGGTCGCCCTGTACTGCCCACCACGCTTCTCAATCTCTGAAAAGGAATTTACCGATTTCTTTAACACACTCGGAGATCGCTTCATTGCAGCAGGGGACTATAACGCCAAACATACGCACTGGGGATCTCACCTGGTAAATCCTAAAGGAAAGCAGTTGTACAACACAATAGTCAACCCTCTCAATAAGATGGATTGCGTCTCACCGGGTAGGCCTACTTATTGGCCCACAGATCCACAGAAAGTGCCTGACTTGATTGATTTCGCAGTAACCAAGAGGATTCCACGTAATCGGATCACTGCGGAAACACTACTAGATTTAACTTCCGATCACTCTCCAGTGCTATTCACATTATTAACAAGACCTCAAGTACTTGATCGCCCATATAGGCTTACAAACAACAAAACAAATTGGCTTAAATTTAAAATGTACATGAGTGCCCACATTGACTGTTCGCCGAAACTGGATGCTGCAGAGGACATTGATATGTGCGTCTCTGCACTTGAGTCGATGATGGGAGCTGCAGCAAGAGTATCTACTCCACATGCCTCTTCTTACACCAAACCTGTTGACAGGCCTACGAACCGGCGGATAGAACAATTAGTAACGGAAAAACGACGTCTAAGAAGAGAATGGCAGATTACTCGATCACCAGCAGCAAAACTTCGCCTAAGGCAAGCTAATCGCAACCTCTCCAAGGCGTTAAGACAAGAGGAAAGCTGGGCTCAAAGGAAATACATAGAAAAGCTCAGTCCAACCAGCACTAAACATCCTCTGTGGAAAGCCCACCCAACTTTAAGCGCTCCTACAGAGACAATTTCACCGATAAGGAGTCCAACCGGTGGATGGGCCCGCAGTGACGAAGAGAGGGCATCCGTATTTGCCACACATCTTAAAATGGTTTTCCAGCCAAATCCAACATCAAACTCATCTGTACTTCCCCCTTCGAACACATTAACGGATAGTGAGTACTCGGAACTCCAATCGGACGAGATCACTGCAGTTATTAAAAACCACATAAAGCCGAAAAAAGCCCCTGGCAATGACCTAATCACACCGAAAATGATCCTAGAACTCCCTATCATTGCAATACAATATATCTGCAAACTGTTCAACGCTATAATAAAAAGTCCACTATCATCATGATTCCTAAAGTGGGAAAGGACAAAACCCAGCCATCATCCTATAGGCCAATTAGTTTGCTGCCATGTCTTTCAAAGCTTTTTGAAAAGGTCCTGCAGATCCGCCTAAACTCATTTCTGGCATCGGAGAACACAATCCCTTCACACCAGTTCGGCTTCCGCGAAAAACATGGTACAATTGAACAAGTCAATCGCATAACATCCGAAATACGAACAGCATTCGAACTAAAAGAATACTGTGCGGCTGTCTTTCTCGACATTGCCCAGGCTTTCGATAGTGTTTGGCTGGAGGGTCTGATGTTCAAAATCCGGCAAAAACTGCAACAGTACACACACAAACTCATGGAATCTTACCTTTACAATAGGAAATTCGCTGTAAGATGTAATGGCTCCGTCTCCGCTGATTTTGAAATCAAAGCTGGTGTACCGCAAGGCAGTGTACTCGGCCCATTGCTCTACCTGCTGTACACTGCAGACCTACCAACGAGTTTAGGACTTACAACGTCCACTTTTGCCGATGACACGGCAATCCTTAGCAGATCCAAATGCCCAATACAAGCCTCTGCAAAATCAGAGGAACACCTTAAGGTGGTAGAGGAATGGCTAGCAACCTGGCGTATCCGGGTCAACGAGCAGAAATGCAAACATGTTACATTTACGCTTAACAGAAGAAACTGCCCAGCTCTAATGCTAAACAACGTACCAGTTCCTCAAGCCGTGGATGTCACTTACCTTGGCATCCACCTAGACAGAAGACTAACTTGGCGCAAGCACATCGAAGCAAAAAAGTCACAGCTTAAACTGAAAGTGAGTAGCCTACATTGGATCATCAATGCTCGGTCCCCTCTACGTCTGGAGTATAAAGTCCTCCTATACAACTCCGTACTGAAACCCATCTGGACTTACGGAGCCGTACTATGGGGAAATGCAAGTACCAGCAATGTCGATATTATACAAAGAGCGCAGTCGAAGATTTTAAGATCAATCACGGGGGCCCCGTGGTATATACGAAACGACAACATTCAAAATGATCTAAATATACCTAGCGTAAAATCTGAAATAGGTACACAACAACTAAAGTATTCTGCGAAACTGGATGCACACCCAAATGTTCTTGCCAATTCCCTTACGCGAACTAATAATAGAACTCGTCTTAAAAGAAATGACAGACCAACCCCATAACAATTGATTAGGGCCGCCTGCAATATCCCCAGGATTTATCTTAAGTACTAGTCTAAGAAAAATATCTCAAACTTGTTGTTAGGCTCTAATTTAAGAGTAGATTCAACAAATATATATTAAACGTTAAAAAAAAAAAAAAAAATCTTCAATATAGAAGCTATCATGCTGCTAGAAACATTCTAGAGCCGCCATTTTGAGTCTTCTACCCGCCATTTCCACTTTTTAGCCGCCATCTTTAATATAAAAGCCACAGGCGTTGCTGAAACCATTCTACAGCTGCCATTTTGAGTATTGAAGCCACCATTTTGACTCTTTTAGCCGCTATCTTTAATATAGAAGCCACACGCGGTGCTGAAACCATTCTAGAGCCGCCATTTTGAGTCTTCTACCCGCCATTTTGAGTCTTCTACCCGCCATTTTGGTTCTTCCACCCGCCATTTTGAGTCTTTTAGCCGCAATCTTCAATATAGAAGCCATCATGCTGCTAGGATCATTGTACAGCTGCCATTTTGAGTCTTCTACCCGCCATTTTGAGTCTTTCACCCGCCATTTTGAGTCTTTTAGCCGCCATCTTTAATATAAAAGCCACACGCGCTGCTGAAACCATTATACAGCCGCCATTTTGATTATTTAAGCCACCATCTTTAATATAGAAGCAATACGAGCTGCTAGAAACATTCTACAGCCGCCATTTTGAGTCTTCTACCCGCCATTTTGGTTGTTTTAGCCGCCATGTTTAATATAGACGCCATACGAGCTGCTAGAAACATTCTACAGCCGCCATTTCGAGTATCTAAGCCACCATCTTTAATATAGAAGCGATACGAGCTGTTAGTAACATTCTACAGCCGCCATTTTGAGTATTAAAGTCACCATTTTGAGTCTTTTAGCCGCCATCTTTAATGTAAAATCTACACGCGCTGCTGAAACCATTCTACAGCCGGCATTTTGAGTATTTAAGCCGCCATCTTTAATATAGAAGCAATACGAGCTGCTAGAAATATTCTACAGCCGCCATTTTGAGTATTTAATTCACCATTTTGAGTCTGTTAGCCGCCATCTTTAATATAGAAGCAATACGAGCTGCTAGAAACATTCTACAGCCGCCATTTTGAGTCTTTTAGCCGCCATCTTTAATGTAAAAGCCACACGCGCTGCTGAAACCATTCTACAGCCGCCATTTTGAGTATTTAAGCCACCATTTTGAGTCTGTTAGCCGCCATCTTTAATATAGACGCAATACAAGCTGCTGAAACCAATCAACAGCCGCCATTTTGAGTATTTAAGCCACCATTTTGAGTCTTCCACCCGCCATCTTCAATATAGAAGCCATCATGCTGCTAGAAACATTCTACAGCCACCATTTTGAGAATTTAAGTCAGCATTTTGAGTCTGGTAGCCGCCATCTTTAATATAGAAGCCATACAAGCTGCTGAAACCATTCTACAGCCGCCATTTTGAGTACTTACGCCACCATTTTGAGTCTTTTAGCCGCCATCTTTAGTATAAAAGCCACACGCGCTACTAAAACCATTCTACAGCCGCCATTTTGAGTCTTCTACCCGCAATTTTGGTTCTTCCACCCACCATTTTGAGTCTTTTAGCCGCCATCTTTAATATAAAAGCCACACGCGCTGCTGAAACCATTCTACAGCCCCCATTTTGAGTCTTCTACCCGCCATTTTGGTTCTTTTAGCCGCCATCTTTTATATAGAAGCCATACGAGCTGCTAGAAATATTCTACAGCCGCCATTTTAAGTCTTCTACCCGCCATTTTGAGTCTTACACCCACCATTTTGAGTCTTTTAGCCGCCATATTTAATATAAAAGCCACACGCGCAGCTGTAACCGTCATTTTGAGTATTGAAGCCACCATTTTGACTCTTTTAGCCACCATCTTCAATAAAAAAGCCACACGCGCTGATGAAACTATTCAACCGCCGCCATTTTGAGTATTTAAGCCACCATTTTGAGTCTTTTAGCCGCCATCTTTAGTATAAAAGACACACGAGCTACTAAAACCATTCTACAGCCGCCATTTTGAGTCTTCTACACGCCATTTTGGTTCTTCCACCCGCCATTTTGAGTCTATTAGCCGCCATCTTCAATATAGAAGCCATTATGCTGCTAGAAACATTCTAGAGCCGCCATTTTAAGTCTTCTACCGGCCATTTTCAGTTTTTTAGCCGCCATCTTTAATATAAAAGCCACAGGCGTTGTTGAAAACATTCTACTGCTACCATTTTGAGTATTTAAGTCACCATTTTGAGTCTGTTAGCCGCCATCTTGAATATAAAAGCCACACGCGCTGCTGAAACCATTCTACAGCCACCATTTTGAGTCTTCTACCCCCCAATTGAATTCTTTTAGCCGCCATCTTCAATATAGAAGCCATCAAGCTGCTAGAAACATTCTACAGCCGCCATTTTGAGTCGTCTACCCGCCATTTTGAGTCTTCCACCCGCCATTTTGGTTCTTTTAGCCGCCATCTTTAATATAGAAGCCATACGAGCTGCTAGAAATATTCTACAGCCGCCATTTGGAGTCTTCTAGACGCCATTTTGATTCTTCCACCCACCATTTTGAATCTTTTAGCCGAAATCTTTAATATAAAAGCCACACGCGCTGCTGCAACCATTTTACAGCCGTCATTTTGAGTATTGAAGAAACCATTTTGATTCTTTTAGCCGCCATCTTCAATATAAAAGCCACACGCGCTGCTGAAACCATTCTACAGCCGCCATTTTGAGTACTTAAGCCACCATTTTGAGTCTGTTAGCCGCCATCTTCAATATAAAAGCCACACGCGTTGCTGAAACCATTCAACAGCCGCCATTTTGAGTATTAAAGCCACCATTTTGAGTCTTTTAGCCGCCATCTTTAATATAGAAGCCATACGCGCTACTAAAACCATTCTACAGCCCCCATTTTGAGTCTTCTACCCGCCAATTTGGTTCTTTTAGCCGCCATCTTCAATATAGAAGCCATCAAGCTGCTCGAAACATTCTACAGCCGCCATTTTGAGTCTTCTACCCGCAATTTTGAGTCTTCCACCCGCCATTTTGAGTCTTTTAACCGCCATCTTTAATATAAGAGCCACACGCGCTGCTGAAACCATTCTACAGGCGCCATTTTGGGTCTTCTACCCCCCAATTTAATTCTTTTAGCCGCCATCTTCAATATAACTCACCGCACCATTTTGAGTCTTTTAGCCGCCATCTTTAATATAGAAGCCACACGAGCTGCTGAAATCATTCTACAGCCACCATTTCGAGTATTTAAGCCACCATTTTGAGGCTGTTAGCCGCCATCTTTAATATGATAGCCATACGAGCTGCTAGAAACATTCTACAGCCGGCATTTTGAGTCTTCTACCCGCCAATTTGGTTCTTTTAGCCGCCATCTTCAATATAGAAGCCATCATGCTGCTGGAAACATTCTACAGCTGCCATTTTGAGTATTTAAGTCACCATTTTGAGTCTGTTAGCCGCCATCTTGAATATAAAAGCCACACGCGCTGCTGAAACCATTCTACAGGCGCCATTTTGGGTCTTCTACCCCCAATTTAATTCTTTTAGCCGCCATCTTCAATATAACTCACCGCACCATTTTGAGTCTTTTAGCCGCCATCTTTAATATAGAAGCCACACGAGCTGCTGAAATCATTCTACAGCCACCATTTCGAGTATTTAAGCCACCATTTTGAGGCTGTTAGCCGCCATCTTTAATATGATAGCCATACGAGCTGCTAGAAACATTCTACAGCCGCCATTTTGAGTATTTAAGTCACCATTTTGAATCTTTTAGCCGCCATCTTTAATATAAAACCCACACGAGCTGCTGAAACCATTCTACAGCCGCCATTTTGAGTCTTCTAGCCGCAATTTTGAGTCTTCCACCCGCCATTTTGAGTCTTTTAACCGCCATCTTTAATATAAAAGCCACACGAGCTGCTGAAACAATTCTACAGTCGCCATTTTGAGTCTTCTACCCGCAATTTTGAGTCTTCCACCCGCCATTTTGAGTCTTTTAACCGCCATCTTTAATATAAAAGCCACACGAGCTGCTGAAATCATTCTACAGCCACCATTTCGAGTATTTAAGCCACCATTTTGAGGCTGTTAGCCGCCATCTTTAATATGATAGCCATACGAGCTGCTAGAAACATTCTACAGCCGGCATTTTGAGTCTTCTACCCGCCAATTTGGTTCTTTTAGCCGCCATCTTCAATATAGAAGCCATCATGCTGCTGGAAACATTCTACAGCTGCCATTTTGAGTATTTAAGTCACCATTTTGAGTCTGTTAGCCGCCATCTTGAATATAAAAGCCACACGCGCTGCTGAAACCATTCTACAGGCGCCATTTTGGGTCTTCTACCCCCAATTTAATTCTTTTAGCCGCCATCTTCAATATAACTCACCGCACCATTTTGAGTCTTTTAGCCGCCATCTTTAATATAGAAGCCACACGAGCTGCTGAAATCATTCTACAGCCACCATTTCGAGTATTTAAGCCACCATTTTGAGGCTGTTAGCCGCCATCTTTAATATGATAGCCATACGAGCTGCTAGAAACATTCTACAGCCGCCATTTTGAGTATTTAAGTCACCATTTTGAATCTTTTAGCCGCCATCTTTAATATAAAACCCACACGAGCTGCTGAAACCATTCTACAGCCGCCATTTTGAGTCTTCTACCCGCAATTTTGAGTCTTCCACCCGCCATTTTGAGTCTTTTAACCGCCATCTTTAATATAGAAGCCATACAAGCTGCTGAAACCATTCTACAGCCGCCATTTTGAGTACTTACGCCACCATTTTGAGTCTTTTAGCCGCCATCTTTAGTATAAAAGCCACACGCGCTACTAAAACCATTCTACAGCCGCCATTTTGAGTCTTCTACCCGCAATTTTGAGTCTTCCACCCGCCATTTTGAGTCTTTTAACCGCCATCTTTAATATAAAAGCCACACGAGCTGCTGAAACAATTCTACAGTCGCCATTTTGAGTCTTCTACCCGCCATTTTCGTTCTTTTAGCCGCCATCTTCAATATAGAAGCCATCAAGCTGCTAGAAACATTCTACAGCCGCCATTTTGAGTCTTCTACCCGCAATTTTGAGTCTTCCACCCGCCATTTTGAGTCTTTAAGCCGCCATCTTTAACAGAAAAGCCATACGCGCTACTGAATCCATTCTACAGCCGCCTTTTTGAGTATTTTACCCGCCATTTTGGTTCTTTTAGCCGCCATCTTTTATATAGAAGCCATACGAGCTGCTAGAAACATTCTACAGCCGCCATTTTGAGTCTTCTACCCAACATGTTAAGTCTTCCACCCGCCATTTTGAGTTTTTAGCCGCCATCTTTAACAGAAAAGCCACACGCGCTGCTGAATCCATTCTACAGCCGCCTTTTTGAGTATTTTACCCGCCATTTTAAGTCTGTTGGCCGCCATCTTTAATATAGAAGCCATACGCGCTGCTGAAACCATTCTACAGCCGACATTTTGAGTATTTAAGCCACCATTTTGAGTCTGTTAGCCGCCATCTTTAATATAGAAGCCTTACGCGCTGCTGGAACCATTCTACAGCCGCCTTTTTGAGTTTTTTAGCCGCCATTTTGAGTCTTCTACCCGCCGTTTTGTTTTTTTTAGCCGCCATCTTTAAAACAGAAGCCATACGAGCTGCTAGAAACATTCTACATCCGCCATTTTGAGTATTATAGCCACCATCTTTAATATAGAAGCAATACGAGCTGCTAGAAACATTCTACAGCCGCCATTTCGAGTATTAAAGCCACCATCTTTAATATAGAAGCAATACGAGCTGCTAGAAACATTCTACAGCCGTCATTTTGAGTATTTAGGTCACCATTTGAGTCTTTTAGCCGCCATCTTCAATGTAAAAGCCACACGCGCTACTGAAACCATTCTACAGCTGCCATTTTGAGTATTTAAGACACCATTTTGAGTCTGTTAGCCGCCATCCTTAATATAGAAGCCACATTGCTGCTGGAACCATTCTAGAGCCGCCATTTTGAGTCTTTTACCCGCCATTTTGGTTCTTTTAGACGCCATCTTTAATATAGAAGCCATACGAGCTGCTAGAAACATTCTACATCCGCTATTTTGAGTATTTAAGCCACCATCTTTAATATAGAAGCAATACGAGCTGTTTGAAACATTCTACAGCCGCCATTTTGAGTATTTAATTCACCATTTTGAGTCTGTTAGCCGCCATCTTTAATATAGAAGCAATACGAGCTGCTAGAAACATTCTACAGCCGCCATTTTGAGTCTTTTAGCCGCCATCTTTAATGTAAAAGCTACACGCGCTGCTGAAACCATTCTACAGCCGCCATTTTGAGAATTGAAGCCACCATTTTGAGTCTGTTAGCCGCCATCTTTAATATAGACGCCATACAAGCTGCTAAAACCAATCAACAGCCGCCATTTTGAGTATTTAAGCCACCATTTTGAGTCTTCCACCCGCCATCTTCAATATAGAAGCCATCATGCTGCTAGAAACATTCTACAGCCCCCATTTTGAGAATTTAAGTCACCATTTTGAGTCTTTTAGCCGCCATCTTTAATATAGAAGCCATACAAGCTGCTGAAACCATTCTACAGCCGCCATTTTGAGTACTTACGCCACCATTTTGAGTCTTTTAGCCGCCATCTTTAGTATAAAAGCCACACGCGCTACTAAAACCATTCTACAGCCGCCATTTTGAGTCTTCTACCCGCAATTTTGAGTCTTCCACCCGCCATTTTGAGTCTTTTAACCGCCATCTTTAATATAAAAGCCACACGAGCTGCTGAAACAATTCTACAGTCGCCATTTTGAGTCTTCTACCCGCCATTTTCGTTCTTTTAGCCGCCATCTTCAATATAGAAGCCATCAAGCTGCTAGAAACATTCTACAGCCGCCATTTTGAGTCTTCTACCCGCAATTTTGAGTCTTCCACCCGCCATTTTGAGTCTTTAAGCCGCCATCTTTAACAGAAAAGCCATACGCGCTACTGAATCCATTCTACAGCCGCCTTTTTGAGTATTTTACCCGCCATTTTGGTTCTTTTAGCCGCCATCTTTTATATAGAAGCCATACGAGCTGCTAGAAACATTCTACAGCCGCCATTTTGAGTCTTCTACCCAACATGTTAAGTCTTCCACCCGCCATTTTGAGTTTTTTAGCCGCCATCTTTAATATAGAAGCCACACGAGCTGCTGAAATCATTCTACAGACACCATTTCGAGTATTTAAGCCACCATTTTGAGGCTGTTAGCCGCCATCTTTAATATGATAGCCATACGAGCTGCTAGAAACATTCTACAGCCGGCATTTTGAGTCTTCTACCCGCCAATTTGGTTCTTTTAGCCGCCATCTTCAATATAGAAGCCATCATGCTGCTGGAAACATTCTACAGCTGCCATTTTGAGTATTTAAGTCACCATTTTGAGTCTGTTAGCCGCCATCTTGAATATAAAAGCCACACGCGCTGCTGAAACCATTCTACAGGCGCCATTTTGGGTCTTCTACCCCCAATTTAATTCTTTTAGCCGCCATCTTCAATATAACTCACCGCACCATTTTGAGTCTTTTAGCCGCCATCTTTAATATAGAAGCCACACGAGCTGCTGAAATCATTCTACAGCCACCATTTCGAGTATTTAAGCCACCATTTTGAGGCTGTTAGCCGCCATCTTTAATATGATAGCCATACGAGCTGCTAGAAACATTCTACAGCCGGCATTTTGAGTCTTCTACCCGCCAATTTGGTTCTTTTAGCCGCCATCTTCAATATAGAAGCCATCATGCTGCTGGAAACATTCTACAGCTGCCATTTTGAGTATTTAAGTCACCATTTTGAGTCTGTTAGCCGCCATCTTGAATATAAAAGCCACACGCGCTGCTGAAACCATTCTACAGGCGCCATTTTGGGTCTTCTACCCCCAATTTAATTCTTTTAGCCGCCATCTTCAATATAACTCACCGCACCATTTTGAGTCTTTTAGCCGTCATCTTTAATATAAAACCCACACGAGCTGCTGAAACCATTCTACAGGCGCCATTTTGGGTCTTCTACCCCCCAATTTAATTCTTTTAGCCGCCATCTTCAATATAACTCACCGCACCATTTTGAGTCTTTTAGCCGCCATCTTTAATATAGAAGCCACACGAGCTGCTGAAATCATTCTACAGCCACCATTTCGAGTATTTAAGCCACCATTTTGAGGCTGTTAGCCGCCATCTTTAATATGATAGCCATACGAGCTGCTAGAAACATTCTACAGCCGGCATTTTGAGTCTTCTACCCGCCAATTTGGTTCTTTTAGCCGCCATCTTCAATATAGAAGCCATCATGCTGCTGGAAACATTCTACAGCTGCCATTTTGAGTATTTAAGTCACCATTTTGAGTCTGTTAGCCGCCATCTTGAATATAAAAGCCACACGCGCTGCTGAAACCATTCTACAGGCGCCATTTTGGGTCTTCTACCCCCAATTCAATTCTTTTAGCCGCCATCTTCAATATAACTCACCGCACCATTTTGAGTCTTTTAGCCGCCATCTTTAATATAGAAGCCACACGAGCTGCTGAAATCATTCTACAGGCGCCATTTTGGGTCTTCTACCCCCCAATTCAATTCTTTTAGCCGCCATCTTCAATATAACTCACCGCACCATTTTGAGTCTTTTAGCCGCCATCTTTAATATAGAAGCCACACGAGCTGCTGAAATCATTCTACAGCCACCATTTCGAGTATTTAAGCCACCATTTTGAGGCTGTTAGCCGCCATCTTTAATATGATAGCCATACGAGCTGCTAGAAACATTCTACAGCCGCCATTTTGAGTATTTAAGTCACCATTTTGAATCTTTTAGCCGCCATCTTTAATATAAAACCCACACGAGCTGCTGAAACCATTCTACAGCCGCCATTTTGAGTCTTCTACCCGCAATTTTGAGTCTTCCACCCGCCATTTTGAGTCTTTTAACCGCCATCTTTAATATAAAAGCCACACGAGCTGCTGAAACAATTCTACAGTCGCCATTTTGAGTCTTCTACCCGCCATTTTCGTTCTTTTAGCCGCCATCTTCAATATAGAAGCCATCAAGCTGCTAGAAACATTCTACAGCCGCCATTTTGAGTCTTCTACCCGCAATTTTGAGTCTTCCACCCGCCATTTTGAGTCTTTAAGCCGCCATCTTTAACAGAAAAGCCATACGCGCTACTGAATCCATTCTACAGCCGCCTTTTTGAGTATTTTACCCGCCATTTTGGTTCTTTTAGCCGCCATCTTTTATATAGAAGCCATACGAGCTGCTAGAAACATTCTACAGCCGCCATTTTGAGTCTTCTACCCAACATGTTAAGTCTTCCACCCGCCATTTTGAGTTTTTTAGCCGCCATCTTTAACAGAAAAGCCACACGCGCTGCTGAATCCATTCTACAGCCGCCTTTTTGAGTATTTTACCCGCCATTTTAAGTCTGTTGGCCGCCATCTTTAATATAGAAGCCATACGCGCTGCTGAAACCATTCTACAGCCGACATTTTGAGTATTTAAGCCACCATTTTGAGTCTGTTAGCCGCCATCTTTAATATAGAAGCCATACGCGCTGCTGGAACCATTCTGCAGCCGCCTTTTTGAGTTTTTTAGCCGCCATTTTGAGTCTTCTACCCGCCGTTTTGTTTTTTTTAGCCGCCATCTTTAAAACAGAAGCCATACGAGCTGCTAGAAATATTCTACATCCGCCATTTTGAGTATTATAGCCACCATCTTTAATATAGAAGCAATACGAGCTGCTAGAAACATTCTACAGCCGCCATTTCGAGTATTAAAGCCACCATCTTTAATATAGAAGCAATACGAGCTGCTAGAAACATTCTACAGCCGTCATTTTGAGTATTTAGGTCACCATTTGAGTCTTTTAGCCGCCATCTTCAATGTAAAAGCCACACGCGCTACTGAAACCATTCTACAGCTGCCATTTTGAGTATTTAAGACACCATTTTGAGTCTGTTAGCCGCCATCCTTAATATAGAAGCCACATTGCTGCTGGAACCATTCTAGAGCCGCCATTTTGAGTCTTTTACCCGCCATTTTGGTTCTTTTAGACGCCATCTTTAATATAGAAGCCATACGAGCTGCTAGAAACATTCTACATCCGCCATTTTGAGTATTTAAGCCACCATCTTTAATATAGAAGCAATACGAGCTGTTTGAAACATTCTACAGCCGCCATTTTGAGTATTTAATTCACCATTTTGAGTCTGTTAGCCGCCATCTTTAATATAGAAGCAATACGAGCTGCTAGAAACATTCTACACGCCATTTTGGTTCTTCCACCCGCCATTTTGAGTCTATTAGCCGCCATCTTCAATATAGAAGCCATTATGCTGCTAGAAACATTCTAGAGCCGCCATTTTAAGTCTTCTACCCGCCATTTTCAGTTTTTTAGCCGCCATCTTTAATATAAAACCCACAGGCGTTGCTGAAAACATTCTACAGCTACCATTTTGAGTATTTAACTCACCATTTTGAGTCTGATAGCCGCCATCTTGAATATAAAAGCCACACGAGCTGCTGAAACCATTCTACAGCCGCCATTTTGAGGCTTCTACCCACTATTTTGAGTCTTGAAGCCGCCATCTTTAATACAAAAGCCATACGAGCTGCTGAAACAATTCTACAGTCGCCATTTTGAGTCTTCTACCCGCCATTTTCGTTCTTTTAGTCGCCATCTTCAATATAGAAGCCATCAAGCTGCTAGAAACATTCTACAGCCGCCATTTTAAGTCTTCTACCCGCAATTTTGAGTCTTCCACCCGCCATTTTGAGTCTTTTAACCGCAATCTTTAATATAAAAGCCACACGAGCTGCTGAAACAATTCTACAGTCGCCATTTTGAGTCTTCTACCCGCCATTTTCGTTCTTTTAGTCGCCATCTTCAATATAGAAGCCATCAAGCTGCTAGAAACATTCTACAGCCGCCATTTTGAGTCTTCTACCCGCAATTTTGAGTCTTCCACCCGCCATTTTGAGTCTTTAAGACGCCATCTTTAATATAAAAGCCACACGAGCTGCTGAAACAATTCTACAGTCGCCATTTTGAGTCTTCTACCCGCCATTTTCGTTCTTTTAGTCGCCATCTTCAATATAGAAGCCATCAAGCTGCTAGAAACATTCTACAGCCGCCATTTTGAGTCTTCTACCCGCAATTTTGAGTCTTCCACCCGCCATTTTGAGTCTTTTAACCGCAATCTTTAATATAAAAGCCACACGAGCTGCTGAAACAATTCTACAGTCGCCATTTTGAGTCTTCTACCCGCCATTTTCGTTCTTTTAGTCGCCATCTTCAATATAGAAGCCATCAAGCTGCTAGAAACATTCTACAGCCGCCATTTTGAGTCTTTTAACCGCAATCTTTAATATAGAAGCCATACGCGCTGCTGAAACCATTCTACAGCCGCCATTTTGAGTACTTACGCCACCATTTTGAGTCTTTTAGCCGCCATCTTTAGTATAAAAGCCACACGCGCTACTAAAACCATTCTACAGCCGCCATTTTGAGTCTTCTACCCGCAATTTTGAGTCTTCCACCCGCCATTTTGAGTCTTTTAACCGCCATCTTTAATATAAAAGCCACACGAGCTGCTGAAACAATTCTACAGTCGCCATTTTGAGTCTTCTACCCGCCATTTTCGTTCTTTTAGCCGCCATCTTCAATATAGAAGCCATCAAGCTGCTAGAAACATTCTACAGCCGCCATTTTGAGTCTTCTACCCGCAATTTTGAGTCTTCCACCCGCCATTTTGAGTCTTTAAGACGCCATCTTTAACAGAAAAGCCATACGCGCTACTGAATCCATTCTACAGCCGCCTTTTTGAGTATTTTACCCGCCATTTTGGTTCTTTTAGCCGCCATCTTTTATATAGAAGCCATACGAGCTGCTAGAAACATTCTACAGCCGCCATTTTGAGTCTTCTACCCAACATGTTAAGTCTTCCACCCGCCATTTTGAGTTTTTTAGCCGCCATCTTTAATATAGAAGCCACACGAGCTGCTGAAATCATTCTACAGACACCATTTCGAGTATTTAAGCCACCATTTTGAGGCTGTTAGCCGCCATCTTTAATATGATAGCCATACGAGCTGCTAGAAACATTCTACAGCCGGCATTTTGAGTCTTCTACCCGCCAATTTGGTTCTTTTAGCCGCCATCTTCAATATAGAAGCCATCATGCTGCTGGAAACATTCTACAGCTGCCATTTTGAGTATTTAAGTCACCATTTTGAGTCTGTTAGCCGCCATCTTGAATATAAAAGCCACACGCGCTGCTGAAACCATTCTACAGGCGCCATTTTGGGTCTTCTACCCCCAATTTAATTCTTTTAGCCGCCATCTTCAATATAACTCACCGCACCATTTTGAGTCTTTTAGCCGCCATCTTTAATATAGAAGCCACACGAGCTGCTGAAATCATTCTACAGCCACCATTTCGAGTATTTAAGCCACCATTTTGAGGCTGTTAGCCGCCATCTTTAATATGATAGCCATACGAGCTGCTAGAAACATTCTACAGCCGGCATTTTGAGTCTTCTACCCGCCAATTTGGTTCTTTTAGCCGCCATCTTCAATATAGAAGCCATCATGCTGCTGGAAACATTCTACAGCTGCCATTTTGAGTATTTAAGTCACCATTTTGAGTCTGTTAGCCGCCATCTTGAATATAAAAGCCACACGCGCTGCTGAAACCATTCTACAGGCGCCATTTTGGGTCTTCTACCCCCAATTTAATTCTTTTAGCCGCCATCTTCAATATAACTCACCGCACCATTTTGAGTCTTTTAGCCGCCATCTTTAATATAAAACCCACACGAGCTGCTGAAACCATTCTACAGGCGCCATTTTGGGTCTTCTACCCCCCAATTTAATTCTTTTAGCCGCCATCTTCAATATAACTCACCGCACCATTTTGAGTCTTTTAGCCGCCATCTTTAATATAGAAGCCACACGAGCTGCTGAAATCATTCTACAGCCACCATTTCGAGTATTTAAGCCACCATTTTGAGGCTGTTAGCCGCCATCTTTAATATGATAGCCATACGAGCTGCTAGAAACATTCTACAGCCGGCATTTTGAGTCTTCTACCCGCCAATTTGGTTCTTTTAGCCGCCATCTTCAATATAGAAGCCATCATGCTGCTGGAAACATTCTACAGCTGCCATTTTGAGTATTTAAGTCACCATTTTGAGTCTGTTAGCCGCCATCTTGAATATAAAAGCCACACGCGCTGCTGAAACCATTCTACAGGCGCCATTTTGGGTCTTCTACCCCCAATTCAATTCTTTTAGCCGCCATCTTCCAAATAACTCACCGCACCATTTTGAGTCTTTTAGCCGCCATCTTTAATATAGAAGCCACACGAGCTGCTGAAATCATTCTACAGCCACCATTTCGAGTATTTAAGCCACCATTTTGAGGCTGTTAGCCGCCATCTTTAATATGATAGCCATACGAGCTGCTAGAAACATTCTACAGCCGCCATTTTGAGTATTTAAGTCACCATTTTGAATCTTTTAGCCGCCATCTTTAATATAAAACCCACACGAGCTGCTGAAACCATTCTACAGCCGCCATTTTGAGTCTTCTACCCGCAATTTTGAGTCTTCCACCCGCCATTTTGAGTCTTTAAGCCGCCATCTTTAACAGAAAAGCCATACGCGCTACTGAATCCATTCTACAGCCGCCTTTTTGAGTATTTTACCCGCCATTTTGGTTCTTTTAGCCGCCATCTTTTATATAGAAGCCATACGAGCTGCTAGAAACATTCTACAGCCGCCATTTTGAGTCTTCTACCCGCCAATTTGGTTCTTTTAGCCGCCATCTTCAATATAGAAGCCATCAAGCTGCTAGAAACATTCTACAGCCGCCATTTTGAGTCTTCTACCCGCCAATTTGGTTCTTTTAGCCGCCATCTTCAATATAGAAGCCATCAAGCTGCTAGAAACATTCTACAGCCGCCATTTTGAGTCTTCTACCCGCAATTTTGAGTCTTCCACCCGCCATTTTGAGTCTTTAAGCCGCCATCTTTAACAGAAAAGCCATACGCGCTACTGAATCCATTCTACAGCCGCCTTTTTGAGTATTTTACCCGCCATTTTGGTTCTTTTAGCCGCCATCTTTTATATAGAAGCCATACGAGCTGCTAGAAACATTCTACAGCCGCCATTTTGAGTCTTCTACCCAACATGTTAAGTCTTCCACCCGCCATTTTGAGTTTTTTAGCCGCCATCTTTAACAGAAAAGCCACACGCGCTGCTGAATCCATTCTACAGCCGCCTTTTTGAGTATTTTACCCGCCATTTTAAGTCTGTTGGCCGACATCTTTAATATAGAAGCCATACGCGCTGCTGAAACCATTCTACAGCCGACATTTTGAGTATTTAAGCCACCATTTTGAGTCTGTTAGCCGCCATCTTTAATATAGAAGCCATACGCGCTGCTGGAACCATTCTACAGCCGCCTTTTTGAGTTTTTTAGCCGCCATTTTGAGTCTTCTACCCGCCGTTTCGTTTTTTTTAGCCGCCATCTTTAAAACAGAAGCCATACGAGCTGCTAGAAACATTCTACATCCGCCATTTTGAGTATTATAGCCACCATCTTTAATATAGAAGCAATACGAGCTGCTAGAAACATTCTACAGCCGCCATTTCGAGTATTAAAGCCACCATCTTTAATATAGAAGCAATACGAGCTGCTAGAAACATTCTACAGCCGTCATTTTGAGTATTTAGGTCACCATTTGAGTCTTTTAGCCGCCATCTTCAATGTAAAAGCCACACTCGCTACTGAAACCATTCTACAGCTGCCATTTTGAGTATTTAAGACACCATTTTGAGTCTGTTAGCCGCCATTTAAGCCACCATCTTTAATATAGAAGCAATACGAGCTGCTAGAAACATTCTACAGCCGCCATTTCGAGTATTAAAGCCACCATCTTTAATATAGAAGCAATAAGAGCTGCTAGAAACATTCTACAGCCGCCATTTTGAGTATTTAGGTCACCATTTGAGTCTTTTAGCCGCCATCTTCAATGTAAAAGCCACACGCGCTAATGAAACCATTCTACAGCTGCCATTTGGAGTATTTAAGCCACTCTTTTGAGTCTGTTAGCCGCCATCCTTAATATAGAAGCCACATTGCTGCTGGAACCATTCTAGAGCCGCCATTTTGAGTCTTTTACCCGCCATTTTGGTTCTTTTAGACGCCATCTTTAATATAGAAGCCATACGAGCTGCTAGAAACATTCTACATCCGCCATTTTGAGTATTTAGGTCACCATTTTGAGTCTGCTAGCCGCCATCTTTAATATAGAAGCCAAACGCGCTGCTGAAACCATTCTACAGCTGCCGTTTTGAGTCTTTTACCCGCCATTTTGGTTCTTTCACCCGCCATTTTGACTCTTTAAGCCGACATCTTTAATATAAAAGCCACACGCGCTGCTGAAACCATTCTACAGCCGCCATTTTGAGTATTTAAGCCACTATCTTTAATATAGAAGCAATACGAGCTGCTAGAAACATTCTACAGCCGCCATTTTGAGTTTTTAAGCCACCATCTTTAATATAGAAGCAATACGAGCTGCTAGAAACATTCTACAGCCGCCATTTTGAGTATTTAAGTCACCATTTTGAGTCTGCTAGTCGCCATCTTTAATATAGAAGCCACACGCGCTGCTGAAACCATTCTATAGCCGCCATTTTGAGTCTTCTACCCGCCTCTTTGGTGTTTCCACCCGCCATTTTTAGTCTTTTAGTCGCCCTCTTCAATATAGAAGCCATCATGCTGCTAGAAACATTCTACAGCCGCCATTTTGAGTCTTCTACCCGCCATTTTGAGTCTTCCACCCGCCATTTTGAGTCTTTTAGCCGCCATCTTTAATATAAATTGAAGGAAAAATTCATTTAGCTGCCTACTTAGGAAATTCAACCCCCTACGGAAACATTGGTCCTTCGAGCCGGATACCAAGATCCTCTCGAACCTTTTGCATCGGTGGAATTTCATACATTTCAAGCTAAGTAATTTTTTCCAAATTATATGTATGTATATGAGTACATGTACATGCCTCCAGCATCCGTACGCACACTCACATACATATAATTGTTTCCCTTGATTTTCCTAATCAAAGCAAAATTACTTTCGCGCAAATTTTCCTCAAAGGGGAGAAAATTTTGGTCCTCAATTTTTTTCATACATATATATGTGTCCAGTACATAAGGCGCCATATTTGTTCGCCCACTTCAAGATTTTTTTCTCGCACTTTGGCATATATAGGCCAAGTATATAAGGCGCCATATTTATTTGCCTATTTCCAATATATATTTTTTCGCAATTTCCAAAAAAAATATTAACACATATGTATGTATGCATTGAAACAAACCTACGAAAATCAAAGTGTATTAAATACTCAAAATAGCGGCTGTAGAATGGTTTCAGCAGCGCGTATGGCTTCTATATTAAAGATGGCGGTTAAAAGACTCAAAATGGCGGGTGGAAGACTCAAAATTGCGGGTAGAAGACTGAAAATGGCGGCTGTAGAATGTTTCTAGCAGCTCGTATTGCTTCTATATTAAAGATGGTGGCTTAAATACTATATATGCAAGCAGAGTGTGTGAGTGTGGCAAAAATTACAAATTTATTCAGTGCTACATTAAATCCAAAAATAAAAGTTTTTTTTGTGCAAATACTGTCCACCTTTGGGAAAAGTGTGCGCGAAGTGAAAGGTGGTTCCAACGAAGAGAAGAAAAAATTTTCAATACCAATCAATAAAGATTTTTTAAACAAAAAAAAAATGGAAAGTGAACCACCCTCTCAACTATAAAGGCCACACTTAGACATTTCTTGTGTCCCGCGACACCCTATAAAG
The DNA here is from genome assembly GCF_018902025.1 of Drosophila willistoni. NCBI lineage: Eukaryota > Metazoa > Arthropoda > Insecta > Diptera > Drosophilidae > Drosophila > Drosophila willistoni. The sequence goes on from NC_061086.1 coordinate 56,213, forward strand.
TTGGGCCATATCAGTTAGACACATCAAAAGAAAAAAAAAACTAAAAAAAATGATTAAATTGTATAAAGAAATCCGATCCATTCACACCTCTGCATATTGCCATTCCATATTTTCATATTTAAAAAAAAAAAAAAATTTAAATACATACATACATATATACATATTTTTCCATACACAAAATTTTACATTTTACATATCCATCCACATACATATATATACATATTTTTCCATACATAAAATTTTACATATTGATATCCATACACATACATGTAATGGAATGTAATTGATTTATTTGTATAAAAACAAATAGAGAGTTTTAATGCTATATCAGTTAACAAAAACAAAATTAGTTCAATAGGGTTCACAAATTAGGCTTAATAAAATACAACGTTTAAAACGACTTGATTTTTCTACTTATTTTTACCGACGACTTTCGGCTTCACTCGCGGACAACTTTTCACCGATGATGCTACTTCTCGACTCTCGCCAACTTTCTCCCTCTTCTCTCATTCGCCAGGGCTACAAAACGACCAGCAACCCAGCACACATCTTACATTCGGCCATCCTGATCTTAGTCATCCGACCCCGATGACAACTCGTCCGAATCCTGGTTGTTCCGCCAATACTTCATATTGTCTGAGCTAGTATCTGTGAGCATTGGCCCCTCGATATCTGCTGCTGCTTTCTTAACATCGTATCTTCCGCATCGTTTAGCTTCTATAACCTCGTACGGTCCAAGATATTCACTCGCAAGCTTGCGACCCGCAACGAACTGTGTGCGCCGAATCGCTACCAAATCTCCAACTTTATATACGTTATCAATCTTGCGTTTTGAATCATATTGTTTCTTGTATGCTTCCTGGGCTTTAGTAATTTCCCGTTTGGCAGACGCTCTCATCGACTGTCTCTCTTTATCAATTTTATCGCATACTTCCTCCTGTAACAACTTAAGAATCCGATTCTTTGGCCCATTGTTCATTTGAACACCCATCATTAGTTCAAATGGTGATCTTTTTGTGGATACATTGACATGAGAATTAATAGCTCTTTGCACATGTGGCACATACTCAAACCATTTAGCCGGTTCATCCGCAGACAGCTTGGAAATAATCGTAATGATAGATCTGTTTACACGTTCGATCTGACCGTTGCCTCTTGGAACGCCCGTTGTTGTCCAAACATGATGAATTCCGTTCGACTTAATATATTCCTCGAAATCTTTAGCTATAAACGCAGATCCTCTGTCACCGATAATTCGAACAGCGTTACCAGATATAGCAGACCACTCTTTTAACTTTCGTAGTACTTCCTCGCAACTTGTTGTTTTTGTTGGATATAACCAAACAAATTTCGTGAAGGCGTCGACCATAGCAAATATATACTTATATTGCTTTGATGTTGAGTCTAAAGGCCCAAGATGATCCACATGTATCGTTTCATAGGGTTGATTTTGCAACAATTCAATCAGAGCCTTTGACATTGTATCCTCTTGCTGTGCTTTTTTAAATCGTGCCGACGTTTCCGATCGTATAATCATAATTCCTTGTGGATAGCGACTGAGACAATCCACATGTTTAAGTCTCTCTCCAGCTCTATGCTCCACATCGAAGTAAAAATCTTGCAAATAGACAATCCATCGCGCCACGTCTCTAGGAACATCCTTCTTGTTTATTGTCTGCTTGAAGGCTGCGCAATCAGTAATAACTTTAAACTTGATGCCCAAAACTTTTGGCATGCAATGTATACTGCTTTCGCTTTCAAAATGTAGCTATGCTGTCGAGCCTCAGTTTCCGAAGACTTTTTGCTCCAAAACCACACTGGATGCAACTGGCCATCCTTCCATTGCAACAATGCTGCTCCAAAACCCATTTTTGGCGCGTCTGTGTGAATTTCTGTGTTCAAAAGCCTTGGGTGCAACCGCATCCATCCTAAAATCAACGTCTTTACGCAAAAGATCAGTCAATGGTCGAGCAATAATTGAATACCCCTTAACAAACTTGCGAAAAAATCCAGTTAAGCCCAGAAATGCTTGAATTGCCTTTATATTTTCTGGTACTTAAAACTTGCTGACAGCTTTAGTCTTCTCTTGTCCTGGCTTAATTTGTCCATCGTAGATCGTATGGCCCAAAAAATCAACAGTGGTTTTTAGAAAGTGACACTTCTTCCATTTAATTTTAAGTCCAAACGCTGCTGCTGTGTCAAAAACTTTCTTCATCTTATTGAGATATTCTTCTGCTGTTGTAGCATGGATTATAATATCATCCATATACAGATCCATCACGTCAGCATTTAACAACGGTTGAAAAACATTTGTCACATATCGGATAAATACTGCAGGTGAATTACAGAATCCAAACGGAGCTTTGTTGAATTCGAATAGTCCCTCCATGGTCACAAATGCTGTGTATTTTTTACTTGTTTCTTCAATCGGCACGTGAAAAAATCCGTTCTCTAAGTCCATGACTGTAAAAAACTTTGCGGCCTGCATCTTCTCTAGGACATCGTCAATTATCGGAACCGGAAACCCATCCTTCAACACCATACTGTTTAGCTCGAAAATCCACGCAGATTCTATAGCAGCCATCTTTCTTTTTCACCACAACGACTCGACTGGCAAAATTGGATGACGATCGGCGAACGATTCCAGCATTGAGCCATTCGTCGACTTGTTGCTTCACTGCTGCAGCTTCAATAGGCGGCAGACGACTTGGTGCTTGGCGAAACGGCAAGATAGCACCATCTGGGACAATCTGTAGACTAACTGCATCAGTTGATTCTGCTACTAGCCCTGCAGCATTCTGGGTTCTCTCTTCTACGTTTGGGTATTCAACGGCCTTGTAGTCGTTGATCATAGCTCGCACATCATTTTCGAAATCTGAGGGTACATCTATATCAGAATCGGTTTCTGTTACATTAAAAATACTTAACTGATTATCCTCAGAAGTTTTATCCCCCTGCTGGGGGGGGACGACGTAACGAAGAACTTCTCTAAAGTCATAGCCGAGTACAACATCATACGGCACATCTTCGTTTGCGACCACAACAAATTTATGGACTGTCTGGACGTCGTCTACCTTGACCTCAGCTTGAAAGTACCAAGCGGATGAGTAACTTTTCCGCCTAGACCAACCAAATTCTTGACAGCTTTCTGCAGACTTTTAACTCGAATCTTCTTTACAGCGCTTCTGGACACCAAAGACACATCCGCTCCTGTGTCAACCAAATCGTTCATGTTGCAACCTTTTATGTCGACTTCCTTTATGTTACGGTTTCTGTTACATTAAAAATACTTAACTGATTATCCTCAGAAGTTTTATCCCCCTGCTGGGGGGGGACGACGTAACGAAGAACTTCTCTAAAGTCATAGCCGAGTACAACATCATACGGCACATCTTCGTTTGCGACCACAACAAATTTATGGACTGTCTGGACGTCGTCTACCTTGACCTCAGCTTGAAAGTACCAAGCGGATGAGTAACTTTTCCGCCTAGACCAACCAAATTCTTGACAGCTTTCTGCAGACTTTTAACTCGAATCTTCTTTACAGCGCTTCTGGACACCAAAGACACATCCGCTCCTGTGTCAACCAAATCGTTCATGTTGCAACCTTTTATGTCGACTTCCTTTATGCGTTTTGGATTTTGTACTACACCAATGTTTGCAGTCTCCAATGGCTTCGAATGGCTTCTTTGAGGTATGACCCTCACCATTGCAGCGAAAACATTTTGTTGTCACATTGCATTCCTTTCTAAGATGCTCGCTCGATCCGCAGTTAAAGCAACGAGGCTTTTTCTCGTAGTTTCTCTGGCTAACTTTCTTAAGACCTTGTGGCACATCGATCTTTGCCATTTCCATTGCGTGCTGATAGATTTCATATTTTTCTCGTAGCTCTCTGAATGACTGGGCGCAATATAGGTTGATCTTTAAGTCGTTCTTCATGTTCAAACCGTCTACTATATAGCGCAGTACCGATTTCATATCTATATTGCCTTCTGCTGCGATTGACTTCATATGAAACATGTACTCCCGAAAGGTTTCCTCTTTCTGCTTCTTACGCTCACGTAGCTTCTGATGTATATTAGCGCTACATACGTCGTCCATGCCAAATTCGTTTTCCAACTGGACACGAAGATCATCATAGCTGCGTACTGGAGTTGAATATAAAAATAACTTTGCAACTTTAGTTTTAAATTTTTCAACATCGTGTTGTTCTCTTCTTCCATATTGTTCTCTTTCGTGTTCTCTTCTTGTTTTTCTACCGAATCCAGCATTAACGCTTCGCGTACTTCTCTGGCTCTTGTTATGCATCCAACTTCTTGCTTCTCTTCTTGTATTTCAATTTCGTCAGCTTTTTCCAAGGTCTCGTTTTGTCGCGACATTTCGGCGCCCGCGCGTTTTTTCTCAGTGTTTTTTGTCGGAGTACGCTTCGTTTTCGTCATTACCGATTTTGTTCAACAACAACAACTCTTTTAATTTTACAACTGTTCTCGGGAATTTTCCAATAGCAACTTACAACTTTTAATGATTTTTACCAACTTTTATAAACCATTTCACAACTTAAGCACTGATTGTCTTTATATTAACCGATAGCACGAGGTTGAGCCCCCAAATGTAATGGAATGTAATTGATTTATTTGTATAAAAACAAATAGAGAGTTTTAATGCTATATCAGTTAACAAAAACAAAATTAGTTCTATAGGGTTCACAAATTAGGCTTAATTATATACAACGTTTAAACCGACTTGATTTTTCTACTTATTTTTACCGACGACTTTCGGCTTCACTCGCGGACAACTTTTCACCGATGATGCTACTTCTCGACTCTCGCAAACTTTCTCCCTTTTCTCTCATTCGCCAGGGCTACAAAACGACCAGCAACCCAGCACACATCTTACATACATATACATATATATACATATTTTTCCATACATAAAATTTTACATATTGATATCCGTACATACACACATATATTCCACAAAAATTCTTAATTTTTTCGCACACAAATATATTTTTCCATTACCGCGAACAAAATTCCGGTACCCCTTGCAGCCTATATACATACATACGTGCATACATAAGTCCCGCTTAACTGCAGTATACCAGCACAGTTGCAAGCTCATGTGCCAAAGACCGGCACAAAGCAAACGACCAAAAGTAGCTGTGCTGTATACCCTAGGTTGGCAAGCACTTTGTGGGGTATATATGTTGAAGGGTCACGTTGAGGGAAAGATCGATTAATATTTAATTATTAAAAATTTGTGTTCCGCGCTTTTGTTTGTTCTGATTCCAAATCGTTTCCAAGTCGTATCTTGGGTTTTTTAACATTGAATTCCCAAATTGTTCCAATCATTTACAAGTCGTATCTTTGGAGTTAGATTTAAATTCCAAAGTGTTTCCACGCATTCCAGGTCGTATCTTTGGAGTTAGATTCCAATTCAAAGTGTTTCCACGCATTCCAAGTCGTATCTTTGGTTATATTTCAATTCCAAAGCGTTTCCAATCATTTTCAAGTCGTATCTTTGGAGTTAGATTTAAATTCCAAAGTGTTTCTACGCGTTCCAGGTCGTATCTTTGGAGTTAGATTCCAATTCCAAAGTGTTTCCACGCGTTCAAAGTCGTATCTTTGGTTATATTTCAATTAGGGTTTTTTGGCAGTCTTCCAAGTCATCCCAAACGTACCAGCTCGTTTTCTAGAATTTTTAATCTATTTCAAGGCGTTTTAAATCCGTTTTTTGAGTGGTTTGGTAGTGTTCTAATTTTCAAGCCGTGCCAAACCACTACTTTATAACCGCCAATCTCTGGGGTTATAAGCACGAGCCCGTCAAAAGACGAGAAAGAAGCTGAGAACACTGCGGCCACGAGCAAATCCTCAATTGCTGCTCCAGGTCAGCGCCTGAGGAGTACCAGCCCTACTACTCCTCCTTCCCGAGCATTTCAAACCCTCTCTAGTCCATTAGCTCTCACGTTCGCACCACCAAGCACAACCTTTCAGCAAGCCACGTCAGAGCCACGACGAGCAAGCCTAAAAGAGGTCAAATCATTGGTACCACTTCCACAGATTCAGACAGAGTCACTCGGTCCGAAACCAAAAGGGTTTTAGTTGCTTCCACCATGGCTTTGAAGAAGTTTGTCTCCATTAGCGATAAACTAATTCAGTTTGAAGCACACACCCACTTCACTTCACTGTCTGAGATCAGCGTATTTACGCTTCAAGTCCGCGAGGCACTCCCAGATGGTAAAGACGATAACACTGAAGATTTAGCCATCCAAGCTAAATATGACAAATGCTATCAAGCTTACGAGCGATGCACGGCTCGATTAAACGAGCTTATCCACGAAGCGTCTGCTCCTACTCCTCCGAACCGTCATGGGCCTACCTCTGCACCATCAGAACGAGGCTGTCGATTGCCACCCATTGACACAGAAGTCTTTACGGGAGATTACTTAAAATGGCCTACGTTCCTTGACTTGTTCACAGCCATCTACATAAGCGATTCGCGAATTTCCCCCGTTGAAAAGCTGTACCATCTCCTAGGGAAAACGAGGGGTGAAGCCAACCTCATTGTTGCAGGATTCCCGCTTACAAATGATGGTTTTGAAACGGCATGGAATGCACTCAAACAGCGTTTTGAAAATAAGAGACTTATCGTGAACAGCCAATTCCGGAAAAGTATTACAGGATCATCAGAATGCTCTGCAGGCATCCATTCGTGCTTTTGAGCACAGTGGCCTGCCAGTAACCACTTGGGGAGGCATGTTCGTATTTTTCTGTTCCATCAAATTGCCGAAGAACACCCTTTCACTGTGGGAACAATCTCTGGAAGATAAGACTTACATTCCAGAGTGGCAAATGATGGACGATTTTCTCACTGAGCGGTTTCGTACGCTCGAAGCAGTAGAAAATACAGCTGCAATGGCTATTTCGGTTCCCACGTCGAAACCTCCGCGAAATTCGCTTCCAGCCCCCCCAAAGGCTAATACATTTGAAGCCAAGGTGACCACCAAACCAAAATCCTGTGATCTCTGTATGAAGGAGAATCACCCGGTGCGTCGATGTTCCCGCTTCCTTCAGATGCCGGTGCCAGAGAGGGTGGCATACATAAAGAAAAAGTCCCTTTGTCTGAACTGTTTCGCAAGAGGACATCAAGTAAAAGATTGTCCGAGTCAGCACAATTGCTTCACGTGCAAGGGGCGTCACAATACGCTCTTGCACAAGGATGCTCGACCGGAGAATAGTCTAACGCCGGTCCCAGCTCAGCCCAGTTCTCACAATATTGTCCGAACTTACTTTACCTCTGAGGCAAGGTCCTCACGAGATAAGTTGCTAGGTACAGCCATCGTGGACTTTTGGCACAAGGGCACTACTTATGCTTCACGGGCGCTATTAGACCCGGCTTCGGAAGCCAATTTCATATCCGAAAGAATGTTCCGGCTCATGAAGTTACCATTCCAAACTGTCAGGGCCAAAGTGACAGGCATTAACGGAAAGGTGAATAGAACCTTGAAGGTCTGTCACATAAGCATTCGGTCATCGCATGGACCTCCAGTCCAGATAGAGATAGAAGCTTTTGTCTTGTCCCAAGTTGCTGATGATTTGCCGTCATGTACGATAGCCCAAGCCACACTGGAAGGAATGGCCAATATTCCTTTAGCCGACCCCTCCTTCAGATTAAAGGCAAAGATCGATCTACTTCTTGGCATTGATGTCATACCAGCGGTGACCCTTTCCGGCATCCAGCCCGAAGTGTGCGGATCTTTAATGGCTCAAGAGACGAGATTCGGTTGGGTCATTTCAGGCCCGTTGCAAGGGGTCCCCGTTAGTTCGTGTGTCGCGTTCACCACGAGAGTTCACTTGAAACTCTTCTCACAAAGTTTTGGGAGGTGGAGGATCTACCGGGCAAACCGGTAGAAGATTCTGATTCTGTTTGCGAGGTTAATTTCCAGAAGACCACAAGAGGAGATGTTTTGGGGAGATATACGGTCTCACTTCCGTTTCGAGATCCAACCAACATCAACCTTGGTCATTCCAGACCAGGGGCATTGGCTCAGTTCCTAAAAAACGAAGGCCGGCTCCTAAAAAATATTCCGGCGAAAACGGAGTATGACGCCGTCATCCAAGAATATTTGGACTTGGGCCATATGCGTCAGGTGCCATTTGACGGCAGTAATAACAATTTTTATTTGCCACACCATGCAGTTTTCAAGCCCGATAGCACCACAACAAAAGTACGGGTAGTCTTCAAGTCCACAAACGGAGTAAGTCTCAACGACATACTGTACCCTGGTCCGGTACTTCAGTCCGATCTCACTACTCAGATTCTCAAGTGGCGTTTTTTCCGAGTAGTTTTCAATGCCGACATCACAAAAATGTACCGTCAAATTATGGTCGATCCAATCCATACGCCTTTTCAGAGGATCCTGTTCCGAAATAAAGAGGGGCAACTTGGTGATTACGAGCTGAATACCGTCACGTTTGGCATTAACTGTGCTCCGTTCTTAGCCATCCGAGTACTTCAGCAACGCGCAAGTAATGTACAATCCAAATTTTCTTTGACTAGCGATATTATCAAGTCCTATATGTATGTCGATGATGTCCTGGCAGGGGCTCACAATGAAGCAACGGCAATCGCAATAGTCAATGAACTTCAAGACGCTCTTGGTTCAGCTGGCTTTCCTTTGCGCAACTGGACATCGAATGTGAAGAGCGTGCTCAGTTGCATTCCAAAGTGTTATTTGCTGAATGCTGATTTCCTCGATATCGAAGAGGCTAGCACAGCAAAAACACTGGGAATCCGATGGAAAGCGACCACGGATGTGTAGTCATCTCACCTCAAGATATCAAGTCAGCCTATACTAACCGAGAAGTCCTCGGGCAGATCGCCAAGTTATTCGATCCCGCTGGCTGGCTGGCCCCCTTTGTAATTCAAGCCAAGGTGTTTATGCAAGAGCTTTGACTACAAGAGCTAGGGTGGGACGATTGATTGCCCAGTGAACTCCATCACAGGTGGCAGGATTTTACAAAGAGCTACTACTCCTTGACCAGATCCGAATTCCGCGGTGGGTTCTCCATGATCCAAATTCCGACATTCAATTCCATTGTTTTTGCGATGCGTCACAGCGGGCTTATGGTGCCGCAATTTACGTGCGCGTTAGCAATGACCAAATCTAGAGTAGCCCCGGTTAAAACGGTTTCATTGCCCCGCCTTGAATTATGCGGAGCCACGCTTTTAGCTGAACTGGCAGCTGCAGTTCTTCCACAACTTCCAGTTGATAATGCGGAGGCATTTTATTGGTCAGACTCCACCGTCGTACTGTCGTGGTTAAATAAACCACCCTGCACATGGACAACGTTTGTCGCAAATCGGGTAGCCACAATTGTGACGACAACAAATAGCTCCCCATGAAATCACGTCCGTTCAGAGGACAATCCAGCAGATCTCCCTAGCCGCGGCCTGAGTGCGCAGGAACTTTTTTTTTTTTTTTTTTTTTTGTATAGGGGGAAAAGCATTGAAAGCCGAAAAGTGTGGGACTTGGTATCGACCTTGGTTAGGGGTCACCTCACCGCACTAAAACCTACCCTACTTCCGTATCCCTCTCGCGGAACCAACGCTGAAGTTATTACTTCACGAGGGGGAGATGGCATGAAAGCCTCATCTAGATACTCATCTAGAGTTTGAATTCTGGTTGCGCTGACGTTCAGCGCGACGCAGGGACTGTATGATCACTGCAGCTAGGTGGCTAACTGCGAGCCAATTGTTTTGCGAGCTAAGTAAGATATCCATCAAGTCATGGACTATGAATGGCCTCCCAATGCCTTGGCTTAGCTCTTCCCGTTCAGCAGTAAATCGCGGACAGACAAAAAAGACATGCTCTGCGTCCTCAATCGGCCCCATACAATATGTGCAGTAGGGGTCAGATTCGTGCTTAAATCTGTGCAAATATGATTTAAAACACACATGTCCCGTTAGGAGTTGCGTCAAATAAAAATCTGTTTGGCCGTGTGGCCGACTCACCCATTCCCGCACATTAGGTATAAGGCGGTTTGTCCATCGTCCGTGGGAAGAATGGCGCCAGCGGTCCTGCCATTTGCGAATGGACACCTCTCTTTTTTGAGCTGCTGTGCTGTTGCTACTGGCCTCTAGTGCAGCAATATCAAGTGGCAACATGCCTGATATGACCAAGGCAGCATCTTCGGATACAGTTCGGAACGCACATATGACACGTAACGCACAGGCTCTGTATTGCGATCTGCAGGCGCGGCTGTATGACTGGATCGCCATCGCTGGAGCCCATATCTTTGCTGCATATAGGAGTACGGATCGTACCACCGTGGTGATGAGCCATCTGCTTTTCTGTCGGGGGCCACCGTGGTTGGACATTATCCTTGCTAAGGCTGATGTTGCCCTTGCTGCTTTGTCGGCTACATATTGCAGATGGTGCTTATATGTTAGCCTATGGTCGACCATTACCCCGAGATATCTTATTGCCGGCTTGGAGCGGATGACGCGCAGGAACTTGTACACAAGGATTTGTGGTGGCACGGCCCACCATGGCTACGGGAACTACAAGAGTCCTGGCGGCGATCGACACCACTCCCACTGGACACTACCTTGGAGAAGCGGGTAGTGAAGGTCCACGTCGCGATCGCTAAGCCAGCCAACGAGATACTGCCTCGTTTTTCCAATCTGGCACGTGCCTTACGAGTGGTAGCATATGTGGTCCGTTTCGGCAGAAAGTGTCGTAAACTTCCAAACGACTACTCCGGGGAGGTGACCTCTAGCGAGATCAATCAAGTACTCCAGGCGTTGATCCGAGTCACTCAGCGTGATTACTTCCCGACGGAACATCGGTGTCTACAGCAGGAGAAATCTCTCCCCACGTCTAGCACCATTCTCAACTTGAATCCTATCATTGACGCATCAGGTGTGATCCGAGCATGTGGGCGCGTGCAACAAGCAGCGGCCTTAGTTACGATGAGCGTAACCCCATTCTGTTGCCAGTAGTAAGTCCATTGTCCCGGCTGTTGGTGCTTTTCACGCATCAGATCTCTCTCCATGGGGGCAGTCAATTGGTAGTCCGTCTCATCCGACAGAGATACTGGATTCCAAGACTGCGGAATCTAGTCAAATCGGTGGTCAATTCATGCAAGGTCTGTGTGATTTACAAAAAAAGGCTGCAATCACAGCTAATAGGAACCCTTCCGTCCCAGCGAACTACTTTCGCACGTCCTTTCACGACCATCGGGATAGATTTCGCAGGTCCTTTCGACCTCAAGAGTTTCACCGGCCGCGCTTGCCACATATTAAAGGGATATGTGTGTGTCTTTGTTTGCTTTTTCACCAAAGCCATTCACCTTTAGGCAACTTCGGATTTAAGTACCGAAGCATTTCTGGCAGCATTCGCTCGCTTTGTATCGAGGCGAGGGTGTCCCCAGCAAGTGCAGTCCGACGTAGGTGCATCCAGAGTGCTTGAAAAAGATTTCCTAAGGTCTACCCAGCAGAAAATCTTATCTCACTACAGCCACCAGAATCTGTCCTGGCATTTCATCCCTCCCGGGGCACCACACATGGGAGGGTTGTGGGAGGCTGAAGTTAAGAGTCTTAAAACTCTGTTCTACAAGACCACCTCCAACCAAAAGTATACTTTTGAAGAGTTCTCTACGCTGCTGGCTAAGGTAGAGGCTTGTTTGAACTCACGGCCGATTTCTCCTATGTCGGAAGACCCCACCGAGCTCCCCCACAAGCTGCTGGAACCATTCTACAGACACCTTTTTGAGTCTTTTAGCCGCCATTTTGAGTGTTCTAGTCGCCATTTGAAGTTTTTCACCCGCCATGTTGAGTCTTTAAGCCGATATCTTTAATGTAGCAACTAGAACAATTCTACAGCCGCCATTTTGAATCTTCTAGTCGCCATTTTGAATCTTCCACCCGCCATCTTGAGTCTTTAAGCCGCCATCTTTAACAGAAAAGCCATACGCGCTACTGAAACCATTCTACAGCCGCCTTTTTGAGTATTTTACCCGCCATTTTGGTTCTTTTAGCCGCCATCTTTAATGTAGATGCCATACGAGCTGCTAGAAACATTCTACAGCCGCCATTTTGAGTATTTAAGCCACCATCTTTAATATAGAAGCAATACGAGCTGCTAGAAACATTCTACAGCCGCCATTTTGAGTATTTAAGCCACCATTTTGAGTCTTCCACCCGCATTTTGAGTCTTTAAGCCGCACATCTTTAATATAGAGTCCATACGAGCTGCTGGAACCATTCTACAGCCGCTACTTTGAGTCATCTACCCGCCAGTTTGCATCCTTTAGGTTTCATAACTTATATGACAGCCATACAGGCTACTAGATACTATCAAACCATTATACAGCCTCCATTTTGTGTTATAGACGCCATTTTGTGTCTTATAGCCGCCACTCTGAGTATTAAAACCGCGATTTTTTATATAGAAGCCATACGAGTTACTGTAACCATTCTACAGCCGCTATTTTGGGTCATCAACCCGCCAGATTACATCCTATAGCTTCCAATACTTATATGACAGCCATTCAAGCTGCTAAAACCAATCTACAGCCGCTACTTTGAGTATTTTACCCCCCATTTGAAGTCTTTTAGCCGCCATCTTTTATGTAGAAGCCACACGAGCTGCTGGAACCATTCTATAGCTACCATTTTGTGTCTTATAGACGCCATTTTGAGTTTATATCTGCCATCCCTCATATGACAGCCATACAAGCTGCTAAATCCTATCTAAAGCTCCATAAAGTATATATATTCTTGATCAGCATGAGAAGCTGAGTTGATATAGCCATGTCAGTATGTCCGTCCATCCGTCGGTGCGTAATACGTACTGCGTATGCGGTTTACTCAGCCATCTTAGGAGCTATCGCGACTAAATTTTTTTTTGGGTTTTTTTTCCCCGGGTAAGATAAAGTATGAAATTTGTCAGGATCGGACCACTATATCATATAGCTCCAGAAGAAACATTTTTGCAAAAATTGAAGTATCACTGTTGGAGGAGAACTCCTGAATTTACATTCACTAATTTAATTATTCTGAAATATTAACCATTGGGTTAAATACCTAAACTATCGATATATCGCAAGCTCAAAGAGAGTTCAATCTAGCATCACTGTTGGCTCTCTTCTTGCGTTTCCCCTTACATTTTACTTTGTATTACTCTCTCTCGTAGCATACAAGAATTGAAGAATTTACTGTACCAAGAGAACTCGAATGCGACGGACGCATAAATAAATGGAAAACTACTAACGTCGTCTAATTTGATTGTGGCAAGGGAAGTTTTGATTCATCGAATCCAACGAGTAGCAGATTATAATTATGGCCGAGAAATTGGCCAACATTTTGGCGACCGTGATAGGACCAGAAACTTGCTGTTAAATAAGTTTTGGTTCAATTGCAACTAAGTTGGACTCGTTGTTTCATAACTTCTTAAGCTACCACAAGTTTCCGAAGAGGGATTGCAAGGGGCAATCAATCATCAAACACCCGTTGAGACATCTAGGAAGAAATATAGAAGCAATACGAGCTGCTAGAAACATTCTACAGCCGCCATTTTGAGTATTTAAGCAAGAAAAGTCGTCATCATTAATGCATATGATACCACGATAAACTCTCCACATACTGCAGTAAAGTCATTGGAATAAAACCGCAAGTATTCAATCAAACAATTACTGTACTCGCACATGTTTAATAAGAGAAAACCGAACAGTTATATTTTCGTCGTGTGTCATTCCACTCTTTACATATCGAACACAAACAAGCGTGAGTGCCTGCGCCAACTGTACATCAAAAAACAGTTAAGTTTGGGAACATACACATATAACTATTCAACATTCGCGTTGGTTCTGCTACTTGGAGGTGCTGCTGGCGTTTATTGAAGCATTATGGGCAAAGACGGTTCAAACACTCCCGTAAGCTCAAAGGGAACAGACAAACTAACAAATCTTAGAACCCAGCGGACTCAGTTTGAAAATCATATTCGAACCTTACATGAAAGGATCATTGCTACTAGCGACCAAGAAGATGCCGATACACTAGACTGCAGACTTCAAATACTAGAATCTCCTTATAGGCAAATTACTCACATTCAAACACAAATTGAAAATTTGTACGTAATTGATAAAGAGCGCAGTAATTTAGATGAAATGTACATAAAGGTCAAGGTACATTTATTGTCTCTTTTACAAAGGAAACGTTCAACGGGACCAGTAAACACATCGGATATGAGTTTTATGAGTTCTTCAATGTCTCCTACAGTGGTTCACAATCAACGATTACCTAAACTGAAATTACCCAGTTTCGATGGTAAATATTCAGCGTTTAAGAGATTCAAATCGTCTTTCCTGAATCTAATTCACAACGATACCCACATGCCAACAATTGATAAGTTCAATTATCTTCTCGAATGTTTATCGGGACCTGCACTGGAGGTCGTGCAGTCGTTTCAAGTCACCGAACAAAACTACAGTCAAGCTTGGTCAAGATTAGAAGCTCGCTACGACAACGACGTTCTAATCTTCCATGATTGTATATCGAGTCTGTTCAATTTACCATTAGTCAAGCAACCAGAAGCAAGACTTTTGCAGAAGCTCATCGATAATGCGTCCGCTATACGCGGATCACTTCTTACACTGGGAGCAACTAAGAAATAATGAATAACATCATGATTCACATACTTCTTACGAAGGTTGATGCCGAGACCAAAGGCGTTTACGACGAAAAGTAAAGCTTCGTCAAGCTTTCAACGTGGGAGGAATTCTGCACAATTCTTCATCGCCGCTGCCAGTTCCTAGAAAGTCATCAGACAGGTCAACTCGGTCAGCGCAATAGTTCACTAGGAGGAAAACGACCATCAACGTCAAAGGCATTTCTCAATATTAACTCTCAATGCATACACTGCCATTCGACGGCACACTATGTTAGTAATTGTAAATCATTTGGAGAGTTATCGCTACAACAAAGGTTCGAAACAGTCAAACGGACTAATGCATGTCTTAACTGTCTGCGGGCACTCTAGATTCGTGTTCTGAACTTAATTTTATTACAGAAGAGACTGCCAAGCGGCTAAATCTGGATAGGACTCGTGTATCCCAAGAATTCAGCGGCATTACCGGAAGCAGTCAAGGCATAAAACACAATGCGTTTGCCACAATACGTTCTAGGCATTCTTCATTTACGAGGTCCGCCAACTTTGCCGTCATTAAGATAATTTGTGCTCAGCAACCACACGAGCATATCGATACATCAAATTGGACCATACCTACGGATATCAATATAGCCGATCCGTATTTCAACGAGCCCCACAAGATACACATTTTAATAAACACGAATGGGCTGTTTGCAGCAATCCTCGATGGTCAGCAAGGCTTGGGCGAAAACATGCCATATTTAATCAACACGGAATATGGATGGATAGTTGTTGGAAATTTGGAAACCACACACGAAAGGCCTCGACAACAATGTTTATTGGTACACGTCAACCCATCACTTGATCTTGTAGTTAAAAGATTTTGGGAAATTGAAGACTGTGAGTTTGTTGGTAACCGACAAACCAAAGAACAACAGGAATGCGAAAGCCATTTTTGTAAAAATGCAATTGTAAAATCGGATGGAAGACTCCAAGTTCGACTTCCATTTAAGGAACCCCCAGAGAAATTAGGATTATCCTACGACAACGCAGTACGGCGTTTCAAATCCTTAGAAAATCGTCTCGACCGCGACGATCAACTAAAAAAGGCATATGTAGATTTCATCAACGAGTATGTAAAACTTGGCCACATGTCTACCAAAACTGTCGCAAGCCACAACGAACCGCATTATTACATACCTCATCATTGCGTGTTGCGTCCGCAAAGCGTTACTACGAAACTTAGAGTTGTGTTTGATGCTTCGGCTAAAACATCATCGGGAAAATCATTAAATGAGCTGTTAATGATTGGCCACACAATTCAACAAGACCTATTTATAACATTTCTATCATTTCGTCTGAACAGGTATGCACTTACAGGCGACATAGCCAAGATATATCGCCAATTTGTCATAGATCCAAGAGACCGGAGATTTCAGCGCATTGTATGGCGACCAACAAAAACAGAAGAACTAAAAACTTACGAGCTCAACACCGTGACATATGGCATGTCAGCTGCACCCTTCTTAGCTATCACAGGCGTTCACCATATTGCCGATTTGTACTCACATGATCATCCTATAGGAGCTAAAACATTACGCAACGACTTATACGTGGATGACTTGCTAACCGGAGCTGATAGCGTAACCGAGCTTCAACACATTAAAAATGATACAGTACACATCTTAGCACAGGCTGGATTGCATCTTACAAAATTTAGTAGCAACTGCAAGGAAATTACGAAAACGTCAGAGGACGAAGTATTTATCGCCATGGAAGATCAAGACACTACCAAAACTCTGGGAATGACGTGGATGCCCAGCAGTGACATCTTTACATTTCGATACATTTGTGACCACCAAGAACCATTTACCAAACGATCAATTCTTTCAGTAGTAGCAAGAATGTTTGACTTGCTGGGATTCATAAGTCCGGTCATTGTTCGGTGCAAAATTCTTATGCAAGACTTGACACTCAAGGGCCTAGATTGGGATGAGCCTGTCGATGGTCGAATTAAGAAAAGATGGAAAGAACTTTTACAGGATCTTAAAGACTTATCAAATCTACAAATACCACGATATGTGAACACATCAAAATCGTATCGATGCGAAATACACGGATTCGCTGACGCATCCGAAAGAGCGTACGGATGCTGTTCGATCAGAACTCCCGAGTGGAGTCAAAGTCACTTTACTCGTTGCGAAATCAAAGATAGCAATTACCAAGACACAGTCATTGCCTAAGTTAGAACTGTGCGGAGCATTGTTGCTCAGTCGGACTTGGCGCAAATTCGAAAGGACATTAAAATTATACATCGACAAGGTATACTTTTGGACCGATTCAAAAATTGTTTTGCAATGGCTGAAACTTCATGCATCAACACTAAATTGTTTTGTAGCAAATAGAGTATCAGAGTTACAACAACACACGGAAGAAATAATATGGAAGCACGTCCCTTCTAACAAGAATCCAGCAGACATTGTTTCTCGTGGTTGTCGGACATCAGAGCTGCAAACAAGCTTGTGGATAACAGGGCCAACATTCTTAAAATTGTCTAAGGCCGAATGGCCAATTCTTAGGGAACCACTTCCGCCGCCTATCGAAGTAAGAACCAAGTCAGCACTTCTTTGTAGCAGAGCAGACAACTCTTCATCGAATTCATCGTATATTCGTTCGAATTGTTTCATACCTCTATCGCAGCGTGAACAAAGTGAAGCCTGATCGCACTCTAAGTTCATCATCAATAGCCGATATTCGCATTACTAAGACAGAAATGTATCAATCGTTTTGGAAAATTATTGCACTAATACAACAAGAATGTTATGCTGATGAAATATCTTTACTAAAAAACAAGCAAACCTTAACACCGTGTCTACAGCGTTTGACACCATTCATGCACACAATGACATTTGGACAAACTGCAGTATGTGTAATGAGAGTCGGAGGACGTCTCGACAACGGAGACCTTCCATTCAACGCCAAGCACCAAGCAGGCCCTGCTACCTCAAAAGATCGTTTTACCAAGTTATACATCGAATTCTTGCACAACAAAAATCTTCATGCTGGCCCAAAGTTTATTTTATCTCTTTTACGAGAACGAATTTGGGTAATTAACGCATGAGTGTTGATTAGAAAAGTTGTGCGAAGCTGCATCCGCTGCTTTCACTTTAAACCTCGCCTCATGACTCAACTGATGGGCAATCTTCCTGCTGATCGACTACGAGCTGAAAGACCATTCCTAGTAACAGGAGTAGATTTTTGCGGCCCATTTTTCACGTCTTACAGGATTCGCGAAAAGCCGCCGTACAAAACATATGCGGCAATTTTTGTATGTTTTGCTTCAAAGGCGATTCATATTGAATTAGACTTCGAATTGTCAACAAATGCATTTCTGCTTTGTATACGTAGATTTGTAGCGCGCCGTGGTGTACCATTGCGCATGGTGTGCGACAACGCCACAAACTTTGTTGGCGCTGCTACAAGGCTAGCTGAGTTTAAGTCAAAATTGTTTAACTCAGACGTCATAGATCACATAAAAACATATAGTTCAATTAAAGGATTTAACTTTTGCTTTATTCCCCCTAGAGCTCCACACTTTGGCGGCCTCTGGGAAGCGTCAGTGAAATCAGCGAAGTCACTGGCTATATTTCAAACGCATCTCTTACTTTCGAGGAACTACTCACTGTGTTCTCGGATGTGGAAGCTATCCTTAATTTAAGGCCAATAGCACCCACTTCAGATGAGCCCAACGATTTCAATGCTCTCACTCCTGGGCATTTGCTGATTGGAACCGAATTAACGTCAGTACCAGAATCATTACTATACCATTCCACGGACCCTCCCGGAACGGAACTTCGGTATGTGGATAGATGGCAGCGAGTGACCTATTTGAAACAACAATTCTGGACACTGTGGGCACGGGATTATGTTCATACTTACAACTTGGGACAACTAGTTATAGTACATGAAGACAACGTGCCGGCTCAACATTGGCCTTTAGCAAGAGCAGTGTCTGTAAATGCCGGACCTGATGACAAAATTCGAGTAGTCGAACTTAGGACTGCAAAAGGAATCTTCAAAAGGCCAATTCACAAGATCGCTCCGCTTCCAGAATCATTTATTTGAAAATTGGTTCTTTCAACGGGGGGAGCATGTTGGAGGAGAACTCTTGAATTTAAATTCACTAATTTAATTATTCTGAAATATTAACCATTGGGTTAAATAGCTAAACTATCGATATATTGCGAGCTCAAAGAGAGTTCAATCTAGCATCACTGGTGGCTCTCTTCTTGCGTTTCCCTTTACATTTTACTTTGTATTACTCTCTCTCGTAGCATATAAGAATTTAAGAATTTACTGTGTCAAGAGCACTCGAATGCGACGGACGCATAAATAAATGGAAAACTACTAACGTCGTCTAATTTGATTGTGGCAAGGGAAGTTTTGATTCATCGAATCCAACGAGTAGCAGATTATAATTATGGCCGAGAAATTGGCCAACAATAGGTAAAAAACTGTAATTTGCTCCACAAATTTCTGAACATTGCCCATAAAAAAGTCTTGGTCGCAGTCGTCGGCTAAAGCTCGAAACGATCGGTTGTGTTATCGCAGTTTTTCGCAGTTCTATCTAAAGTTTATTATCTTTCAATCGCACTTTTATTTTCGTACTATCATTCATTACACTTTCAACTACACCATCAAAAAAAAAAAAAGAAGCAATATATAGCCATGCCCCCTGGGCATACCAATCAAGGGGCAAATCGCTTTGCCTTGCTTAGCGATAGCCCAAAAACCAAAAGGAAAAAACCATCTCCGCTTTTCGAAGCCTTCCCAGAGCTCCCAACTTTTAACTCGCCAAATCCCAAATACATTGTCATGTCAACTACGGACACTGAAAAACCACTCTCATCGTACTCATGTTTTGCAGTCGAGCGAGCTATTAAAATCATCAGCAACCAAATATTAAAAATTAACCAAATGCGAGATGGAAACCTTCTGATCTTTGTCGAAAGCGTTGCAATTGCAGAAAAGTTCTTGGCTGCCAGAGAGCTCCATGGTCTTTGTAAAATTTAAAGTTCATAATGATTAGATTGGTCTGGTTTGATAATATGGGCTACTAAACACTGCACACGATATTCGAATTTCTAATATGTTGCTACACAAAACACAATATTCAAATTTTTCCGTTAGTTTGACAATTACATACAGACAAATACAATGACATTAAAACAACAGTTGACTTTATTTAAATTAACTGTTAGAAAACGTTTGTATAGGGAAAAGAAATTGGCTGTTTTAAGGGGGTTTCCGGCAATTATTCGAATTTTTTCACGTTTTAGACCTTCCCTAGACCTCCACGAATAATTCAAGACCAAGCTAAGATAGATCCGGTCAGCCGTTCTCGAGTTTTAGCGAGACTAACGAACAGCAATTCATTTTTATACCCTTGCAGAGGGTATTATAAAATTGGTCAGATGTTTGTAACGCACAGAAGGAGACGTTTCCGACTCCATAAAGTATATATATTCTTGATCTGCATGAGAAGCTGAGTTGATATAGCCATGTCCGTCTGTCCGTCCGTCCGTCTGTGCGTTTGCGTTTTACTCAGCCGTCTTAAGAGCTATCGGGCTAAAATTCGGGGTTTTTTATTACCCGGGAAGTATGAAAACCATCAGGATCGGACCACTATATCATATAGGTCTAGAAGAACTAGAAGAAACATTTTCATAAAAATTTGAGTATGCTATGAAATTTACGTATGTGATAATATTGGATATAAAACCCCAGATCCCAAAATTTGAATGTGATCGGATAAATATAACACAAGTTACAGTTAATATAATAATCGGCTTTGCTCCCAGCTCTGCCGGCAGCGCTGCTTGCTGTCTACTACGTCTTTCGACATCAACAGAGAACATGCATACACACACAGACGCAACGCTACATAAACTGTATGTGTATGCGTGCGTTGCTTTGCTTTGGGAATGAGGGAATAAGAAGACCAAATTGTAAAATAGAGAGTAAAATTGTTTTGTTTGTATATTGATGAATTAAGTTGCAGAAAACAAACATGTAAAATTATTATTACCAAGGACTGCAAGGGTATATAAACTTCGGCATAGCCGATGTTAGCTTCTTTGATATTTATATATGTGAGGTTAACATTATATTTGTAATAGTTTATTGTATATAATATTAACTGAAATGTTTAAATTGAGGTGTAGTACATATGTATATTTCTTTGAGAATAATAATTGATTTCATAACTGCCGAACGCTCTCGTAACCCGTTTATATCTTGCCCGTTCTCGACGACGACTGCCCTTCGACTCTCTCTCTTAGATGCTTCTCACTCTCCGCTGCTACACGCCTCATCAAAATAGGGGCAATCTCAGATCAGTGTGCCCATCTCGTCTTTACACTCGGCCCTCCTGATAATCGTCTTCTGACTCAGAAGACAGCAACTCGTCGTTCTCAGCCACATATCGCCAAAGTCTCATATAGTCCACCATTGGCCCTTCACCATTGGTCGCTTTCTTTACATCGTACCGGCCGTTGCGCTTAGCTTTGATCACTTCATAGGGTCCCAAAAACTGACTTGCCAATTTACGGCCCGCTACAAACTGTGTTCTCTTTTTAGCTACCATATCGCCAACTTGGTAGATAGCTTCGCCTTTCCTGTTCTTATCATAGTTCCTCTTGTAAGTCGCTTGCGCCTTCTCTATATTAATCTTAGCCTCTTGTCGTAGCTTTTGACGCTCGTCGTTGAACTGATCTACTTGTTCCTCCTGTAATATATCCAGCAAACGGTCATCTATATGGTTACGCATTCTCGTTCCAAACAGGACTTCAAAAGGTGACATTTTCGTTGATGAATGCATCGTTGTATTAATAGCCTTCTGTACTTGAGAAACCCCTTTATACCATTTCGTAGGTTCATCTGCTGATATTTTTCCGATAATAGACAGGATACAACGGTTAACTCGTTCGATTTGGCCATTGCCCCTTGCTACTCCTGTAGTTGACAGTACATGCTCTACATCGTTTGATCGAAGGAATTCTTTAAAAGCGTTTGATGTGAAGGCCACCGCTCTGTCACTTATGATCCTCTCGGGAAATCCAAAAATGTCTGTCCATTCGTTGAGTCTTTTAATTACTTCTTCCTGACCTGTGGACTTCGTTGGAAACAACCATACAAATTTCGAAAAACCATCTACCATTGCCAAAATGAATTTGTACTGTTTGGAGGTGTTGTCCATGGGTCCTAAGTGATCCAAATGTAAAGTATGTAGCGGTGTGACTCCTTTGGTTATACAATGCAAATATCCTTCTTTTTTACCCAGCTGTTTATTATGAACTATACATTTTATGCAGTTTGCAATCAATCTTGATACTTTACTTTCCAAATGCGGTATCCAGTACTGTTGGTGGATAGCGTGCATTGTCTTGCGCGTCGAAAAATGTCCAACCTCGTGCGATCGTTGTATTATCTCGCGTTCCATTAGCTTTGGTACAACCAATAACTCATTACCTTCAACTTCTTTGAATAGCAAACCACTTTTCACGTTGAAGCTTTTATATGGTTGCTGCTTTAGTACCTCTATAATCGCGATAATATGATCATCTGTCTGCTGTGCCTTCTTTAAATGCGCTGTTATTTCATCTTTTACTACTAAGCACGACTGCGGGAAACGGCTTAAACAGTCCACGTGCTGCATCTTAACTGCTGATCGGTGCTCCACGTTCAAATTGAAATCTTGTAGATACAATATCCATTGCGCAACCTCCCTTGGGATGTCCAGCTTTGACGTAGTTTGCTTAAATGCAATGCAGTCTGTCACCAATTTCACCGGGATCCCTAGCAAATAATGTCGAAATTTTTTTAACGCCATGTATGCTGCCTTGACTTCAAGAATGTAGCTATGCCTCTTCGAATCTGCTTCAGATGCTTTCTTACTCCAAAAATAAATCGGATGTAAATTGTTGTCAAATAGCTGAAGTAGTACTGCTCTAAATCCGTCTTTTGAAGCATCCGTGTGCAACTCGGTTGGTGCCTCTCGAGAATAGAGGTGTAACACTGGTTCACTTATTATCACCGTCTTCAATTGCTGCAACGCCTGAAGCTCGCTTGGACCCATAATAAACTTGACATCTTTTTTCAGCAACTTGGTAAGGGGTCGTGCTATCTGCGCATACTGAGGAATAAACTTTCTAAAGAATCCGGTTAAACCAAGAAATGCCTGAATCGATTTGACGTTTGTGGGAATTCCGAAACGACTGATCGCCATCGTCTTATCTTTACCGGGCCAAATCTTTCCATCTTCAATTTCGTGACCTAGAAAGGTTATGCGTTTTTGCAAAAAACTACATTTTCCCCATTTTATTTTCAAATCATACTTTGCTGCAGTTTCTAATACCAATTTGGTTTTGTTTAGACACTCATTTGCTGACTTAGCATATACTATAATGTCATCCATATATAATTGCATTATATTCTTGTTAATCAGATCCTGAAATATGTGGTTAACGAAACGAATGAATAAAGCAGGAGAATTACGAAATCCAAATGGCGCTCTATTAAACTCGTATAATCCTTCTCTAGTAATAAACGCTGTATATGATTTGCTAGATTCCTCTATGGGCACATGGAAGAATCCGTTTTCCAAATCCATAATCGTATAAAAGCTTGCTGCCTGCAATTTCTCTAGCACTTCATCCATTAAAGGAACTGGAAAGCAGTCTTCCAAGACTATGCTATTTAGCTTCCTGTAGTCTACACAAACCCGCAAAGTATTATCTTTCTTCTTTACAACTACAACTCTGCTAGCAACATTCGAAGTGGATTTGCGCACTATTCCGTTTTCTTCCCACTCATCAACTTGATTTTTAACAGCTCCCGCTTCTGGTGACGACAAACGACTGGGTGACTGCCTAAATGGGATTATTGCGCCATCTGGTACAATTTTTAATTCAATAGGACAATTTACCTTCTCTGCATCATTCAGCTGAAAGCTATCCTGTATCAACGCTTCGACTTGCTTTTGATATTGCGGTGGGGCCGAATAACTACATGAGATGTCAAAAACATTGTACCAATTGTCAGCATATTCTTCTTGCGATTTGGTGTCTTCAACCAGGCTCATAAATGTATATCCACGCTCATCGATCGATACTCTAAACTTCTCCACAAAGTCGTATCCCAAAATAACGTCACAGTCCATAGTGTTGCTCTCCACTACCAAGAATTTTTGCTGCGTCTTTAGGTTATCCACGATGACTTCTGTCTCGAAAAAGCTTTTTGCTTTTGTTTGGCTTTTGCCTAGGACGCAGAGCATTAAGCAACTTTCTTTTAAATCAATCTTACCCAAGTATTTTAGAAAAGAGTTCTTTACAATAGTGACATCTGAGCCCGTATCGATCAAACCGTCAACATTTACGCCATTCAACGACACCGACTTGACCCGTTTTTGTATATTTATTTTACGAACAGCTGATAACTTTCTGGGGCAATTAGTTGAAATATGTCCACTTTCATTACAACTAAAACATTTTCTATCCGCACTGTTACAGTCTTTACGCTTATGCTCACTGGAACCGCAATTAAAACAATATTCTTTCTTTTTAATGTTTTCCACTTTTGCAATAGACGTGATTTTTCGATTGTTTTTCTCAATATTATCAAATTTTTTTACATGTTCGAATACACCATATTGCATTCTTTCTTTTATTCTTTCTTTTAGCGATTTACAATTGTACATTGAGAACTTGAACTCGCTTTTAATATTAAGCCCATCAACTATGTACCGTATAACCGCCGCGTCTTCGATTTTTCCAGCACTGGCAATTTTTCTCATATTTAGCATATATTCGTGAAACGATTCACCACTGTGCATTTTACGATCGCGTAGCTGTTGATGTAGGTCAGCGCTACTCAAATTTGACTCGAACTCACAACACAACATTTGTCTCAAACTCTGAAAATCACTCACTGTTTCTGACTCGAGATATAACTGTGCCGCACCACTCATTTTATTTCTCGCTTGCACATACATCTGCTTGTCTGTGAGCTCGTAAGCTTCGGCATTCTGTTCAAAGTTCTCAAACCATTTCTCTACCGGTACATTGTAACCGTCAAACACACATACAACTTTTTCGAAATGCTCAGGGTTTATTTTGACTTCTGCATACTTTCTCTCATCTGCTTCGATTTTAGGAGAAAACATGTGTATTAACTGTTGCATCTTTATATCTAGATCTCTGGGATCACTTTTTTCTACGTCACTAACGTCTTTCACTTCCATATTGTTTTTTATCGATTCTTCATCTTCCACTAAACCAAACGTTTCGTTCAAGGTCTTCTTTTCAACAATCTTCTTTTCGTTCTTTTCGTTTTTCGACTTCGCTGGTGTGCGCAATGGTGGCGACATTTCGGTTTTTCGCGACTTCGTGGCGCCGACTGATCGACTGTTCGAGAACGATTTCTTAGAAAAGCTACCGCGCACTACTGGAATTTTCACAACTGTACAACTTTTATTTGGATGTTTTGTACCAACTTTTACAAAATCAACCGCAACTTTACAACTTTATTGTTTTTTTAAATTCCAGCACAACCACATTTTCATTTTCTAATCACTTTCTCCACATTACACCTGCACTAACACAAACAAAACCGGCGAGCCCCCAAATGTGAGGTTAACATTATATTTGTAATAGTTTATTGTATATAATATTAACTGAAATGTTTAAATTGAGGTGTAGTACATATGTATATTTCTTTGAGAATAATAATTGATTTCATAACTGCCGAACGCTCTCGTAACCCGTTTATATCTTGCCCGTTCTCGACGACGACTGCCCTTCGACTCTCTCTCTTAGATGCCTCTCACTCTCCGCTGCTCCACGCCTCATCAAAATAGGGGCAATCTCAGATCAGTGTGCCCATCTCGTCTTTACATATATATAGATAGTATTAATTATTAGTCCTAATTTAATTAGAATTTTATTAAGATGAGATGGTCTTGGATTAGTTTCTTATTGTTTAGTAAATTATTTTCAAAATGTAAAATCGTATAATGCTGGAATATTAACTACCTTATCTAATCGAATTGGAGATGTATCCTTATTATTAGCTTGAATATTAAATTATGGTAGATGAAATTATGTTTTTTATTTAGAAGTTATGGAAAATGAATTTGAAATAATAATTATTGTTAGTTTAGTAATATTAGCTGCTATAACAAAAAGTGCTCAAATTTCTTTTTCTGCTTGATTACCTGCTGCGATAGGTGCTCCCACTCCTGTTTCAGTATTAGTTCATTCATCTACTTTGGAGACTGCTGTAACTGGTAATTCGACTTAATATTTTATTAAAAAATTCATGATTAGGACACTTATTATTGTTATTATCAACTTTAAGTCAATTAGGGTTACTAAACACTGCACACGATATTCGAATTTCTAATATGTTGCTACACAAAACACAATATTCGAATTTTTACTTTAGTTTTCACATTGTATATTACAGAGCACTACAATGACATTAAAACAACAGTTGACTTTATTTAAATTGACTGTTAGAAAACGTTTGTATAGGGAAAAGAAATTGGCTGTTTTAAGGGGTTTTCCGGCAATTATTTATTGTTTTTAAGATGTATTATAATATTCGGGGGCAAACAAATCCAAAGGGATCAATAACCATGAAGATTGGTTCAGCAGATCTCGAGTTTTAGGTGTTTGAACTAACACGACTTTCTTTTATATATATAGATTTTATACTATTAATTAATACAAGACAAATGTTGTGTTGCGATATGACTGTGTTCCATGCTCCTCTCTCCGAATAAGAATAATCGAGCCAGTTAGAAAAAGTAAGCAAGGGCACAAAAAGTGGTAGCGGCATACAATATACTCTCAATGATGCCAACTGCCCAAACATGCATTTGGCATGTTCCCACATAGAAACGTGTTAAATTGCTTGTGCTTCAATTTTGATACATTTTTATGAAAATGTTTCTTGTAGAGCTATGATATAGTGGTCCGATCCTGACAATTTTCATACTTTATCTTACCCGGGTAATAAAAAGCCCAAAAAAAAAAAAAAAATCGCGATGGCTCTTAAGATGGCTGAGTAGAACGCATACGCACAGACGGACAGACAGACGGACATGGCTATATCAACTCAGCTTCTCATGCTGATCAAGAATATTTTGTATATACTTTATGTGGTCGGAAACGTCTCCTTTTGTGCCTTACAAACATCTGACCACTTTTATAATACCCTCTGCAAGGGTATAATAAGTTGTCTATTTCACCAAGCTCTAAGCGTAATCTCACCATTTCAAGTATCAGACGAAAATTATCCCAAGAGTCTGGATCGCCTCAACGAGCGATATGACAAGAAAGTTCTTATTTTCGTAGAACATATTTCAAGTTTATTTAACATATGCTAGCAAAGGCAGATGCTGTTACCCTACGTACAATTTTGGATACGGTTTCAGCTCTCCGCGGATCATTGTTGTCTCTTGGGTCTGAAGCTGATGTATTAAACACAGTACTTATTCACATTGTTATGTCAAAAATTGATCTTGAATCCAAACAAGCATACGATCGGGTTCAAGAATACGATAAATTGCCAGACTGGGCCGACTGTTATCAAATTCTCAGTCGACACTGTCAGTATTTGGAAGGGTATCTGCGAAACCGACAAGAGGAAAGACCCGTCAGAGACAAAATTCATAGTACTTCAAAAGTATTTGTTGCAGCCCAAAGTAGATGCATTCAATGTCAGTCAACTGAGCATAGGTTAGGATTCTGTCCAGTTTTTAATTCGCTACCTTGTTGGATTACTTCAAACAGCAATAGTTTTTATTCAAGACAAACATGGTGGGTTTCAGCTTGCAAGAGCATTACTTGATTCTCTTATTCTTGATACTCTGAGCTTACCTTTATAACTGAAGAATTAGCCAAAAGGCTTCAGCTTCCGTTTCGTTACGATCATTATGAGATTGCTAAAATCGGTGAAATACGTACACATATGAAACATTGCGTATCTACCAAAATTCGTTCAAGAATATCTCCAGATGAATGGAATATGGAGTTTATCGTGACTAAATCTATTGAGTTAGCCGACCCATTCTTTTATAAGCCCGGAAAAGTCGATCTATTGCTTAGCGTAAAGGAGTTTGATCTACTTAAAACTGGTAAAATAAGTTTAGGAGTTGGTCTTCCTCATCTAGTGGAAACTGCATTAGGATGGATTGTCGGGGGTAAGATTGCTGAACCTCAATCAACTCAACAATACACTTGTAATTTAACGCAACAGCAGGACCTTAACATATTATTAGAAAGGTTTTGGAAAATGGATGAAATACATGGAATTCAAAATAAAGATATTTCGTTAACCTCAGAAGAACAAGCATGTGCAACTCACTTTTAGGTGCACACACAATTCCTGGATTCAGGGCGCATCAGGTTCGGTTGCCGTTCAAGGAATCGCCTGAACTCCTTGGGGACTCCTTGTCCTGTGCAAAAAGGCTCTAAGTGGTTGCATACCGAAAACAACATAGCAAGGGATCAATTAGCTCTCATCCATGAAGACAATCTTCCACCGCAATGCTGGATTACTGGTCGTGTCGAAGCTATACTTGGAGCAGATGGAAGGGTCAGAGTAGCCGATGTTCGCACCAAGAAAGGAATTATTCGCCGCCCAATCTGCAAACTTGCTCCATTGCCTTTGAGAGATGACATTTCTGTAAATTGAAGCAGTCATACTTCATCCTTCATTGGGGGAGTATGTTATGAGGAGACGTCATCGTTTACTTTGTATTTATTAAAATTTAATATATTATTTGTTTAAGATTATTCGAATTTTTACCACTGTATTTACATTAACATGTTCTAAAAGCTTCTGTTACATGGCTCATGAAGAGCTTCTTACTCATGAAAACGAAATATAAACCAGAGGGCCGGGGCTAACTTCGACCGCGTCAAAGTTTGTATACCCTTGCAACTTTTTTGGTAACTCTTTCCTTACCTATAGCCATCAAAGTGGAAAAACGTTTTATCTTAAAAGGCTAATGTTTGCGAAAGAACGGCCAACAATCGTAGCATAGGAAATAACGAAGTTATTGGACAAAGTCACAGTTTTCCACCGATCGTTCCTATGGGAGCTATATGATATAGTTACCCGATCCTTATCAAATTTGGCACAGTCATTAACAGATATATTAAACTAACAAATGTTTAATTTGAAACCAATCGCGTCAAAAGTAACGAAGTTATTGACAAAAGTCAGTGTTTTCGAAAGATCGTTCCTATGGGAGCTATATGATATAGTCACCCGATCTTGATCAAATTTGGCATAGTCGTTTTTATGTGTAATTAACTTACCAATATTTCACGATAAAAGCTCAGAAAATAACGAAGTTATTAAGAAAAGTTACTGTTCGTGACTTTGCCATTTGTATGGGAGCTATATGATATAGTGATCCGATCCGGCTGAATCCGAGATATACAACGCCTGCAGCATATACAAGCCTATATGCAAAAGCAAAAGCAGCTCTATAGCTCTTACGGTCTAGGAGGAGTTTGCGTTGATCCAGACGGACGGACATGGCTATTTGAACTCGTCTCGTCGTGCTGATCAAGACTATATATACTTTATATGGTCGGAGATGCTTCCTTCTATGCGTTGCACACTTTTGACCAAAATTAATATACCCTTTTTGCAAGGGTATAAAAAGACTTCTATCTTGAATTCGAAAAGGAGAAGACCTTTTTTTTCTTACTCCACTCAACATACTATTGCGCATTGGAGTTTTGTACCATCTGCAACTGGGCAGATCAAGAAATCCTCTCCTTAAAACTCTTAAATCCACTCCGCAGATTGTGTACTGCTGTAAGAATCACATTTAAGTTGAGTAATCTAGTAATCACAGAGAATAAATTCAATTTACAATATTTTCTACCGTTGTTACCATTGAAAACGAGTATTAACGAGTATTATCAACTTATTTTTTTGGTGTGATTGCGAAAATTTTTTTTTTCAAAATTTTGCTGTTTACTAGTTTTTATTCTCGCAATGCAGGTTGCTTTACTGCATTGTCGAGGCAATCTCCTTGGTCTTCTTGGAATGTTTGTAGATACGCAGATGAAAAAAAATCTTGGAAGGTAAGAATATAGAATTAATGTATGCAATATTTTATGAAGTCTAAAAAATATAGGTGCAAGGTAAAGTAAAGGTCGATCGGGGACCATTTGATTCGCAAATGGACTACAGGTCCCGCCTTAAGTTTAATGCATCTGCATCAAAGTTTCATTTAAGCGGAATAGTGTGCACGATTGGCCCGGCTTCAAATAATAAAGAATGCATAATAAATCTTATTAAATCTGGCGTGCGAATAATGCGGCTAAACTTTTCACATGGTACACATCATGAACATTGCAGCACAATCCAGGCTATAAGGGAGGCAATAACACATATTACTAAGGAAATGGGTGTTTATAAAAGCGTGGCTATTGCCCTGGACACAAAAGGTCCGGAAATAAGGACTGGGAATATTGCGTTGGATAATTCTGAAATCAAACTAAAAAAGGGGGATATTGTTCATTTATCGACCAACAAAGAAGTAGAGAACAACTGCACCAAAGATCTCATTTATGTAGATTATAAAAGTATTTCAGATATCCTCAAGCCTGGTAATGATGTTTTTTTAGATGATGGACTTATTTTATTGAAAGTACAGCAAATCAATGACGATATAATTATCTGCAATGTGGCGAATGGCGGATTGTTAGGTTCAAGAAAGGGCGTCAATTTACCTGGCGTGCCAATTGATCTTCCCACCGTTTCCGAAAAAGACATATCTGATCTTAAATTCGCAGTTGAGAAAAAGTTGGATTTTATCTTTGCCTCATTTATTCGTAATGCTAAAGCATTGGCCGAGATCCGTCAGATTTTGGGGCCCAACGGCAGTCACATCAAAATAATAGCAAAAATTGAGAACCAACAAGGCTTGCATAACATAGATGAGATAATAACTGCTTCGGACGGAATTATGGTAGCTCGCGGAGATCTTGGCATTGAGATACTCACTGAGGAGGTTGTAATAGCGCAGAAGGCCATTATCGCCAAGTGCAACAAAATCGGAAAACCTGTTATATGTGCTACACAAATGCTGGAATCCATGATTAACAAGCCAAGACCTACTCGAGCGGAGGCTTCTGATGTGGCTAATGCTATTTTCGATGGCGCAGACTGTGTTATGTTATCCGGTGAAACAGCTAAAGGAATGTACCCTGTCGAATGTGTAAAATGCATGGCTCGAATTTGCAGTAAGGTGGAAACTGCTCTATGGTATGAATCTATTCAAAATGAAGTTAAAAATGTCATGAAAACCAAGTCGTCAGATCAACTATCAACTGTGTCTTTTGCTATTGCTGAAACTGCCCTTTTAGGAGATGCGAAGGCCATACTAATAGCTAGTCCATGTGACCTAATTCCGCAATTAGTTAGCCACTTTCGGGCAAGTTGTCCCATAATCATGTTGACTGGGTCAGCTGTCCAAGCTCGACAAACACTGATTTACCGTGGTATATATCCATTAGTTTTAAAAGAAATGAAAGATGGTTCCAATGATTTTGAAGAAATTCTACAAGCAGGCATCAAACAATTATCCAAATTGCAAATGCTCGAGGGTGAAAAAAGCGGTACCGTCGTAATCGTAGATGCACTAAAAGCTGACAGAATATCATTCCGGCTCTTGTCCATAAAACGAAAAAAAAAAAAAGATTTAGTGAAAAACTTCAAAATAGCCGAACAGAACCCGGATAATAAAGACAAATATAAGAACCAAGAAAATGCCGCAGACACTAAAGTAAACGGACAAGAAACATCAGAAAAAAGAAGCGAAAACTATCTGAAAAGAACTAAAAAGACAACAAAACAGATAAACAACGAAGAACTTAAGCGATATAATAAAGAACAAATATCAAACTGTATCAAAGCAAAACTGAAACAAAGCAAAGAAGAGTTACATGATAATGAATAAAGAAGAAAACGATTTGTTCTTGTGAATAATTTTTTATTCAGTGTCATTCTTTCTTATTTTATGCAAATTAGTCTCTCAGCTTAAACTTTTTATACCATGCACCCACAGGGTAAAATTGTATATTCACTTACCAAACTGTATGTTATAGGCTTTATAAACAAAAGAAAACATTTCCGACCCTATAAAGTATATATATTCTTGATCACCATAATGTCAGTATGTATGCGCGCTGATTATGAAAGTTTAGGCCCACTTCTGCACCCATTATCAGGGAGCCGTTTGCCTCCCACAATTTGTCACACTACTTTGTGATAATAATTTTTACCGACATACCAAATTTAACTAAAATCGGAATGAAAATAACCAAAATAGAGGCGTCGCTGGTATGTACAGTGGCGCAAAAAATTTTTGATACATAAATTTTTGGACCTTAAATTCTGATTTCATCCGATTGTTATATATTGTTTGTGAAAAGTTTTCATGTCTTAATTTATAGTATTGAGATCATGTACCCTAAATTTTGTGCGCTTATCTTTGTTTTTATACCCTTGCAAATAGAGTATATTAATTTTGGTCAGAAGTGTTCTACGCATAGAAGAAACCATCTCCGACCATATATAGTATATATTTTCTTGATCAGCACGAGGAGACGAGTACAAATAGCCATGTCCGTCCGTCTGGATCATCGCAAACTCCTCCTAGACTGTTGGAGCTACAGAGCTAAAATTTTATGTAGGCTTGTTTATAGTGCACAGGTTGTATATCTCGGATTCAGCCAGATCGGACCACTATATCATATAGCTCCCATACAAACGGCAAAGTCCCGAACAGTGACTTTCCTTAATAACTTCGTTATTTTTTAAACTATTGTCGTGAAATTTAATATGGGTGGGTTTATTACTTTGATGGCTATAGGTAAGGAAAGAGTTACCAAAAAAGTTGCAAGGGTATACAAACTTTGACGCGGTCGAAGTTAGCCCCGGCCCTCTGGTTTTTAAATGGATTGTGTTAAAAAGCTTTTCTTCTCTCTGACGGTCGTGTTTTTTCATTGCTCCTGAGTTTTTATCAATATTTAGTGTTTCTCTCAATTTTTAATTGTGCTTAGTTTTGTTTACGCTTTCGCCGGTGTAGTTTGCTTGTCACCCTTGTGTTTTAGTTGCTTAATTTGCCAAATTAATTAGTTTTTTTTCGTGATTAGTGTTTGGTGCATTTTATATACTTTCTTTTATTTTCTCTGTTTTTGTTTTTTTTTTTTTCTCTCGTCATTGCTTCTGCAGTTGCTCCCCTCATACCGCCGATCATAACAACAGTGCTAGTGTTTTTTTTTTTTTTTTTTTTTTTTTTTTTTGGTTGTCTCTTCTTTGTGCTTGTGCTCAGCTTCACTCCCTCGTAATCACTTTTGTGACGCCGCCTCTCATAGCTTGGCTTATAACTGTTCTTGCACTCTTTCTTATGCTGTGCACTCTAGTTGTCTCCTTGTTTTATTTGTATTTATTGATTTTTTTATCAATAAAAAAATTAATTACTTAATTAAGTAATTATCAATAATTACCTTAGTGGTGTGTTTTTTAATTTTCTATATATTTATACCCTTGCAGAGGGTATTATAAAATTTGTCAGATGTTTGTATCGCACAGAAGGAGACGTTTCCGACGCCATAAAGTATATATATTCTTGATCAGCATGAGAAGCTGAGTTGATATAGCCATGTCCGTCTGTCCGTCTGTCCGTGCGTCCGTCCGTCTGTGCGAATGCATTTTACTCAGCCGTCTTAAGAGCTATCGGGCTGAAATTTTTTTTCGGTGTTTTTTATTACCCGGGAAAAATAAAGTATGAAAACCATCAGGATCGGACCACTCTATCATATAGCTCACGAAGAACTAGAAGAAACATTTTCATAAAAATCGGAGTATGCTATGAAATTTACATATGTGATTGTAAAATAATTGTAAAATAGAGAGTAAAATTGTTTTGTTTGTATATTCATGAATTGAGTTGCAGAAAACAAATTTTGAACATGTAAAATTATTATTACCAAGGACTGCAAGGGTATATAAACTTTGGCATAGCCGATGTTAGCTTCTTTGATATTTTTATATATTTTTGCTTTTTGTTTTTTTTTGGCTTTTCAATGGCTTGTTGTCTACCTACTTGCAAGCATTATGTTCGTTTTGATGATCAGTATACAGTAATATCTTGTTGGCTCTGCGATAATCTAATTCACTTAAAATGTGCTGGCCTGGACGGCCGCGACTATGACAAATTTTCTGGTTTGTCTGTGTCTAAGCCTGAGCTTGGCTTAATGCGCTGGACTTGCCCATCTTGTGCCAGCCAGCAGCTTGGTTTTAGCCGTATGTACAGGGATCTTCGTTTAAAGTTTCTTTCTTTAAACAAACTGGCCAAACAGCTGTCTAACGAGTGTGACTAGCGTACATTTATTGTCACAATTCAAGTTCGTTCCACATTCTAAGAAGTTGCCCAAGAAGTGTACCCTTGAGTTGCCTCATAAGCAGTCGCTAGCACTCTCTATCTTACTTTCGCCTACACCATCTTTTTGTCCCTCTTTATGCTTTTCTTTTCAGATTAAAGTAGCCAGCACAAGCCCTGCTGTACCTCAATCTATCCCTCACGGGAACTCTGATCAATTACAGAATCTCGCTGGCTCTCAATCACTTGTGGATTCAAATGCTTCTCCGCCTTCACTAACTGTAGTGCCTCATCGCAAACAATTATTTATCTTCAGGCCTGCTCCAGATACTTCTGAGTCGTCTGTGGCAGCTTACATTGGTAATATAACCCTGCAAAGTTTAAGTTTTCTAGGCCTCAAATAGGA
This sequence comes from Drosophila willistoni, assembly GCF_018902025.1. Lineage (NCBI taxonomy): Eukaryota > Metazoa > Arthropoda > Insecta > Diptera > Drosophilidae > Drosophila > Drosophila willistoni. The sequence goes on from NC_061086.1 coordinate 90,746, forward strand.
ATTTCCTTTTTTAAAATTACAATACCAAATGAGTATTTCTCAGCTATGGTAGACCCTAATTTTTAGCCAGAGGGCCTAGTTCCTAATTCAACTTCTACTTCAAAAAACTAATATGTCTAGTCCTTGCATTCATTATCAAAATGTAAGAGGACTTCTTACCAAGCCGTCTCCAGTGCGCCGGTCTGTTTCACACGTAGGTTTTCTAATCTCCGTAACATTAAATCGAGGTATTTTAAAAGGTTTAAAAAAACAGGTTTGCGACTCGACTATGCAAATTTTTGTGTAGCGAGGTCTCAATTTTGTCTCTTAAATTCTCAATGCTACAATAATTACATACATACATATAACGTGCGCTTTGAGGTTGTATTATCTCTAGCTTATCATCTATAAAGTCGTCCTTCGTACCTGGGCCTGATAATACACCTAGTTGCATCCTTAAAATGTGTTCGATTGCCCTATCTAAGCCTTTATCTGGGTTATTTTTTATAGCGAGTGAGACTTGTGGCTTTCCTGATGTTTGGAATGAGTCCGCAACACGTAAGCTGCTTGACAAAATTATTACCTCTTCCCTGCAACACACATCCATTATTTCTCCTTGTCAGAATGGCTTCATGAAAGGTCGTTCGTCGCTTACCAACCTTTTAGAATTGACTACCCTTGTACACCATGGCTTTCGAAACTGATGTTATTTATACTGACTTTAGTAAGGCTTTCGATACGGTTGACCATTCTATGCTTCTTACGAAACTTAACATTAGGGGCATTTCCCCGAAACTATTGGCTTGGTTAAAATCGTATCTTATTGGCGGATCCCAAAAGATGTCTTTTCGTTCCTCAATATCTAAAACTGTTCGAGTTACCTCAGGTGTCCCTCAAGGCAGTCATCTGGGTCCACTGTTATTTACACTGTTTATAAATGATTTGCCTTTGGCCTTGGCTCATTCACGCGCGCTCATGTTTGCGGATGACGTCAAGACTTGTTATTCCTATAATGATCCTTCTTTCAAACAGTACTTGCAATCAGATCTCGATGCGTTCTGTGATTGGTGCCACGTTAATTACATCTTAATGCCTCAAAGTATTCTTATATGACATTCAGTCGTTTGTCTCCGTTCCTAGCACATTACTCTATCAAGTCTGTTCTGTTAGATTGTGTACCATCATTCAAACACTTAGGCGTTATGTTTGACCCAAAACTTTCTTTTAATTTTCACATCTCTTCTTCAGTCTTCTTGGCTTCATTAAACGTTGGGCTAAAAAATTTGATGATCCTTATGTAACAAAGGTTTTATACACTTCGTTAGTTTGCCCTGCTCTAGAATATTGCTCGCCAGTGTGGAACCCCCAATATGATGTTCACCAACGTAGTATTGAATCGGTACAGAAGCAATTCCTTAAGTTTGCGTTACGCGGTCTTAATTGGGACCCGAGTCTTCGCCTACCTTCTTATTCTGACAGACTTCTTCTTAATCTTAATCTTAATCCTCTTAATCTTCCTTCACTTTACAACCGTAGGCTCGTTTTTGGCATTCTCGTTCTCCATAAACTTGTCAACGGCGAAGTCATTTCTACTAACTTACTAGATAGGTTCTCTGCCAATCTTTTAACAACCTTTCTCACCTTATCTCTCCTCATCTTTCTGTCACTTCTCTTCGCGCTATACTTTTCAATCATCTACAACGAAACCGCTGAATACGTTTTGGACTTGGATTGCTTCCAACTCATCCCTGACGACATTGTCTGTGAATCGGGGCATAGCTGGCACCTTGTGCAAATAAAACCCTCCACCGGGTTGGGGTTGTTTCGTTGTGTATAAAGCTAAGCTACCTTCTTCAATTAATTTTTTGTCTGTATTTTAGTTTGAGCTTTTTCATCGAAATAAAATCAAAATAAAATAAAAATGGTATACAGTTTAGCTTAGTTTGAATAGATCTAAGCCCGTTTCTTAGGGTACGAAGGTGTTTTGCCACGTCATAATTTTGGGCCTTTTTATTAAAATCCATAAAAAAAACCATTAGAGATACGCCCACAAAATTCACGGTACATCATCTCAAAAGAATGTCCAATTCAATACTATAACTCAAGACATCAAAACTTTTCACAAACATAATGTAAAAATCGCATGAAATCAGAATTTAATTCAATTCAATTTTATTTCACGCTTTGTTATAAATACAGATTGTTTGTTTGTGAATGGTATCTTACAATATTTTAAGAGTTTAGACTATGAACTAGGCCTTTCTACTTAGGTCTTTATTTACATATTTACATGACATATGGCGTAAGCGATGACATAACTAAGTATTAGGGGAAAAAAGACAAAGAAGTAGAAAAACCCCAAGGAAATTTATTACAAGCCAAATTAAACACGAAGACTACACCTAAATGGCTATGCCAGATTATTTATATGCGTATATGTTGAATCATGACACTTGGTTATGAAATTTTGCGTTAATCGCAATAATCTAAAATCTACCAATTCAGCATTGGCTCGACAATGTAGGTCAATCGTAGAATGATACCACTGGAGATTTAAGATAAGCTTCAAGACTTTATTCTGGCTGATTTGCAATTGGCTTATGTGACATTTGGCTATATCTGACCATACTGGAGCACCGTAAAAAGTTACTGCTTGGAAAATTGACCTAAACAAAAATTTGGCTATATCTGACCATAATGGAGCACCGTAAAAAGTTACTGCTTGGAAAATTGACCTAAACAAAAAAATTTTGATTTCTATATTAAGTCTCGAGTTTCTATTTATGAACGGATATAGCGTACGTACTATATGTTTGAGTTTTTTATTTGTATTGGATATATGGTCCTTGAAGGTAAGTCTTTTGTCCAGTGTAATACCCAGGTATCTGACATTTAGCTCCCACTTTATATATTCCATGCCTTATCTGATATCAGTTGTTGGCACGAAGATATCCTTTCGTTTTTTTGTGAAAAATATTGCCTTAGTCTTTTCTGGGCAGACTAAAATTTTCCATTGGGAGAAATATATATCTAGGGACTCATATGCTGCTTGGAGGTTTCTAGTTATATCTGCAGAATGAATTCCCCCACAAAGGATTGCTGTGTCATCCGCAAACACCGAGGTGGTACAATTGGGTAATATTGGGAGATCAGAGGTATATATATTATATAGTATAGGCGATAGACATGACCCTTGGGGGGAGCCTGCTGAGATATTAACTGCTGTGGATGAAGCATTTCCTAGATATACGACGTAAGATCTGATTTCTAGATAACTTTAAACTATCTTTATGGCCGCGGGGGGAAAGTTGAAACAAAACATTTTGCGGATTAGTCCATCGTGCCATACTGAATCGAAGGCGGCTTTTATATCAAGCAGTACCATTCCAGTTGACATAGAGCTGAGAAAACTTTTCTTAATGATTTTTTTAATCCTACAAAGGGGTTGAACAGTATTGTGTTCGCTTCTAAAGCCAAACTGATGACTCGGGAGGATATTATTAGTTTCAACAAAATCATTAAGTTTTTCTTTTATAACCTACTCCAGGATTTTACTGATTGCCGACAAAAGACTAATAGGTCTGTAGGAAGAGAGCAACTCGACGGGTATATTTGTTATACCATACACCCATAGGGTGAAATGGTATATTAAAGTCGCCAAAATGTATGTAACAGGCAGAAGGAAGCATCTCCGACCCCACAAAGTATATATATTCTTGATCAGGATCAACAACGGAGTCGATCTAGCCATGTCCGTCTGTCCGTCCGTCCGTCCGTCCGTCTGTCCGTCTGTCCGTATGAACACCTAGATCTCGGAGACTATAAGAGCTAGAGCCACCAAATTTTTTATGTAGACTCGTGTAGTATGTAGAGTGATCAAGTTTATTTCAAATTTTTGCCACGCCCCTTTCCGCCCCCGCAATTTAAGAAAAGCGTTTATCTCAAAAACTATTCTAGCTAGAGACACCATATTTGGTATATATATTCGCTTAGTAAATGCACACATTTTGTATGTATACAAATTTTGCCACGCCCTTTTCCGCCCCCGTAATTTGAAAAACTTGATTATCTCCAGTATTTTTTTACCTCATGCAATCAAATTTGGCACACTTAAATTTAATACTAATATCTAGCAAAATACCAAATTTGATCAAAATCGGATAAAAAACAGTCGAGTTATGCATATAAACGTTTTTCCATAAGGCCGGAGTTGGCCGTTGGCTGGTGGGGGCGCTAGAGTGCTCGTATGATTGAGTGAGCGAGATACTAAGATATGCTTGTAAGAAGCATGTGAAAATGCTTAAAATATTTGCTTTACTGGTGTATGGTATACCAAAGTCGGCGAGACGACTTACTTACTTCATTTTAAAATAGGGACAACTTTGGCACATTTCCAGACAGAGGGAAAATAACATAGCTCTAGGCATTTATTGATTATGCACGTAATAAACCTTTCTCCCTTCATAGGTAGGGTTTTTAAGCATATATTGTCAATTTTGTCGATTTCTGGAGATTTTTTCTTTTTGAGCCTATTTAGAACGTCTTTAATTACCCTGGAGCTAACAAAGTAGTCATTTTGCGGTCCTGTGGTAATCGTGCAACTGAAAGGATTGAGGCATCGACGGCGGCTATGGTTTCCGGATCACCGAGCCCAGTCTGTCGACGAAGCGTGCGAATCTTACCCAGTTTGCTCTTTTTATATCGAAGTAAAAGCAATTTGCGGTAGCAGCAGAGTTTACAGTGACCTTAGAATTTAATGCCTGTAACACTTGTGGGCTTTCCAGAAAAGTGGGACGATTTGTGATTTGCGATATCTAACGTTGAGGGTTGCCCATGACTTCCTGCTGGGTAATATTTATGTTCATAGGGATGAATTAGATAAAAGTTCCTGCAGTCTACCTTGGCTTTAAGTAGGTTTCCCCACGTATTCGCTCTAGAGCAACCCCATGACTGATGTCTGCAATTAAAATCACCTCCCAGAATGAAAGTTCCATTTGTACAACACAGCTTATGCATATCGGCCTGAAAAAGCTGTTTAGAGGGATTCTCGCGGAATCTGGGAAATAGCATGAAAAAATAAACATCTCTTGTGTTTAGGAAGTGGATTTTTTTTTCCATTCTTCGAAATTCTGATTGTCCAAAAGTCCAATTGCATAGCAATACATATGTATGTATATACACACATATACATACATACATGTAAAAACAGCTGTTTTCTAACCTGCAAGTAAAGGTGTTTAATAATCGAGAATGAATTTATAAAGTACCACTTACCTTTACTTAAAGTGTAAAGTACACTTCACGGGCTGATCATTAGTCCATCGGCATAAATTATTTATGTCAAATAATTTTTACATCCATACATACATATGTATGTACATACAAATTTTGTTTTAATTTTTCCGCGGTAACCACACTCATACGTACATATGTACATACATATGTCCACATACAATTTGAATTCACCCACACAAAATTAATTGCAGCCACTCCGATTGGCTTTCCGCAATTTAATAATTCGAAACCTACATAATTAAAGCAGGAAATCGTGATTTTCGTTTAATTAAATTCACAAAACATAAAACACGGCAGAACAGCTGACTCCCGATCAGTGCTGACACTCAAGTCTCATCAGTGCTGACACTTGAGCCAAGCCGTGACTCGGTCACGACATCCATATTTTCCTTCGTGATTTTCGTATTGTGCAAAAATATTTCAATCGACTGATTGAATTTAATTCGCAAAATATTTTCTAAAGAAAAATAAAAACCTTTTATTTATATGGAATTAATATTTTGGCTTGTCTTGGTGCATTTTGATCTTTTCCTCACAGATCCATGAAATTGATCTTGTCCGTTTAATGAATTAATTCCAAGTTTTTTTTTTCCTTCGTTGAAAAGTTATCGGCACTCCCAATCCTACTGATCTCAATTTTTCCATATTTTTAAATACTCTTATAAATTTTAACATTTTTCCACATTGTATAAATTGTAATATCCAAGTGATTATATATCCTTATAATTATTCCCACAACTGCGAGGAAAATTATAAATCCGTCTAATTTCATTTATGCGATCTTTGCTTATTCATTGTGGTCATTAAAAAAAGGAGACATTTCTCCTTCTCACACCTCCTCTATCCTAAAAATATACAGTCCACTTACAGCTTCGTTTCGATCTCCTCGCTTGAGAGCTCTAAGTCCACGTTTGTTGCCATTCGATTCGTAATAGCTTAGAGGACACTCTACGATGTCTCTTTCCGACTTTGTTGCCGTGTGCGAGGCATTAACGGCGTTCGAGGCTCGCGAGGCCCAGGCTTTAGCTGACGATGTGCCACTCGTCTCTATTAAAATACACTTAGACCAGCTTAAGTCACTTTGGGCAAAAGTCGAGGCAGAGTTTTCACGATGCTATAAAGCCTTGACGGCTCAAAAGAACGACGATAGTCCGAAGCTCATAGCTACAATTAAAGCTAAACATGATTATTGTTATATGGTATATGTGCGAGGCGGGACTTTGTTTGGAGAGCGAATCGAGCAGTTGTCCACAAAAATGGCTCCCCCACCAGTCAGGCTCTCCGTCGATTCCACCCATCAAAGCCACACAGTTCCCCCGTGCGAAGTCGAAATCTTTAACGGAGACAGCCTGGCTTGGCCTACATTCCGTGATTTGTTCGTGAAGGGTTCCAGTCCGCGTGGGATAACCTCACTGCGCGATACGAAAATAATCGATTATTGAATATGAGCCAAGCCAAGCAGCTTCTACAAATCCCAGCTGTAACACAAGAGTCTGGCAAAACGTTGAGAGAACTGCAGACCTCAATTCAAGGTTGCTTAACCGGTCTTGAGCTTTCCGGAGCTCGTACAGACAATTGGGATATCCTTCTAATAGCAATCTGTACGAGCAAAATGCCCAAATCCACCCTTCTGTTGTGGGAACAGTCCGTTCCAAATAAGACCGCCGTCTCATCCTGGGACGACCTTAATCGATTCCTAACTGAACGCCACCGTGTACTAGAGGCCACAGATGTCCTTCAACCAAGCTCTAGCGGTCAGACCTTTCCATCCGTAAGCCGAAAACCTACGGCACGAGCTCAGGCCTTTTCCGCTCAAGTGCAAGAGAGCTCAGCACCTGATGCTTGTATAATTTCGAATCCTGCGTCCTCCGATTCTTCCAGCAGCTCTCATGTAAACGTGGGAAGTTACTTCGCCTCCACTCGCAACACTGGCCTCCTGGGTACTGCGAGGGTAACTATTCATCATCGTGGCCAGCAGTTTCAAATCCGCGCTTTGATTGATATGGGATCCGAAGCGTCCTTTATTACCCAAAGAATGTTTGAATTGATTAATCCTCCAAGCTGCAAAGTATCAACTAGCATTCGCGGCATTGGGCAATGCGATGCTGGTAGCGGCGACAAAGTGTGCCGCTTACAGATTTCTCCTCCTGACGAACCGCTGCGACGGTCCCAAGCAGTCGCCGTGGTGCTGCCTAGTGTAGCTGAAGCACTTCCGTCCCGCGCCGTCCCGAATAAGGTGAAGCAGGATTCGCTTGACCTTCCGCTCGCTGATCCGCAATTTCACCAAAGAGCTCCTGTGGATTTGGTGCTTGGAGCCGAGCTCCTTCCCACTATCCTTGGGGAACGAATCATCAAGAATGTTGGTGATTCCTTCGTGGATCGAGACGATGTTCGGATGGGTTCTCTGTGGATCCGTTACTGGAAAATCCAGAAGGTCTCGGTCCACCTCCTCCAGCAGTCCGAAGATGTCTCTAAGGACAGCAGCACCATCCGATTTAGAACGCAGTTCTAATTGCTTCAGGTGCCGCGTTTGTCAAGGGGCACACGCGCTCCGTCAGTGCCGACAGTTTCGAGGACTACGAGCTGACGACAGGCTACGGGTAGTCTTGAGCAACGGATACTGCCCGAACTGTTTGGCTCATGAGCATTCCAATGGTTCCTGCAGGAGCACAGCAGGATGCCATCGATGTGGCAAGCAACACCACACGCTCTTGCACATCGACAGCTCAGTCGCCTACATCCAACCCAAAGAGCAGAGACCCGAAAGGCACCCGCCTTTCATTCGGACTTCTATCCAGAGGTCATCAGCCATCGTGCCGCCTACTCCATCTGCATCCAAAGTTCCCCCTCCATCTCCACCCGTGTCTTGGCGATCCAGAACGCTGCCATCCCCCATCCTTAGACATGTCCAGCGAGGCAATTGCAACTTGTTGCAAGGGGGGCGGTATGTTCACGCCACCGGGTGAACAGCAGAGAGTGAGGGGTAGGGTTTTTTCCAAAACCGAATTCGGTCATACTGAGGAGGGTGACGAAGGGTTCTCCTGTAAATCGCCATATTCATTCTAGTACGAGCATCTAACCCGAACACCCGTTCTGTCATTGCTTTCGATAATATACCTTTTTTCAACCCGAAACATTCTCGTGTGTGTCGGGACATTTAACATGTAACATAAATTGAAATAAACCAGAATTAATCTTAAACGAAGTTCTCGCGCGTTTTAATTGCATTACTCACTCACCAGACCCCTGCAGAAATTGGCACCCGCCAACCACTTGCGTCTTATTGGGATCCTTCCGCCCCTCCACGAACAGCCGCCATCTTTAATATAGAAGCCATACGAGCTGCTAGAAACATTCTACAGCCGCCGTTTCAGTCTTCCACTCGCTATTTGGTTCTTTTAGCCGCCATCTTTAATATAGAAGCCATACGAGCTGCTAGAAACATTCTACAGCCGCCATTTTGGGTCTTCCACACGCCATTTTGGTTCTTTTAGCGCCATCTTTAATATAAAAGCCATACGAGCTGCTAGAAACATTTTACAGCCGCCAATTTGAGTCTTCTACCCGCTATTCTGAGTCTTTTAGTCGCCATCTTTAATATAGAAGCCATACGAGCTGCTAGAAACATTTTACAGCCGCCAATTTGAGTCTTCTACCCGCTATTCTGAGTCTTTTAGTCGCCATCTTTAATATAGAAGCCATACGAACTGCTGCAACCATTCTACAGCCGCCATTTTGAGCCTTCTACCCGCCATTTTGAGTCTTTTAGCCGCCATCTTTAATATAGAAGCCATACGAGCTGCTGGAACTATTCTACAGCCGCCATTTTGGGTCTTCCACACGCCATTTTGGTTCTTTTAGCGCCATCTTTAATATAAAAGCCATACGAGCTGCTAGAAACATTTTACAGCCGCCAATTTGAGTCTTCTACCCGCTATTCTGAGTCTTTTAGTCGCCATCTTTAATATAGAAGCCATACGAACTGCTGCAACCATTCTACAGCCGCCATTTTGAGCCTTCTACCCGCCATTTTGAGTCTTTTAGCCGCCATCTTTAATATAGAAGCCATACGAGCTGCTGAACCCATTTTACATCCGCCATTTTAAGTCCTCTACCCGCCATGTTGAGTCTTTTAGAAGCCATCTTTTATATTAAGGTTTCTAGCGCCACTTTGATTCTTATAGCTGCCCTCCCTTATATGATATCCATACGAACTGCAAAATCTAATCTACAGCTGCCATTTTGAGTCTTCTACCCGCCATGTTAAGTCTTTTAGCCATCTTTTATATAGATGCCATACTAGCTGCTTGAACGATTTTGCAGCCGCTTTTTTAACTTTTCTAGCCGCCACTTTGTGTCGTATAGCTGCTATCCCTTATATGACTGCCATACAAGCTGCAAGATCCAATCTATAGCCGCCATTTTGAATCTTCTAACCGACTTTTTCAGTTTTTTAGCCGCCATCTTTTATATAAAATCCATACCAGCTGATGGAACCATTTTACAGCCGCTATTTTGAGTCTTCTATCCGCTACTTTGAGTCTTTTAGCCGCCATTTTTAATATAGAAGCCATACGAGCTGCTGGAACCATTCAACAGCCGCCATTTTGAGCCTTCTACCCGCCATTTTGAGTCTTTTAGCCCCCATCTTTAACATAGAAGCCATACGAGCTGCTGGAACCATTTTACAGCCGCCATTTTGAGTCTTCTACCCCCCATGTTGAGTCTTTTAGCCGCCATCTTTTATATTGAGGTTTCTAGCCGCCACTTTGATTCTTATAGCTCCCATCCCTTATATGATATTCATACGAGCTGCTAGATCAAATCTTCAACTGCCATGTTGAGTCTTCTACCTGCCATTTTGAGTCTTTTAGTTGCCATCTTTTATATAGATGCCATATTTGCTGCTGCAGCCATTTTACAGCCTCCATTTTGAGTCTTCTAGCCGCCACTTTGAGTCTTGTAGCTGCCATCCTTTATTTGACAGCCATACGAGCTGCAAGATCCAATCTACAGCCGCCTTTTTAAGTCTTTTTACTTTATACCATACACTCATAGGGTGAAATGGTATATTAAAGTTGCCAAAATGTATGTAACAGGCAGAAGGAAGCTTCTCCGACCCCATATATTTATTTATTTATTTACGCCAACTAACACAGCAGTCCACGAAAAAGCTTAAGCTAAAGACAGATAGTAATTAATTGAAAACCAGAGGGCCGGGGCTAACTTCGACCGCGTCAAAATTTGTATACCCATACAACTTTTTTGGTAACTTTTTCCTTACCTATAGCCATCAAAATGGAAAACATTTTTTCTAACAAGGCTAAAGTTTGCATAGGAAATAACGAAGATATTGATCAAAGTCACTGTTTTCCACCGATCGTTCCTACGGGAGCTATATGATATAGTTACCCAATCTTTATCAAATTCGGCACAGTCATTAACAGATATATTAAACTAACAAATATTTAATTTGAAAGCAATCACATTAAAAATAACGAAGTTATTGACAAAAGTCACTGTTTTCGACCGATCGTTCCTATGGGAACTATATGATATAGTCACCCGATCTTGATCAAATTTGGCATAGCTCAGAAAATAACGAAGTTATTGAGAAAAGTCACTGTTCGTGACTTTGGCGTTTGTATGGGAGCTATATGATATAGTGGTCCGATCCGGCTGAATCCGAGATATACAACCCCTGCAGTATATAAGTTATAATGTTGAATATGTCCACTGGTTCCTGTTAGGGGTTGCCGTTGGTGGGATCCAGCTTATGGATTGATTTATGTTGATTAGGATGAGATACGATTAGGTATCTGAATCACCGTCCTTGTGGATCAGCAATATATTAGATATGATAAATTATGTTTCGGCTAAGTGCCGGAGTTATGCTTCTTTATTGTTAAAGGGTTATACAAAAACTGAATACATTGAAGGAAATAAAAGAGAACTAAACCTAAGTACATAAATTGGAATATGAATCTAAAGCTAAATACATAAGTGGGAATATGAATCTAAAGCTAAATACATAAGAAGTAAATATGTAAGGCGTATGGTCATGCTATGAGCTCTTGGCCAGACGCTGTGTCAGCGTATTTATGCTTATGTGGAATTCGTCCCATCGACGTTGCAGCTGCACAGATTCTTCTAAGACTTAGTGCAGGGGCAGTTCGCTAGATTGTTTGTTAACTTATACAAGCCTACATGCAAAATTTCAACTCTGTAGCTTTAACGGTCTAGGAGGAGTTTGCGTTCATCCAGACGGACGGACAGACGGACAGACGGACGGACGGACGGACGGACGGACATGGCTATATGAACTCGTCTCGTCATGCTGATCAAGAATATATATACTTTATATGGTCGGAGATGCTTCCTTCTATGCGTTGCACACTTCTGACCAAAATTAATATACCCTTTTTGCAAGGGTATAAAGATAGCTTAGCTATATACACAACTAAACATCCCCGACCCCGACACCTCAAGTCGCCAGTGATTAGCACGGGTATGTTTCAAGTTTCTAGTACATTTAGGAGATTATTCAAAGAAAATCTCCTGTTTGGTGGAATGTAGGCTGAAATTAGTCTAAATTTGAGGTTTGACATGAATTCTACGCATACAGCGTCGAAATCACCTTTCAATGGTATATGTCGAATTTGTAGGGAGTTGTGTTTGGTGTAGATGTTGGTAGGTGTTGATTGGTATGGGGATGCAGTTGGAGTGTATTTTATGTGTTTCTTGTAGAGATATGGGGCATGTGTTTTTTAATTAAAATTTGTAGTTCGCTGTAATTATTTGTGTATCCGTTTATGTTCCATTGAATGATCTTAATGGTCATTTGGTTTTATTTAAATTTAAGGAGAGATATGTGAGGGTATTGTGAGTCTATTATTGTGGTAATTACAGCATTTGTGGGCCATTGTTATTCTAAATGTTAAAAACTGTCGCTGTCGTCGTTGTCTTTATGTTTTGCTTTTTTTGCGGTTTTTGTATTTGGTAGGTTGTGTTGTGTGGGTTTAAGATTTGTTGAAAAGGTGCTGTTTTTTCCTTTAGGAATTCTTAATTCTGATTCTTAACATTAAGTCGTCAGTTTTCCTGTTTACTGAATTTTGTGACTTAGCGAGGAAGTGGTGTTGGTGAGATGAACTTGGGTGTTCTGATAATAGGTCGTCGTAAGATGTTGGTAGAGATGAGGTGTTCGTTCGCTGGGCAGATGATGGTTTTGTAGTATAGGTCGTGATCGATGTTGTTGTAGCTGTGTTTGTTTTTGATGTTGATGGGTGAGTGTCTTGATTTGTGTCTTGATTAACCAAAGCTAGTTAATGTTGATGCGTAGCTGTTGCTAACTTGCGGATTGTGACGATAGTAGTCACAAAGGCTGTTTTGTGGTCCACTTTCTCTGTAGTTTTGATTGCAACCAGTTCTTGTTGTTTTATGAATGTTGGGCATTTGCGATCCAGTGGGTTGTGTTTAGGGTCAATTTCGGAGTTATTTTAGCAATTTAGGCAACACTTTTCGTTGGTGCAGGTTTCGTTTTCAGCAGTGTGTATCATTTGTGAGCAGTTTTTACAAGTTTCTTCTGAACTATTGCAGATCGGGGTTGGGTGGCCAAATCGTAGACATTTTTTGCATCTCAGAGGGAGAGCAATGTATGGGCGGACACATGTGTTCTCATATCCAATTTTAATAGATTCTGGAAGGTTGTGTGTGGCGAATGTAATAATTATAAGTCTTGTTACTGCTAAGCCTTGGTCTTGTTTCTTTAATATTTTTCGCACTTCGGTTACGCTTTGAGATTTTAGTTCGTTTAGTATTTCTGTTTCCTCTATGTTTTGTAATTCGTTGCTGTAGATTACTCCCTTGGAAAAATTTAGTGTCTTGTGTTCGGTGGCTTCTACTTCAATATCGGCCATATTTTTTATTTTTAATAATTTCATTGCTTGTAAAGCATTTTTTGTTTTATTAATAAGGTGCCGGCGCGAGTTTTTTTTTTGCAAGTGTCAAATTCTTTTCCACATGTATAGTCTATTGCAGGCCCGGACTGGGACCCTGAGGGCCCACCGGGCATTGAAGTTGAAGGGCCCCCTATACTACATGCTTGAAAAATTATGTCGAGGAAAATTAAAGGTACACATTTTTAGGTTTTACATCAAGTATGATAGTTTATGTGAATAAAACAAAAACGACTTCTTACAAACAAACAAACAATTTTATTTGCCTATCTTTTTTCAACAATGCACTTCTACGTAAGGCGTAATTTTACTAGATTTTAAATCATCAAACAGTCAAAAGTTTTTGAAGTAAATTGCTCTGTAAGTATAAGGCTTTAATAATGCGTTCATTTTCAATTTGATTGAAGTTTTTTTTTTGAACTGCCATAAGCAAGAAAGTTTCTAAAATTTTGAAAACAATGTCTAAAGTTCCAGTAGCTTACAGGGCTTCTGAATTCCAGGGGCCCCAGCGTCCATCAGTTTATGACGTTTAAAAAATGATTCGTACTGAGAACCTCGTTTGAAGGGCCCCTAGTAGCTAACTGGTATATTGCTACATTCAACTTCGGTTTTTCAAGAAAATTTTTCTATATTTCATTCGTTTTAAAGGGCCCCAGTCTTTTCGAGTCTGTGAACGACAGGGGCCCCAGCGCCCATCGATTTATTATGGTACAAAAATGATTCTTGGTGGGAACCTCGTACAAAGGGCCCTAGGGACTAAAAACTGCTACTCTACTACATGAAATTTCATCAAAAGGGGCCCCCTACCTTGAGGGCCCACCGGGCAACCGGGCAAATGCCAGTCCGGGCCTTGTCTATTGTTTTTATACCCTTGCAGAGCGTATTATAAAATTGGTCAGATGTTTGTAACGCACAGAAGGAGACGTTTGCGACTCCATAAAGTATATATATGCTTGATCAGCATGAGAAGCCATACTGATATAGTCGATATAGCCATGTCCGTCTGTCCGTCCGTCTGTGCGTATGCGTTTTACTCAGCCGTCTTAAGAGCTATCGAGCTGAAATTTTTTTTCCGGGTTTTTTATTACCCAGGAAACATAAAGTATGAAAACCATAAGGATCGGACCACTATATCATATAGCTCTAGAAGAACTAGAAGAAACATTTTCATAAAAATCGGAGTATGCAATGAAATTTACATATGTGATAATATTGGATATAAAACCCCAGATCCCAAAATATGAATGTGATCGGATAAATATAACACACACAGACGCAACGCTACATGAACTGTATGTGTATGCGTGCGTTGCTTTGCTTTGGGAATAAGGGAAGAAGAAGAAATATTGTAAAATAGAGAGTAAAATTGTTTTGTTTGTATATTGATGAATTGAGTTGCAGAAAACAAATTTTGAACATGTAAAATTATTATTACATGTTACATATTAAGGACTGCAAGGGTATATAAACTTCGGCATAGCCGATGTTAGCTTCTTTGATATTTTTAATTAGGAATGGTGATAAATTTTCGAAAGATTTGTTGTCTTTTATGCTTATGTCAGACGGTTTCATCATTGTTGTTGTTTTACGGGCTCAGGCCCGGCACTTTGATTTGTGTCTAGGTTTTTTTGTTTGTTCTGTTTTATGTACTTGTTCGTTTGTTTCTTTTCACTGAGTTTTTTGTATTGCTCTTTGGTCACCACAGAAACTCAGATGTAACAATGCGATTTTAAGTGAAAAATATTTCCATTTGGCTTTATATTAATGTATTTTATTCTGCCTTTAAATTTTTTTTTTTTTTTAACGTTTAATATATATTTGTTGAATCTACTCTTAAATTAGAGCCTAACAACAAGTTTGAGATATTTTTCTTAGACTAGTACTTAAGATAAATCCTGGGGATATTGCAGGCGGCCCTAATCACTTGATATTGGGTTGGTCTGTCATATCTTTTAAGTCGAGTTCTATTATTAGTTCGCGTAAGGGAATTGGCAAGAACATTTGGGTGTGCATCCAGTTTCGCAGAATACTTTAGTTGTTGAGTACCTATTTCAGATTTTACGCTAGGTATATTTAGATCATTTTGAATGTTGTCGTTTCGTATATACCACGGGGCCCCCTGCGCTCTTTGTATAATATCGACATTGCTGGTACTTGCATTTCCCCATAATACGGCTCTGTAAGTCCAGATGGGTTTCAGTACGGAGTTGTATAGGAGGACTTTATACTCCAGACGTAGAGGGAACCGAGCATTGATGATCCAATGTAGGCTACTCGCTTTCAGTTTAAGCTGTGACTTTTTTGCTTCGATGTGCTTGCGCCAAGTTAGTCTTCTGTCTAGGTGGATGCCAAGGTAAGTGACATCCACGGCTTGAGGAACTGGTACGTTGTTTAGCATTAGAGCTGGACAGTTTCTTCTGTTAAGCGTAAATGTAACATGTTTGCATTTCTGCTCGTTGACCCGGATACGCCAGGTTGCTAGCCATTCCTCTACCACCTTAAGTGTTCCTCTAGTTTTGCTGAGGCTTGTATTGTGCATTTGGATCTGCTAAGGATTGCCGTGTCATCGGCAAAAGTGGACGTTGTAAGTCCTAAACCCGTTGGTAGGTCTGCAGTGTATGGCAGCAAACTAATTGGCCTATAGGATGATGGCTGGGTTTTGTCCTTTCCCACTTTAGGAATCATGATGATAGTGGACTTTTTCCATGTTCTTGGGAAGAAGCCAATTTTTATTATAGCGTTGAACAGTTTGCAGATATATTGTATGGCGATGACAGGGAGTTCTAGGATCATTTTCGTTGTGATTAGGTCATTGCCAGGGGCTTTTTTCGGCTTTATGTGGTTTTTAAAAACTGCAGTGATCTCGTCCGATTGGAGTTCCGAGTACTCACTATCCGTTAATGTGCTCGAAGGGGGAAGTACAGATGAGTTTGATGTTGGATTTGGCTGGAAAACCATTTTAAGATGTGTGGCAAATACGGATGCCCTCTCTTCGTCACTGCGGGCCCATCCACCGGTTGGACTTCTTATCGGTGAAATTGTCTCTGTAGGAGCGCTTAAAGTTGGGTGGGCTTTCCACAGAGGATGTTTAGTGCTGGTTGGACTGAGCTTTTCTATGTATTTCCTTTGAGCCCAGCTTTCCTCTTGTCTTAACGCCTTGGAGAGGTTGCGATTAGCTTGCCTTAGGCGAAGTTTTGCTGCTGGTGATCGAGTAATCTGCCATTCTCTTCTTAGACGTCGTTTTTCCGTTACTAATTGTTCTATCCGCCGGTTCGTAGGCCTGTCAACAGGTTTGGTGTAAGAAGAGGCATGTGGAGTAGATACTCTTGCTGCAGCTCCCATCATCGACTCAAGTGCAGAGACGCACATATCAATGTCCTCTGCAGCATCCAGTTTCGGCGAACAGTCAATGTGGGCACTTATGTACATTTTATATTTAAGCCAATTTGTTTTGTTGTTTGTAAGCCTATATGGGCGATCAAGTACTTGAGGTCTTGTTAATAATGTGAATAGCACTGGAGAGTGATCGGAAGTTAAATCTAGCAGTGTGTCCGCAGTGATCCGATTATGTGGAATCCTCTGGGTTACTGCGAAATCAATCAAGTCAGGCACTTTCTGTGGATCTGTGGGCCAATAAGTAGGCCTACCCGGTGAGACGCAATCCATCTTATTGAGAGGGTTGACTATTGTGTTGTACAACTGCTTTCCTTTAGGATTCACCAGGCGAGATCCCCAGTGCGTATGTTTGGCGTTATAGTCCCCTGCTGCAATGAAGCGATCTCCGAGTGTGTTAAAGAAATCGGTAAATTCTTTTTCAGAGATTGAGAAGCGTGGCAGTACAGCGCAACCAATGTAGTGTTGCCGCAGCTGGTTTGGACGGTTATAGCAGTTGCTTGTAGGTGCTGTGTTTCAAATCTGTTGAGGAACGAGTGTTTTATACGGTTTTTGATTAGGATGCCAGTCCCGCAATGAGCTTTTCCGTATGGATGGTTTGTTGCGTAGAAGGTATATTTTGGTATTTGAAAATTATTTTTTGATGTTAAATGTGTTTCCGAAATCAGCAAAACGTCGATTTCACTTGAGTCTAGGAATAGTTGCAGTTCATTTTTGTGCTTGGAGATGCCGTTAGCATTCCAAAGACATAGACGTAGGGAA
Source organism: Drosophila willistoni (assembly GCF_018902025.1). NCBI lineage: Eukaryota > Metazoa > Arthropoda > Insecta > Diptera > Drosophilidae > Drosophila > Drosophila willistoni. Next base: position 108,130 of record NC_061086.1, read on the forward strand.
GCTATTATTTAATCTCGATAACCTTCTGGATAAGCAGGTTTTGATTCCGCATCAGTTCGTGCATACAGTTTTGCATGAACGTCATAAAAGTGGTTATGTTTTGATTGAGTGAGATCAATAGGGCCTCTAGACCACTTGGAGTTTGCTGGCCAAGCTCTGGTGCGCTAGGTTGCGGATTCTGTAGATGGCGGAGTGACGGGGTCTCTTTCGCGGGCTCCGTCTGTCCAGTTCGGAGCATACTAGCGAAGGATACACTAGGACTGGTTGTAGCAGTCATGTTGGATGATCCAACAGCCTTGGCAAAGAAAACCTCCGGTGTAGTTTTGGAGCCGTTGAAGAGATTTTTGGTCCAGCTGGGGGTTTGCGCCCGTTTAGGTGTGATTTAAGATCCTTAAAGACAGGACATCCTCTGTAGTTGGCCGTGTGGTTCCCTCCACAGTTGCTGCATAGTCTTAGTGCGACGTTGTTTCTGTCCTTGGTGCAAATTCCATCTTCATGATGTTCGCCGCAGCCAACACACACTGACCTAAGATTGCAATTGTTAGAGGTGTGTTTGTATTCCTGGCAGTTTTTACACTGCGGTGGTTGGCGTCTCTTATGGGGCTCCTCTACGGTGATTCTTCTGTGCAATAGAAGCTGTAGGTTGTAGATCGGGTGCGCTTCATTTGGCTTCGACGGCTTTGCATCTGGTTGGAGCTCGATTTTAAAGAGCGGCTGTGCGACTTTGTTCCTGTTGATGATGTTGACAATATATATATAGTATTTAAATATATATATAGTATTTAAATTTTTTTTTTTTTACTCAATTTCGTGTTTTTTTCCCTTCTTTTTTGTTTAAAGAGTGAGCGTGCAAATTTTTTGTCAATTATTAAAAGGCAGGTGTTTTTTAATGCACTCCGCAAAAATTGAGAGTAAAAAAAAAAAAAGTCTGCGTTTGCAAAAATTTGTGTAGGGCTCTCAGTCGCCTCAGAGACGCCTATTTACAATCATATTGCTATTAGATTGCTCTATTAGCAATAAATACTAAGTTGCAACAGTGCGTAATTTTTACAAAAGCCATGTCCACCAATTCGGGCACAAGCTGTCTCGATCCTCACCAGCAACAGCTACAAGAACTAATTGTACAACAACAACGTGAAGAAGAAATTAATTGTAGAAATTAAAAGGTTTTGTTTATTTTATTTTCATAATGTTATGTTATTATTATTTCATTATACGAATATATATATATAGTATTTAATTTTTTTTTTTTTTTTACTCAATTTCGTGTTTTTTTTCCCTTTTTTTTTGTTTAAAAAAATTATATCTTTTTCTAGTCGATCAACACAGTGATCTCCTGCCTATAATTTATACAGCCTCCCAGCATGTACTCTAATCGGACGAGTTCTCGCTCAATTTTTACAATAAGTATATAGTATGTATAAAAAAAATGAAGTAAGTAAGTCGTCTCGCCGACTTGGGGATACCATACACGAAAACCAAATGTATATCTACTAAATTGTTTTAACATGCCTCATAGCATTTGCTATCTCGCTCACTCTACAAACACACGAGCACTCTAGCGCCGCCACTAGCCAACGGCCAATTCTGCCCTTATGGATAGCGTAGCAAAATACGTTCATACGTATATTTTGCATGTTTCTAGTAAGATTTCAATGAAATTTGGTAGTTTGATAGAAATAGATAAGATTTATTAGTCTGCCAAATTTGATCGCGATGGTCAAAAAATTGCAAAAGCTAATCGGTTTTTTCTAAATTATGGAGGCGGAAGTGGGCGTGGCAACATATTAAAATACATATATTCTGCGCGCATACCAACCCAGTATACATACTAAATTTAGTGACTTTAGCTTTGTTAGTTTTCGAGAAAATCAGTTTTGTTTAATTTGAGGGGGCGGAAATGGGCGTGGCAAAATTTTTAAATAGTCAATATCTGCGCGTGTATTAAGGTAGCTTACATACCAAATTTAATGTCGGTAGCTTTCATAGTTTTTAAAAAAATCTGTTTTTCCGGGAGCGGGGCAAAAAGTTGGAGTTTTCTGCGCGCTAACTAAACGAGAATAAAAACCAAATTTGATGTCTCTATCTGCTATACTTTTTAAGAAAAACAGTTTTATGTAAATTCTGGGGGCGTAAGGGGGCGTGGCCAAAATTCCAAATAACTCTATATATTTACATACCACACGAGTCTACATACCAAATTTGGTGGTTCTAGCTCTTATAGTCTCTGAGATCTGCGTGTTCATACAGACGGACGGACGGACGGACGGTCAGACGGACATGGCTAGATCGACTCGGTTGTTGATCCTGATCAAGAATATATATACTTTGTGGGGTCGGAGATGCTTCCTTCTGCCTGTTACATACATTTTGGCGACTTTAATATACCATTTCACCCTATAGGTGTATGGTATAATTATTTGGTAGTGCGCTCTTTGTAGCGCTGCCGGTCCATTGCTGAGACGCGTTCAAGTAGCCGTTGCTGGTCCTGGCACAGGCTGGGAAGATCGTACGATGTCCTCTGTATTTTGCGCTCTTTGTAGCGCTGCCGGTCCACTGTTGAGACGCGTTCAAATTGCCGATGTTCTAGAATGGACCTTCACAGTCCGCGGGACATTGCCTCTTATATTCTGGGATAGCTGTTGGAACAGGGGGACTTACTCGAGTGTATATATTTGTAATCTGGCGGTAGGTGCAGGATGGGTTTTGTTTTTAATTTATTAATTGCACTAGTTGTGCTTCAAGAGACAATCGAAACGAGCGCTTTTCTTGTATGGAAACAGAATCGTTCCATGCTGGCGGGTTATCTTGATGGTTCAAGATTTTGCTGAGACGGTCAATTTCCGACCTCAGTCTTTGTTTAACACCGCCGCGCTTTTTATGTCGTTTTTGATCTTTATCCATCTGCACTCTACTCACTTAGATATTAATTTATTTTTGTCGCCCCACAACTATATTTCCATCGCTGCTGTCTTAGTTTTTATTTTGTAATTGCCTCGTTGCTGGAAATTTTGTTGCTGCTGCTGTTGCTATTGTTGTTGGTGATGGTTTTGATTCATTTGTTGCTGTTCCTAACAGTCACGGTCGCCATGTAGAAATTAAAAAGATTTGCTTGTTGCATTCGGTGTTGACGGATTCAGAATGAATCTCTCTTTATTTAATAATGGACTTAGCCTAAAGTACATAATGAGATTTGGAGTTCTGTCGTCCAGTGGCGGCAGAACGGGAGTATATAGCATGCCATATGTATTTGTATATATGCATATATATACGGATGGTACATACTCAAGAAGTGCTTACGGTAGCGTTCTCACGTTGCGGCTAGTCCGCATAAGTGGCGGATCCTATTATTGCACTTATGTATGTATATTTGTTATTGTATAAACATAGCAACAAAGTGTCGTTATGCTATGAGGTGTTACTCTTACTTTATAGTTGGGCATATGACCACTTGTTATGTTGTATACTCTACAATACAGTAGGCATATGCTCATTTGGCATACAACATACTACAGGTATTTGTGTATGCATTTTTCCTGCTGCCTGTTGTTGACTCGCGTCAACAACAACACGACTCGTGTCACGTTGCATTCCCGGCCAGTAATATCTCGCTGCAGTTCTGGCAATAGTTCTCCTGTTGCCCGTAGGCCCTGCTGTTGGAAGTATGGTTTTCATCCATTACTTGGTTACGAAGTGCTTTTGGCACACATAATTTCCATGATATCACCTCTTCTTGGCCCGCCCTGTATGGAATGTTCCTGTATACTTGACAATTTTCCACTATGTGATTGTTGTTTCATTTTTCCCATTATGTCCTGGATCCAAGCACACTCCTTGTTCGCTTGTCGTAACCTGGCACCATTTTCTATTATTCTCTTTCACCCTTCCATTGGTTGTCTTGACAAAGCATCGGCAACTATGTTTAGTTTGCCCTTTCGATATGCTATTTCGAAATCATATTGCTGTAATTCCAGTGCCCATCGGGCTATACGGCCCTTCAACGCCATGTGATCTGTCACCACTTTAAATCGGTATCCTTCGAGATATGGACTTAATTTGCGTATTGCCCATACTATCGCTAGGCATTCCTTTTCTGTTGCCGAATAGTTTTTTTCTGCTGGACTTAATTCCCTTGACAGATATGATAGAACTCTCTCCCCATCCTCTGTGTTTTGTACCAGTATGGAACCTAATCCCATGTTACTTGCATCCGTCTGTAGTACGAACATTTTTGTGAAATCTGGACACGCCAATACTGGGCCACTCATCAGTCTTTCCTTTACTGCATCGAATGCTGCATGATGCTCCTCGTTCCAGTGCCACTTTGTTATACCATACACCCATAGGGTGAAATGGTATATTAAAGTCGCCAAAATGTATGTAACAGGCAGAAGGAAGCATCTCCGACCCCACAAAGTATATATATTCTTGATCAGGATCAAAAACCGAGTCGATCTAGCCATGTCCGTCTGTCCGTCCGTCCGTCCGTATGAACACCTAGATCTCGGAGACTATAAGAGCTAGAGCCACCAAATTTGGTATGCAGTCTCGTGTAGTATGTACGCTTATCGAGTTTGTTTCAAATTTTTGCCACACCCCCTTCCACCCCGAGAATTTACATAAAACTGTTTTTCTTAAAAACTATAGCAGATAGAAACATCAAATTTGGTTTATATACTCGTTTAGTTAGCGCGAAGAAAATAATTTTTCCAACTTTTTGCCACGCCCCCTTCCGCCTCCGGAATTTACATAACTCTGATTTTCTTAAAAACTATGAAAGCTACCGACATTAAATTTGGTATGTAAGTTAGCTTAATAGACGCGCAGATATTGACTATTTAAAAATTTTGCCACGCCCATTTCCGCCCCCGCAAATTAAACAAAACTGATTTTCTCGAAAACTAACAAAGCTAAATTCACCAAATTTAGTATGTATATTGGCTTAGTATGCGCGCAGAATACATATATTTTGAAATGTTGCCACGCCCACCTCCATAATTTAGAAAAAACCGATTAGCTCTTGCAATTTTTTGACCATCGCGATCAAATTTGGCAGACTAATAAATCTTATCTATTTCTATCAAACTACAAAATTTGATTGAAATCGGACTAGAAACATACAAAATATACGTATGAACGTATTTTGCTACGCGATCCATAAGGGCAGAATTGGCCGTTGGCTAGTGGCGGCGCTAGAGTGCTTGTGTGTTTGTAGAGTGAGCGAGATAGCAAATGGTATGAGGCATGTTAAAACAATTTAGTAGACATACATTTGGTTTTCGAAATTTTAAATATTTGTTTCACCTGGTGTATGGTATACCCAAGTCGGCGAGACGACTTACTTACTTCATTTTTTTCTTGAGCAGTTCGTTTAATGTGTGTGTTAATGTTGCAAAAGAGGCCACTCCTAGATACTGGCGTTATTCCTTTATGCAAGTTGGTTGTTCTAGTTGGGCTATTGCGGACACCTTGTCTGGGTCCGTTGCAATACCGTTTTCTGTCACCAAGTGGCCTAGAAACTTTAGCTCTTTTCTGAAGAATTGGCACTTCTCAGCATTAATTCTTAAATTTGCTTTTTTCAATCTTCTGAACACTTCTTGTAGATGGTTCATGTGTTCTTCAATTGTCTTGCTCACTATCACAATGTCATCTTGGTATGCGTTTGCGTTTAGTATCATTTCTGGGCCAATGACTTGATCCAGTGCACGAATGCAGAATGTAAGCCGAATGGCTTCACTTTCCATTGAACGTTTCCCTGGAACAGTGAATGCTGTCATTGTTCTGCTTTTTTCTTCCAATGGATTCTGCCTGTATCCATCCTTCAGATCTAAGCTGCTTATGAATTTTGCTTCGAGTAGCTGATTTAAAATATAGTCATGCAATTCCTTCACGTATCCTGTCCATTGCTCTTCAATGTCTCACACCTTTCCATCTGCCATGTACACCTGCTTCCCTGTTCTTCCATTTTCCTTTATTCCTCACTGTTTCCAACATCTGCTTGCTTATGAAGCTCCTCGTGGCTCCCGAATCAATTGTCGCCTTCATCTGAATTCCTGCTACCTCGATAATCGCTGACAATTGATCCTCTTCCTCTACTAGTTGACCTATTAGTGGTGAGGAGCTTGTTGGCTGGGTCCCTGAACGCCCCGGGTAGGCTAGAACCGCCTTTCCTTTCCCAAACTCCAACCACATTCTTTTGTCCTTTTTCCAATCTTTCCACACTGCCAGCAGTAATTGAGTCTCTGATTGTTGCATTCCCTGGCCCAGTGTCCCCCGCACCTGCGACATACCTGGTTTGGGTTCAAGACTCTTTCGTCTTGGATGTCGTTATTTTCTTGGTTTGGTCTTGAATGATTCTCCACGCTGTTGTCCTGGCATCTTCGGCACCGTGTGGCTGGTGGCCCGTAATTATTTCCTCCTCTGTGGTTTGATTGGTTGTTGTGTGTTCTTTGAGCATTGTTTTCGCGATGGAAATCGGATCGTTCCCGTTCGAGCTTCTCGTGTTCTTCTGCCAACTGCATCAGCTCATCTAGGTTTCTGACCCTGAGCAGCCGAACGAATATTTTTAAATCTGGAGTGCAATTTTCCAATATGACCTCCAATTGTTTGTACTCTGGTATTTTAAGGAGTCTCATCATTGTTTGCATGTCCTTGAAGTACTCATTTTTGCTTTGTTTGCGAGCTTTCACTTCATCAGCCAATTTGTGGAAGAATCCTCTCGGCAGAAAGTATTTCTTGAAACCCTCAACAAACTCCTTCCATGATCGCCACTGCCTATTGTTTGCGGCGTACCATTTGAGAGCTCTGTCTTTTAGTAGTTCTGGCATTGCTCTTGGGATCATGTCCAGCTCGATGCCATACATGTCTGCTTGATCTGTTCTATGAATTCTAGCGGTCTGAAATTGCCATCGAATCTGAAAGTCCCTTGTTTTGCCACTTTAGCGTATTCGGTGGTCTTGTTTGTTGTATGTAGTACCGCTTTCTTGGGGTCTATTGTTTGTCTCCTTATGTCCCTCTTTGTCTCGATGCTATCTAGGGCTCCTTCGCTTCCCCATCTTAGTGGTAAATATGGAGGAATTGCTAGTGTGGCGATATTTATTTTCTGGAATTCTTCAACCTCTTTGTCTACACTATTTCCGCATGTTTTTGATGTGCTTGCTACTGTTTTCATTTTTAGATTTTTCGTGTATTTTGTCTTCAATCTACTTATTTCATCTTTCCAGTCTTGGTCCGCTTCATTGTTTTCTACCTACTCCCCCAGCTGTTTCCTCATTTCTTCCACCGTGCCAGTCATCTCGATTTCAATCCTTTGGGCTATCTGTACCAGATCCTCCTTCTTCATGTGGTAAATCCATCCTTTTCCCATTTTGATTTTTCTTTTTCAATTTACAAACTATAGTTTTTTTTTCTAAATTTCACCAGTATAGCACGTTGGGCGCCAATTGTAACGATCCTTTTTCGTCCCTTGGGATATTTCCAATATCTCTTGGGCTAGGTTCGGCACAACAAAATTTATTTTGTGCCGTGTTGAAATTAGAACTCGTTTGTTTAATTAATGGTTTTGAAACAGGTATTTATTTATAATATTTTTTGGCTCGGCTGGGTATGACCAATTTCTCTAAAAAAGTCTCGAACTTGGGCAGCGTTGATTATGGGGTGGGTCCTTTGCTGCTTGCTCCAGTCCTTCTCTTGTTCCTTGTGGGTCCGCTGGTTACTATATCAGACTCGCAATGTAGATACTTTGACTTGTATCTCCATCTTCAAAATATCTCTGGAACGTTGATTGGCCTTAGGATAGATCCTATGGCCTTTCTTTCACGTTCCTGGCGTATCCTGATCTTCTAGGGATGTTGTTTCCACCTCAGTGCCTTCAGCTGTGTTTGTAAGATTTGCTATGCAGCAGGATTTTTCCTCAGCGATTGGTATTCGTCGGGATATATAGATCCTGGAATTTCGGCAGTAAGATATATCCTCGTGTCTTCCAATGTGCTATTGATCATCCTTGTGCCGCTTGACTTCTCTCTATTTATCGCTTGGGCACGGTGTTCTGGTCCTATTCTAAGGACTTGCTGGTTGTCTGATAACTTATGAGGTTACTCGTAAGGTCTTTTCAGTTATTGTACTTTCCATCGTCCCTCTGCTTTCACCCACGCATTTACTTGTTGCTATGCGTGGTGAAAGTCCCGCAAATCCTTGGCGCGGATATGTCCACTTTCTTTGCGGCTGCGCGCCCATCCGTTTCTTGTCCCTTTCTCTCTCCCTTGCCCACATAGCGTCTCGGTCGCTCTGCCGGCTTCTGATTCATTGATTTCCTTATGCCTTAACTTCTCTGCCGACGCTACCGTTGCCCGTCGCTTCCCCTGATTCATCAGTCATACCAGCTTTGCTCTTTTCTCCCATATAGTAACATACATATTCAAATATACATCTGTACTATAACTAACTTAGTCTATATTTTATATTAATTAGTACGATTATTTTACATGCTAGTATCTAATTTAATCATATCGCGCATAATTCATCCACCAGATATGGGCTTTTCTATTGAGAACAAGTCGAATGAACATTGGTTCGTTTCCCCTTCTTCGACTTGTATATTCCCCTCGCATACACACAAGCCGCACCCGTCTCCTGAGCTGGCTTGGCCCCCACTTTTGCTCACTTTGAGCTTTGGTTTCGACCGATCTCAACACGCTCGGCTCTGATGAGCAGCGCAGTCAGAGAGCACCTGCATTACCCACCGGTACTCTCTCTCGTACACGCATAGTGTACGTGTGTCCGCTCTCCCTCATCTCGCTCCATTGGCCCCACGCATGCTAGACAAGTGCATGCATTTCTCTTATTACCTTTCCCACTTTGCTCTTTGGGTCTCTTTATGAGGCCAATGCCCTTACGATTCGTCTCACTCGCGCTTTGGTTTTTTGGGTGTAGACGATTTCTTGTGTTACGCCTCCCACGCATCCTCCCGCTTGGACGAAATTCGTCAACGGTTGCTTGTGTTCGATCGGCCATACTTGAGTTTGATTGTATATCGTATGCTTCGATTCAGTTTGACCGGTCCCAATGGTGCATGCGCGTATATCGCATGCCATCTCCGATGGTTTGTGTGTCGAGTGTATCTTATATAAATACCATTGCAGCGTTTGGATTGTGTTGCTGCTTGCTTGTTGTGTGGGACATTATTATTATTCACACGCTTTGAATTCGAGGGGGAAAATTGTTATTGCTAGTGTCAAAGTGTTTACAAAAAAAAAAGGAAGTTTACTTAAAAGTTATAAATTTTAGAGGCGAAAATTTATAAGGTTTTGAGAATTGACGTTGGATCTATAACTCCCCCATTCTAAAAAAAAAAACCTGTCCTCTGGAGGATACATTGGGATATAGCGAGGGGTTTTTCTCAGCTGTAAAGATTGGAGTATCAATTTTGTTTATAATTTGGCACTCAATTTTTTCAACGATTGGGGTTGCGAATATTTCCGTGGGAGCACGATTGTTATTTGGTCGAAAATGCTTAATTATTGTTTTAGTGTATTTACAAGTGGTTGGGATTTGATTTAAAATGCCTATTATACATTCATTAGTTTCTATTCGTTTTGTATTTCTATTGAACAAAGTGTTGTTGTTAAAATAGTAGTTATCGTATGAATTTTCTGTCAAAATATTTTTATTCTCATCTAAATTGATCCCCACCAGCAACAGCTACAAGAACTAATTGTACAAAAACAACGTGAGCGTCGACTCTCGGTCCAACGCAACAACACGTACTTTTCGGTGTTGTTGCCGACCCCACTGAATGCTAACGTAAGCAATAACACCTAAAGTTCCAGCCACTCAGCAATCAACAGCAACTTACCGTGGAGAGAGCAGTGTGCTTCTCCATCAATATCGATAACTGGGTCACCGATTGCACCGACCAGCACCGTCAGCTTGTTGACAGCAACTACTGCAACGTCTGCCGAAGTATTGACCTGCCTCAAGCGACTTCTGGCAAACCGCAAAAGAAAAAAAGTGGCAATACGTTGAAAATAACCAAACCAAATGATCAAGTAGCACCCCTTAGCGGGAATCGTTTTAAAATTCTTGCCGATCAGCAAGACGATCAAGCCGGCGCTGTAGATAAAGTTAAATCGGCTAGACCACCCATGAACGTCATAAAAGTGGTCATGTTTTGATTGAGTGAGATCAATAGGGCCTCTAAACCACTTGGAGTTTGCTGGTCAAGCTCTGGTGCGCTAGGTTGCGGATTCTGTAGATGGTGGAGTGACGGGGTCTCTTTCGCGGGCTCCGTCTGTCCAGTTCGGAGCATACTAGCGAAGGATACACTAGGACTGGTTGTAGCAGTCATGTTGGATGATCTAACAGCCTTGGCGAAGAAAACCTCCGGTGTAGTTTTGGAGCCGTTGAAGAGATTTTTGGTCCAGCTGGGGGTTTGCGCCCGTTTAGGTGTGATTTAAGATCCTTAAAGACAGGACATCCTCTGTAGTTGGCCGTGTGGTTCCCTCCACAGTTGCTGCATAGTCTTAGTGCGACGTTGTTTCTGTCCTTGGTGCAAATTCCATCTTCATGATGTTCGCCGCAGCCAACACACACTGACCTAAGATTGCAATTGTTAGAGGAGTGGTTGTATTCCTGGCAGTTTTTACACTGCGGTGGTTGGCGTCTCTTATGGGGCTCCTCTACGGTGATTCTTCTGTGCAATAGAAGCTGTAGGTTGTAGATCGGGTGCACTTCATTTGGCTTCGACCGTTTTGCATCTGGCTGGAGCTCGATTTTAAAGAGCGGCTGTGCGACTTTGTTCCTGTTGATGATGTTGACAACGGACTTGACCGCAAACCCTTTATCGGCCAATGCTTCTGCTATTCCTTGAGTAGGGACCGATGGCTAAATCCCCTTTAACCTGGAGTCCTTTACTGCTTTTTAGTTGGTAGGTATAGAAGTTGATGTTAGCATTACGAAGGTACTTTTCGATGATGTGGAAATTGTCCTCAGTTTGGGTTTGACATTTAATTTCTTTAATGTTACCCCTATTGAGAGGGGTTACAACAAAGTTATTTGCCCCTACTGTTTCTATAGCATCGAATTCAGGGCGCTGCAGTTGACTCCACGGATGTATAAATGCAAAACTGTATGCACGACCTGATGCGGAATCAAAACCTGCTTATCCAGAAGGTTATCGAGATTAAATAATAGCTCTCCTACGTCTATGTATTGGGAATGCTAACGGCATCTCCAAGCACAAAAAATGAACTACAACTATTCCTAGACTCAAGTGAAATCGACGTCTTGCTGATTTCGGAAACACATTTAACATCAAGAAATAATTTTCAAATACCAAAATATACCTTCTACGCAACAAACCATCCAGACGGAAAAGCTCATTGCGGGACTGGTATCCTAATCAAAAACCGAGTATAAAACACTCGTTGCTCAACAGATTTGAAACACAGCACCTACAAGCAACTGCAACAACCGTCCAAACCAGCTGCGGCAACACTACATTGGTTGCCCTGTACTGCCCACCACGCTTCTCAATCTCTGAAAAGGAATTTACCGATTTCTTTAACACACTCGGAGATCGCTTCATTGCAGCAGGGGACTATAACGCCAAACATACGCACTGGGGATCTCGCCTGGTAAATCCTAAAGGAAAGCAGTCTCAATAAGATGGATTGCGTCTCACCGGGTAGGCCTACTTATTGGCCCACAGATCCACAGAAAGTGCCTGACTTGATTGATTTCGCAGTAACCAAGATAATTTCACGTAATCAGATCACTGCGGAAACACTACTAGATTTAAATTCCGATCACTCTCCAGTGCTATTCACATTATTAACAAGACCTCAAGTACATGATCGCCCATATAGGCTTACAAACAACAAAACAAATTGGCTTAAATTTAAAATGTACATGAGTGCCCACATTGACTGTTCGCCGAAACTGGATGCTGCAGAGGACATTGTGCGTCTCTGCATTTGAGTCGATGATGGGAGCTGCAGCAAGAGTATCTACTCCACATGCCTCTTCTTACACCAAACCTGTTGACAGGCCTACGAACCGGCGGATAGAACAATTAGTAACGGAAAAACGACGTCTAAGAAGAGAATGGCAGATTACTCGATCACCAGCAGCAAAACTTCGCCTAAGGCAAGCTAATCGCAACCTCTCCAAGGCGTTAAGACAAGAGGAAAGCTGGGCTCAAAGGAAATACATAGAAAAGCTCAGTCCAACCAGCACTAAACATCCTCTGTGGAAAGCCACCCAACTGTAAGCGCTCCTACAGAGACAATTTCACCGATAAGGAGTCCAACCGGTGGATGGGCCCGCAGTTACGAAGAGAGGGCAACCGTATTTGCCACACATCTTAAAATGATTTTCCAGCCAAATCCCACATCAAACTCATCTGTACTTCCTCCTTCGAACACATTAACGGATAGTAAGTACTCGGAACTCCAATCGGACGAGATCACTGCAGTTTTTAAAAACCACATAAAGCCGAAAAAAGCCCCTGGCCATGACCTAATCACAACGAAAATGATCCTAGAACTCCCTGTCATCGCCATACAATATATCTGCAAACTGTTCAACGCTGTAATAAAAATTGGCTACTTCCCAAGAACATGGAAAAGGTCCACTATCATCATGATTCCTAAAGTGGGAAAGGACAAATCCCAGCCATCATCCTATATGCCAATTAGTTTGCTGCCATGTCTTTCGAAGCTTTTTGAAAAGCTTCCATTTCTGGCATCGGAGAACACAATCCCTTCACACCAGTTCGGCTTCCGCGAAAAACATGGTACAATTGAACAAGTCAATCGCATAACATCCGAAATACGAACAGCATTCGAACTAAAAGAATACTGTGCGGCTGTCTTTCTTGACGTTGCCCAGGCTTTCGATAGAGGTTGGCTGGTGGGTCTGATGTTCAAAATCCGGAAAAAACTGCCACAGTACACCCACAAACTCATGGAATCTTACCTTCACAATAGGAAATTCGCTGTAAGATGTAATGGCTCCGTCTCAGCTGATTTTGAAATCAAAGCTGGTGTACCGCAAGGCAGTGTACTCGGCCCATTGCTGTACCTGCTGTACACTGCAGACTTACCAACGAGTTCAGGACTTACAACGTCCACTTTTGCTGATGACACGGCAATCCTCAGCAGATCCAAATGCCCAATACAAGCCTCTGCAAAATTAGAGGAACACCTCAAGGTGGTAGAGGAATGGCTAGCAACCTGGCGTATCCGGGTCAACGAGCAGAAATGCAAACATGTTACATTTACGCTAAACAGAAGAAAATGTCCAGCTGTAATGCTAAACAACGTACCAGTTCCTCAAGCCGTGGATGTCACTTACCTTGATATCCACCTAGACAGAAGACTAACTTGGCGCAAGCACATCGAAGCAACAAAGTCAAACTGAAAGCAGGTAGCCTACATTGGATCATCAATGCTCAGTCCCCTCTACGTCTGAAGTGTAAAGTCCTCCTATACAACTCCGTACTGAAACCCATCTGGACTTACGGAGCCGTTCAACCAGTAATGTCGATATTATACAAAGAGCGCAGTCGAAGATTTTAGGATCAATACGGGGGCCCCGTGGTATATACGAAACGACAACATTCAAAATGATCTAAATATACCTAGCGTAAAATCTGAAATAGGTAGTCAACAACTAAAATATTCTGCGAAACTGGATGCACACCCCTATGAGAGACCAACCCAATAACAAGTGATTAGGGCCGCCTGCAATATCCCCAGGACTTATCTTAAGTACTAGACTAACAAAAATATCTCAAACTTGTTGTTAGGCTCTAATTTAAGAGTAGATTCAACAAATATATATTAAACGTTAAAATAAAAAAAAACAAGGAGCTCGGCCTAACTTCGACCGCGTCAAAGTTTGTATACCCTTGCAACTTTTTTGGCAACTCTTTCCTTTTCAAAGTGGAAAAACGTTTTATCTAAAAAGTCTAAAGTTTGCGAAAGAACGGCCTACAATATTAGCATAGGAAATAACGAAGATATTGATCAAAGTCACTGTTTTCCACCGATCGTTCCTATGGGAGCTATATGATATAGTAACCGATATTTATCAAATTCGGCACAGTCATTAACAGATATACTAATCTAACAAATATTTAATTTAAAAGAAATCGCGTTAAAAGTAACGAAGTTATTGAAGAAAGTCACTGTTTTCGCCCAATCGTTCCTATGGGAGCTATATGATATAGTCACCCGATCTTGATCAAATTTGGCATAGTCGTTTATATGCACAATAATAAATGCACCACTATTAAATATCGACAATAGCTCAGAAAATAACGAAGTTATTGAGAAAAGTCACTATTCGGACTTTGCGGTTTGTATGGGAGCTATATTATATAGTGGTCCGATCCGGCTGAGTCCGAGATATACAACCCCTGCAGTATATACAGTATATATATACTACATGCAAAATTTCAAAATTTCTGTAGCTTTAACGGTCTAGAAGGAGTTTGCGTTGATCCAGACGGACGCACAGACGGACGGACGGACGGACGGACGGACGGACATGGCTATATGAACTCATCTCGTCATGCTGATCAAGAATATATATACTTTATACGGTCGGAGATGCTTCCTTCTATGTGTTGCACACTTCTGACCAAAATTAATATACCCTTTTTGCAAGGGTATAAAAAAAGAAAAAGTCTGGATAAGGAAGTATTTCAAAGATAGGGGTTTTTATTATTTCTTGAGGAATGTTTGAAATGATAAATATCTCGTTTGAATTTGGTTTAAGCCAGGTGGATGTTTTTGTATTCAATAGTTTTTCCGAATTAACATGATTTAAATGATTATGCCTAGTCTAGTGAGCTGCATGCCCATTTCTATGTCTTCAATGTATTCTGTGAAGTGCTCAAAATTAAAGATTATAACTTCTAACTTTACTGAATTTTCCTTTTCTTCCTTGAGGTTGTTTAGTACTTCTAAACCTTTATTAATAGTGTCTAATACGTAATTTAGTTCGTTTGCTTGTACGCTATTGCTTTCAAGATTATTTATTATATCTTCTAATTCGTCTTTATCTTCCTGATCAAGAGTACCAAAAAGATATTTATATATTGAACCAATTCCGTTAATTAGTCCTCGCTTGTTACGATTAACAGTTTGTGTTCCATTAATTTCCCTACTTAGTTTTTCTGTTAAGTATTGAATATGGATTATGTCTTTAAATTCCAGTGCTTGTTGCATTAAATTGTTCTATGTATTGTCTATTAGCGTTAAATTTACTTTTAAATAATGATATTCAAAGTTTGTCGGTAAGTGGTTCCTGTCTTAAATATTAAGTAACCGTTCGGTGCTTTTACTGGGTTTATGTCAATGGATTGGCTGCATGTTGATTTTATGGAATCTTTCTACGTCTCAAATGCCGTTTTTACTTGTTGTGATTTCTAACTTCACATTTTCCTCTTGTAGACAATGACGTCGATCATGACGTATTTTTCTCTGATATTAAAAGTTTCTGGTGTAATTTCAAAAGTTAGTTTTGTATTTATATTTTCTGTCTTTCCGATATTGCATACTGAGCATTCGTTAATAATGTTTTAAATTAGGTTTTGAAAATAATATTTAATAATATTTTTCTTTAAACAAATTAATCGTTTTTTCGATTTCTGGATGTAATAATTCTTTATGTTGTTTTAGGATTATTTCTTTGAATTGTGCAAACGTTTGAAGGTCCTCTAATTTAATGCTTGATTTCGAGGTTTTTGTATTTGCGTTCGATCGTATTATTTCAATAAAGGCTTGTTGGAATATAGGATAATCTTGTTCATTATGAAAATATAGTACAGTTTTCTTACCGCAAAGATATCTTTTAATTATATCCCTTGCGTAAGCATTTGTAAGGAAGCTCTGGATGGGGTACAATTCTCAGTCCCAGAGTCCAGTCTACAAAACATTTATTTGATCTGGAGACCTTGATGAGTATTAGGATTGGGGACTGAGACCACATGAAAGGGGGAAAAAGGGAAGGGAAAGGAGTAGGAGGAGAGTCCAAGAGGAGTAGCAACTACTGATCTCGTCTGCCACGCGAAGCCCGCTTGGCCATGACCCGTTGCCTCTTGGACGGGAAAGAGAAGCGGGAAAGGGAATGTTAGTGTGGTTATGGGAAAGGGATGGTGAAGAGGAACTGCAACGACTGATCTCGTCTGCCAAGCGAAGCCCGCTTGGCTAAGATCCCTTGCCTCCTCACCTTGAGTGACTGAGCCTAGGGACCAGCGACTGACTTCGTCTGCAGGAGAAAAACTCATCCTGCCGAAGTCCGCTGGTCCTTCGGCTCCACTCAAATGGTTAAGTGGCCGAGGAGAAGGGAAGGGAAAGGGTATAAAAGACTCAATGCCGAATAAAGAAATAATGCTGGGTAGGTTAAATGATCATATGGTAATGTTTATTAATAATTAATTAATCCTAAACATATTTGGAAATCTGGGTCCCTACCGCACTCAAAAATAAAGGGGAACTTTGGTCATGGGCTCACCTGCTAATCCTGAAGGATCTCTCTTGGGTACTCTGTCTTTAGTCTTCTGCTGTACTTAGCTACACTTGTTGATTTTCACTGACTTTTTCACTGGGCAACTGATTACTCTCGTGGCTACTGGCGAAGTGAGTTTCAACTCATTCTAATTCGCTGTCGAAACCCACCCTTGCTCTGCCTACTTATGTCCTAACGGTGAATACATTCGATGCGTTTTGTGCTTTGGCACGCGTCACGATCGCCGTCTCTCTCTCTCTCACTTTCAATTTTCTCATGGGCTCTTTGGTGTCGGCATGCAGCGCAGCGTCCTCTGTCGGGAGGTTGTTCTCTCCGTAACGCGTCGACGCTGCAGCCGCATTAAGACGGTAGCTAGAAAGAGAGGGAGGCGTCGATCGTAAGTATTGACTATTAGAAAAAAAGAACTACAGTTAATTTTCATGTTGAGGTATTTAATGTGCCCTCCATGGGCGTATGAAAAATATAAGTAACAATAAAGAGGGGCCCCACATGGGCGTAGTTTAAGCTGCAATAGAAATGTGACTCGTCACACGGTGTCCCTACTTCGACCGGACGAAACGGATCGTGACTTGCCCATGTAACTTGATCTCGATGCGAAACAGATGATCTTCCGCCCACATGAGGAAGCGGTGGTTTCGGTGGGGTCTATCGTGATGGATTACCGCCACCCGATCTCGGATCTCAGCAGGCACTCGTCTATCCGGGGTGTCGACGATCCATTCTGGTGGTGTGATGACCCAGTTAGAAGCGGGCCTCGAGGCGTTAGCCCAAGGCTGGCGTGTCGGCATGCAGCTGATGTAGCAGCGGTGTCGTTTGCTGGGGCGAGCGCTGGTCGAGGGCGGGGCCCAGAGAGATCCAGAGGCATCTCCTCGTTGACAGGTGGACACTCACGGACCCTGACGGTTGTCAAGCGAACTGGGGGGACTTATCGGCTCATACACGGGCCGCGGAGGGGTGTCCGGCATGGCTACTTCTACGACTGCCGGAGATTGACGTTTCTCCAGACACTCACAAACGGGCCGCGGAGGGGTGTCCGGTGTGAGTGGAGCTGGGTCTGCGCGGGCTTTGGAGGACTCATGTACGGGCCGCGGAGGGGTGTCCGATACACGGTGAGACGGAGAGTGGGACTTGTATCCCGGGTCATCGTCGGCGGGGACTCTGTAATCCTCCATCGGGACGGCGAGTACTTCACCAGGGTCCGGCCCTGGGTACGGCAGGACGAACATCTCCTCCCGGAAAACGCGCTCTGCCGACCAGACGAGGGGTTCCATTTGGGCGAGCGGGGGCGTAGCCATATCTTGTCGATATTGTGCGAGGGCCATGTCCGGTGGGCACACAGGCACCGGAGCTGACCCAAAGAGTGCGGTTGCGGCTGAGATGACTGTTTCTTCTGGGCAGGTTTGCCTCACCGGACCAGTAGATATCATTGGATCCTCCAAACAAACAGGGCCGGCCGACTCCGATGGTCCGATGATTTGTGCCGAGGGGGGAAGTTCGACCACCGACAATATCACCGCGCGCTCCGGTCGAGTCGAGTCTACAGCTTGTTGAGCCTCGTCGGGTGATTTCTCGACGCTCGCCTGATCCTTGCTCCCTGACGGTCTCTCGGTCGGGATGTCGGTCGGGGCTAACTCCACGCGGCAGAGCAAGACTGGATCTTCCGGTGGGCTACGATCTGTGGTGGGGCCGTGACCGGGCCGTGTTCCCTTTCCCACACCGCAATCATTTCTTCGACGATCCGGGCTATGTCGGCCTCGCGATCGCCATGGTCTTCCCCTTGCTGCGACATACTGCTGTGAAATATAAAGCGTGTTAAAACTACCCTGAATTCTGAGTGTAATAACGGGGCCCTATGAGTGCGGTTTACAAAAGTGCTATGATTATAGCTAAGATACAATGTTTTAGATAATTCCTGCCGAGTATCGGCGCGAAGTGCCCCTCTTTAGGAGGGAGGTGGACGTTGGGCAGGCGCACCCACCAACAAGTGTTCCCCCTTGAAAGATCGTTAATCAGTGGCCTCGTGCGGGCCGTGGGGACGAGGTGTCCCGAGTCTTCAGAAAGACCGAGTTCTGATGGTTCGCTGTCGTCACTATTGAAGGCCTTTAAGTCAGCCAGGCCGGCGGTACGTCGCTCACGCCCCTGGGCTTCTTGTAGTCTAACGACGTTGCTGGAAAGAATCTTGATTATTTTATACGGGCCTTAATACTTAGGCGCCAGTTTGGCATTGTACCCTTCGTTGGCATTAGACAGCACATGTTGCTTGAGCATGACCATGCTCCCGATGTTTGGACGCCAGTCGCGTCGTCTCAGGTCGTAGTATTTCTTTTGATTCTGGGTCGCGTTCAGTTGATTCTCATGTACGATCTTGAAAATATCTTCCATTCGTCGGATGCGCTCATCAGGGCTAGGGGGTTCGTTACCGGCGACATCCGTTACTTGGTCATAAAGAGCGCCGGGCATACGGGGTTCCCACCTAATATGATGTAAGCTGGACTGAATCCGGTGGTGTCGTTGACGCTTGAGTTGATCGCTAGTGTTATTTCTGGAAGCCATTGATCCCAAGTGTTTTGCCCATTCTCCAGGTATTGTGCAATCATTGTCTTGATGGTTCGATTTGCGCGCTCGGTAGGATTCTGCTGTGGAGAATAAGGGGCGGTATGCTGGAGTATAATTCCGGACGTTCTGCAGAAGATTTTGAAAAGCTTGCTAGTGAACTGGGTACCGTTATCGCTCACGAGGGTGCGAGGATTGCCGAATCGGGCCCAGATCCGTTCACGAAATGCCTTCCCCAAAGCGGCTGAAGTGGCCTTACGAAGTGGTACCATCTCGACCCATTTACTATTTAAATCCAAGAAAACTAGTAACATCGTATTGCCTTGCTTAGAACGCGGCAAAGGCCCGATAAAGTCAGTACACACGGTATCGAACGACTCCGCGACTTGACGGGTGAGCATTTTGCCCGCTGGTTTCATTTGCGCCGGTTTAAACTGCGAGCAGACGAGGCAGCATCTAACGTAACGCGCGACATCTCGGAAGAGGCCAGGCTAAAAGTATCTTTGGGTCACTCGCAAAGTGGTTTTCCAGATTCACAAGTGGCCAGTGATCACGTCGAAGCAATAGCCTTCCAAATAGCAACGATATTTCCTGATGGCCCAGACATTCTTTCTCAGTAGTCGATTAGTTTTCTTCCGCCTTCAAGAGACGTCGACTAGCGTAAGCAATGATTCTTTCTGCACCGTCGATAGTCTGAGTGAGCATTGCGCCGAGGCCAACATCACTGGCATCAGTCTGTAAGCAAAACTTTACAGCGAAATCTGGACAAGCTGGACAGGGGCAGTGGTGAGACGTGTCTTAAGTGCATCGAACGCCTGTTGTTGCTCTAAGTTCCAAAACCAAATCAAACCTTTCTTTAACAAACTAGAGAGAGAGCGAGCCATCCTCGCTGACGACGCGACCTAGAAATTGGATCCGTTTCTTGAAGAAGCGACATTTGTCTCGGTTGATCCTTAAATTGGCTTCTCGTAGACGTCGAAAGACTTCAAGCAGGTGTGAGAGGTGTTCCTTGAGCGTCTTTCCGATTACGAAGGCATGTGGTTCCATTTCGGGTCCAATCACACTATCCAAAGCCCTCTGGAACGTAGCGGAAGCGGAATGTAACCCGAAGGGCATGACTTTCCAATAGAATAACCCGCGTCCGGGCACTGTGAAGGCTGTACACTCTCTACTTTTGACCTCTAAGGGTATTTGCCAATACCCGCTCTTTAAATCTAGAGTAGAGATGTATTTCGCGTTCCTCAATTTCTCTAGGATATGGCGTATATGAGGCAAGGGGTATGCGTCACGCACTGACTGAGCGTTCAGTTGTGGAAAGTCTATACACATGCGAGTATCACCAGTTTTCTTACCTACCAACACGTGCGCTGTGAGGGCTTTTGGATGGTTCAATACGGTCTTCCTTCAGCAGTGCGTCTACGGTTTCGTTGATAATTTGTTGTTGGGGCGGATTACGGGGATAATACCTCAGTTTCATGGGTTTTCTTGTTGTTTTCTTGTTGAGTTCGAAACACTGACTGCCTTTGCCAGTGCATATGCTTGGTTTTAAATAGTCCCTTGTGCGTCACTCTTCTGTCTCTTTTCCTCTGCTACTGTTACCGCAGCTGTTACTTTTGCTGCTGCTTTGGGTGAGAGTGGTGGATTTTTAGGTTACCCATGCCCAAGTCCCGTTTAACTCATAATGCGGTAGGTTACAACCTTGCTAATGGCTCTCTGAGAGGCACCTAGACTCGTTCTATCTGCTTCTGGCAACTTTAGCTATTTTCTCTTTTGTTGTAAAAAAAAAACAATTTTTTTTTTTTTTAATCAAACTAATTTCCATAGGCGACTCTGTCGATGGCTCCGTTGATGACTCTATGGCTAGCTCTGTCGGTAACTCAGTAGCTGACTCCATTAATAATTCTCCCTGAAATATTCTGTTGGAGAGATTATTAATTTTGTCGAAAACTCTGTAGATGACTCTGCTGATCATTCTGTCGAAACCCTGCCGGAGACTCTGCCGCTATTCTTACTTAGCGTGACCTGGCTCTGCGCGTGTTATATCTATATATATTTTTTTTCTTATTCATATTTTTTTTCCCAACTGATTTCCGGGTATGGCTCTGTCGATGGTTCCGTTGGTGACTCTATCGTTAGCTCTGTCGGTAACTCAGTAGCTGACTTCATTAATAATTCTCTCTGGAATACGCTGTTGATGAGATTATTAATCCTGTCGAAAACTCTGTTGATGACTCTGCTGATAATTCTGTCGCAACCCTACCGGAGACATGTTATATATATATTTATTTATTTTTTTTTTTATTTAAAACAAAAATTCCGTTGCTTTGCAACATACCAAAAAAAATAATCATACAAGTTTGTACAAAAACAAATGGTTTTTTGTTGCTCATGTGTGTGGTAAACTAGTTGATATACCCATGCATACTTTTCCATACGTATACCCATACGAAAGTGTTCAATGTCTATGAGTCGCCTCTTCACGCATATGTACGTCACGAATGAACCAGAGATTCCTCTGCCCTGGAGGAAATGTGTGACGTCACACAATGACACTTTCAGGCTAATCTCTACAATTCGGATCGTGAGCGCACACATACACAAGAGTCAGCAACACTCATACACACTCACGCGATCGGATGCGGCATAACGCATGTGAGAGCCAATGCACACGAGCATCATCGTTTTTTTTCACACACACCTGCGCATTTTGAAAACTATATATATATGTATCTATATATATATGTATCTATATATATATGTATCTATATATATATATACATATATATTAATGTACAAACATATAGATATATATATTTTAATATTTCCCTCATAATACTCATCAAGGTCCCTGCTCGGGCGCCATCTGTAAGGAAGCTCTGGCTGGGGTACAATTCTCAGTCCCAGAGTCCAGTCTACAAAACATTTATTTGATCTGGAGACCTTGATGAGTATTAGGATTGGGGACTGAGACCACATGAAAGGGAGAAAAAGGGAAGGGAAAGGAGTAGGAGGAGAGTCCAAGAGGAGTAGCAACGACTGATCTCGTCTGCCAAGCGAAGCCCGCTTGGCCAAGATCCGTTGCCTCCTCACCTTGAGTGACTGAGCCTAGGGACCAGCGACTGACTTCGTCTGCAGGAGAAAAACTCATCCTGCCGAAGTCCGCTGGTCCTTCGGCTCCACTCAAATGGTTAAGTGGCCGAGGAGAAGGGAAGGGAAAGGGTATAAAAGACTCAATGCCGAATAAAGAAATAATGCTGGGTAGGTTAAATGATCATATGGTAATGTTTATTAATAATTAATTAATCCTAAACATATTTGGAAATCTGGGTCCCTACCGCACTCAAAAATAAAGGGGAACTTTGGTCATGGGCTCACCTGCTAATCCTGAAGGATCTCTCTTGGGTACTCTGTCTTTAGTCTTCTGCTGTACTTAGCTACACTTGTTGATTTTCACTGACTTTTTCACTGGGCAACTGATTACTCTCGTGGCTACTGGCGAAGTGAGTTTCAACTCATTCTAATTCGCTGTCGAAACCCACCCTTGCTCTGCCTACTTATGTCCTAACGGTGAATACATTCGATGCGTTTTGTGCTTTGGCACGCGTCACGATCGCCGTCTCTCTCTCTCTCACTTTCAATTTTCTCATGGGCTCTTTGGTGTCGGCATGCAGCGCAGCGTCCTCTGTCGGGAGGTTGTTCTCTCCGTAACGCGTCGACGCTGCAGCCGCATCAAGACGGTAGCTAGAAAGAGAGGGAGGCGTCGATCGTAAGTATTGACTATTAGAAAAAAAGAACTACAGTTAATTTTCATGTTGAGGTATTTAATGTGCCCTCCATGGGCGTATGAAAAATATAAGTAACAATAAAGAGGGGCCCCACATGGGCGTAGTTTAAGCTGCAATGGAAATGTGACTCGTCACACATTGGTCATTTCTTTGATGTTATATTTATGTTTGATTTATAAAAATAAGTTGTTATTTCTGCTTTGTCTTCTGAACCTCTAATGAATTCTATTTGCCTGTTGAAATAATTAATGGGGTGTTCTACTATTGGAATGTAGTTTCCATTATCCTCATGAGCACTATGTATTGTAGCTGCGGTGCTGTCTGTTGATCCTCAAAAGTTTTCATCTGTTTTAATTCTGGAAAGGTCATCTGCTACATGATTTTCTTTGCCGGGTAAATGTTTAATTTTGTAATCAAACTCATCGTTTTGTTCTCCATCGTTGAAGTTTCATATTTGGTTCTTTTATATTGCTAAGCCATACTAACTTTTTACCGAAAACGTATGGTCTGAAATACTTTGTTACCCAAACTATTGTTAGTAATTCCTTTTCTATAGCTGAATAATTGATCTCATGTTCGTTCAACGTTCTGCTTGCGTAAGAAATAGGTCTATGGTCCTGTGAGATGAGATGAGAACCTAAAGCTATATTGCTAGCAACTGTGGTTAGAAAAAATGGTTTTTTGAAATCGGTATATGCAAGTATGGGGTCGTTCATAATAAGACATTTTTTAATTTTTTTGAATTGCTTTGATTTTATTTGGGTTAGGTTTTTATACCTTGTGTTGTTATTATATGACCAAGGAATTCTGTTTCTTTTTTCATAAATTCGCATTTGTCGAGTTGGAGTTTAAGATTAGCTTCTTTTAGTTTGTTAAATACCTTTCTGAGTGATAGTATGTGTTCCTCCAATGAAGTGGAGTACACTACAGTCATACAGATAAACAAGACAACCCTTATAAATAAGGTTTTCCAAAAGATTATTCATGCATCTTTGGAATGTTGCCGCGGTATTTTTAAGACCTAATGGCATACGTGTGTATTCGTAATGGCCATGTTTAGTTGAGAAAGCTGTTTTTGCAATAGATTCAGGATCCATTTGAATTTGATGAAATCCCTTAGCTAAATCAATGGTGGTAAAGTATTGGCATTTTCCCAGTTTGTCGAGAATTTCATCCATGACTGGATTTGGGAATTTGTCATTTATTGTGACTTCATTTAAATTTTGGTGGTCAATGACTAATCTGAATTTTTGTTTGTTGGAAGCATCTCCTGTTTTTGGAACGATCTTAATGGGTGAACAGTAGGGTGAGTTCGATTTTCGAATGATACTCTGTTCGATCATTTAATTTATTTGTTTGTTGATTTCTATATCAAATGTTTGGGGATATTTGTATGGACGTTTATAAATTGGGTCCTCATGTTTTGTATGAATAGAGTGCTTTATTGTACTCGTGAAAGTCAAATTTTTACCTTCGCGGTACTGAATGTCACTGAATTCGTACAAGACTTTTTTAAGTTTTTTGTTTCTTTGTTGTTTAAATGGTCGAGTCTATACTCATTGCTTTCTATTATTTCATTATCAATCGCAAAATTTGTGTCTGGGTCCCTCTCTGTAGATGGGTCCAAACATTGTGTGTTATGTTCTTCTTCTATTTCTTTAACATCTCTGAAATAAAATGTATAGTTTCCTAGTTTTGCGTATTATTCTTCATAATTTATTTGGGCTTTACAGGCTTTTAGGAAAGTTCTGCCTATCAACATGTCGTATTTATTTGAAAACTAGAGACCCGGCGAACTTTGTTCCGCCTTAATAATGACAATAAATAAGCAGATTGTGTTTTTTTTTTCTTTGGAAAAAATACAAAAAAAAAATTAAATAACTACATTAATCATTCATTATTATTTCTGTATTTAGTACATAGGTTGCTTTTCACTTAAGTACCTTGTGATACACGACATTTTTTGTTGTATTATCAGGCGCAAAAACAAACAACGCAGATGGTCTTCCGACAGGCTGGTTTGCTACATTATTTTTTGGATAGTTATTTTGCTGTTGATAATTCATTGGATTTTTAGCCCTGTCAATATTTAATTTTTGTTGAAATTCTTGGAAAACTTGTTGGTTTTGTGTTGTATGGGATTGTTTTGTTCGAGACGGAGTTGTACTTTTGGGTGCAAAAGATTTTCCACTTTTTTGATTTTGATTTTGGCTTTGATTTGATTTTCTGATTTCTGTTATACTATTCTCGTATAACCTCTTTGAGCTACTTGTTTCATATCTTCCTAACGTCATAAATGATCTATAGTGTAATTTTTTGTTTATTACATCTTTTATAGTGTTATTTAAAGAATTTGTATAAAGAGTAGTGTTATTTGCATCGTTTTCCAGACTAAGCTTGTTTGTGCTAATATAGTATTTGTCTTCTATTTCTGTTACAAACATAAGAAGGTTTCCTGTATAGGTGGTGTTGTAGAGGCGTCGAAGAAGTTCCTCACATGGGGTCTGCGTCTTCAATTTATTGATAAGGAATAATCATAGTTCCGGCCAGGTGTTGGCTTGTCTAATTTGCGAGAGCCGTTGTGCCTCTGTGAAATCTATATTCCTTATGAATGATGTCAGATTCTCTGGAGCTCCATCATAGTTTGCCACCTGTCTTAACGAAGACAGTGCTTGATTGAGGTGGGCTTCGGTGAGTTCTACGGTCATTTTTGTGTTTTAGTGGTGTTTTTATTTTCTTCGCACACAAGTTGGCGTTTTGTTCCACAATTGGAGTTTATGGTTGTAACACACACAGTCGATTTTTCCGCACACAGTTGACGTTTTTGTTCCACAAGTGGAGTGTTATGGTTGTAACACACAGTTGATATTTCCGCGCACAGTTGGCGTAAATATTTTTCACTGTTGTAAACTTTTGAGCGTTCCCGTAAGTTCTTGATGTCGGATCGGAGTTTTATAGTGATTATTCACTAATTCTATGTAACGCACGGATAATAATTCTATGTGTCACACAACCTAGTCGGTGGCTCAGTGGAGACCTACTAAATCTACAATTCTGTTGTTCTCGAGTTCGAACCCCGACGTAGGTCGAGTTTCCCCCTGATGAAGCAATACTAAAAAGTAGTTCCGTCGGGGATAAAGGAAACGATTGTGGATAACGAATAATTTTTTCTATGTGTCACACGGATAGAATAACAAGTTCACTTTTACCGATCCTACCGACTGCGCCAATACTTGTGAGCCCTTTAGTGGCGTGATCGATATTGATGCAATTTGATTGGCCCGAATTTTAATGCTGAATTAGCGTTCTCACGCTTTTACTTTTAGGGGGACAATTAATATTGCAAGTGTTCAATTGTTTATGAATAAAACGGATCTTATAAGCCTGTGTTTTAATTATGCGTTAGCGTTCACACGCTTAGATATCGAGGGGGACAATTGCAAGTGTCTAAGTGTTTACAAGACCAGAGGGCCGGGGATAACTTCGACCGCGTCAAAGTTTGTATACCCTTGCAACGTTTTTGGTAACTCTTTCCTTACCCATAGCCATCAAAGTGGAAAAACGTTTTATCTAAAAAGTCTAAAGTTTGCGAAAGAACGGCCTACAATCTTAGCATAGGAAATAACGAAGTTATTGATCAAAGTCACTGTTTTCCACCGATCGTTCCTATGGGAGCTATATGATGTAGTCACCCGATCTTGATCAAATTTGGCACAGAAGTTTATAGGGGTAATAAACTAACCAATACTAAATTTCACGACAAAAGCTATGAAAATAACGAAGTTATTGAGAAAAGTCACTGTTCGTGGCTTTTTATAGCTCCCATACAAATGGTAATGATATAGTGGTCCGATCCGGCTGAATCCGAGATATACAACCCCTGCAGTATATACAAGCCTATATGCAAATTTTGAGCACTGTAGCTCCAACGGTCTAGGAGGAGTTTGCGTTGATCCAGACGGACGGACGGACGGACATGGCTATATGAACTCGTCTCGTCATGCTGATCAAGAATATATATACTTATGGTCGAAGATGCTTTCTTCTATGCGTTGCACACTTCTGACTAAAATTAATGTACCCTTTTTGCAATGGTATAAAAAGGGAAGTTTACTTTAAAGTTATAAACTTTAGGGGGCGAAAAATTTATAGGGTTTTGGGTATTGACGTTGGATCTATGACTCCCCCATACTAAAAAAAAAGACTGTCCTCTGGCGGATACATTGGGATATAGCGAGGGGTTTTTCTCAGCTGTAAAGATTGGAGTATCAATTTTGTTTATAATTTGGCACTCGATTTTTTCAACGATTGTATGATGTATGACTATATATGTATACTATATAGAGTCGGAAACGTCTCCTTCTGGTTGTTACAAACATCTGACCAATTTTATAATACCCTCTGCAAGGTTATTATATGCAGCTTGTATGGCTACTATATAAAAGATGGCGGTTAAAAGACACAAAATGGCTGGTAGAAGACTCAAAATGGCATCTGTAGATTGAATATTGTAGCTTGTATGACTGTCATATAAGGGATTGCAGCTATAAGACTCAAACTGGCGGGTAGAAGATTCAAAATAGCGGCTGTAGAATGGTTCCAGGAGTCCGTATGGCTGCTATATAAGAAATGGCGGCTATAAGACTTAAAGTGGCTGGAGGGTAGAAGATTCAAAACAGCGGCTATATAATGGTTCCAGCACTCCGTATGGCTGCTATATTGAGAATGGCGGGTATAAGACTTAAAGTGGCGGGTGGAAGATACAAAATGGAGGCTGTCAAACATTTCCAGCAGCTAGCTTGGCTTCAATATAAAAGATGGCGGCTAAAAGACTCCAAATGGCCAGTAGAAGACTTAAAAAAGCGGCTTTAGAATGGTTCCAGCAGTTCGTATAGTTTCTATATAAAATATCAAAGAAGCTAATGCCGAAGTTTTTATACCCTTGCAGTCCTTGACAATAATATTTTTACTTTTTGAAATTTCTTTCCCTGCAACTCAATTCATCAATACACAAACAAAACATTTTTTCTCTTTTTCCTAAAATTTTTCTTCTTCCATCATTCATTAAGCAAAGCACGTCACGCATACACATACAGCTTATAAAACGTTGCGTCTGTGTGTGTATGCTTGTGTTATGTTGATTTGATGATGACGTAGTAGGCAGCAAGCAGCGTTGCCGGCAACGGTTGAATCGATTTATATTGACTGTAACTTGTGTTCTGTTTACCCGATCAGATTTAGCGGACGTTGACGATACTATGCGCAGTACGTTCAAGTGGCCCCTACGACACCAGGACAAAGCCTGTTACGCGCGAGCCCAAGCAGATAACTGCCCACCTCCCACCCGACCGACCGAGGGGTGCAGCCGTATAACGCACGGCACGAATCGCGTGGACAAAATTCACAATAGAAAAGACAGACAAACACATAATACTATAGCTATCTATTAACCAAATGGGATAGGATAGATGTTTTAAGCATATTAATAGAAAACTCTGAGCCGATTACAGGGGATAGAAGATTGTAAACAGAGCAGAGGACCCTAAAAGGTTCATGCATAGCATAGTTAGAAGAACAACGACTAAGGGATAAAGGTATTAAAGGATGTCTACTCCGTCTACATGGTACCGACAGATTCACCTGAGCTAATAACTCAGGCGAGTCGATATCACCAATTAGGAGCTTGTGCATAAAAATGACACCAAGCATAATTCTACGGTTAGTTAGGGACGGAAGGTTAATCAAGAGAAGTCTACTAGAATACGAAGGCAAATTGACATTGCGATCCCAGCTTAAGCCACGAAGAGCAAATAGCAAGAACTGCTTTTGGACGGATTCTAGTCTAATCTGGTGCGACTCATATTGAGGTGACCAAATGCAAGATCCATACTCTAAAATAGGACGGACAAGCGAAGTAAAAAGAACTTTAGTTGTATAGGGGTCATCAAATTCTTTTGACCATCTTTTAATGAAACCCAGGACACTCATGGCCTTTGCGACCGTGGTGGAAATATGGGTGTTAAAATTTAACTTATGGTCCATAAGTACGCCCAAATCATTCATATTATTTAGACGTTCTAAAGGGCTGTTGTTTAGAATATAAGTGACCAGTTGAGGAGAGTTACGAAAAAAAGTCATTACATTACATTTGGTAGTGTTAAGATTTAGTAGATTAAACTGGCACCAGGATTGAAAGTTTTTAAGATCAGCTTGTAGCCGACTAAATGAATCTGTATC
Source organism: Drosophila willistoni (assembly GCF_018902025.1). Lineage (NCBI taxonomy): Eukaryota > Metazoa > Arthropoda > Insecta > Diptera > Drosophilidae > Drosophila > Drosophila willistoni. The sequence goes on from NC_061086.1 coordinate 137,241, forward strand.
TTATTAAGTAAGACAAAGCTTGACATCGTCAGCATACATAAGCACACGCGAATGAACAATGACTGTTGGAAGATCGTTAATAAATAGTGTGAAGAGCAGAGGGCCAAGATGACTACCTTGAGGTACACCAGAAGTCACAGAAATGGAAACGGAAAAAGAAGACTTAAAAAGTACCTTCTGTTTTCTATTTGTTAAATATTCTCGAACCCAAGAAAGGAAAAGGGGTGGAAACCCAATGTCGCTCAGCTTAGAAAGTAATAGGGTATGATTAACGGAATCAAAGGCTTTGCTGAAGTCAGTGTATATGACAGCAGTTTGTTTACCATTTTTGAACCCCTTGATAATTATTGATGTAAATTCTAAAAGGTTAGTGGTTGTAGATCTACGTTTCACAAACCCATGTTGGGATGGCGATATAATAGAGCTGCAAAAATGTTGCAATTGAGAAGTTATAATTTTCTCAAAAGCTTTCGGAATAGCGGACAATTTTGAGATACCCCTATAGTTAGAGGCTTCGGACTTTTTGCCATTTTTATGCAGAGGAATAATATACGACTCCTTCCAAATAGATGGAAAAGAGGAAGATTCTACAGACAATAGAAACAATTTTAAAATGGGTTTACATAATGCGTTTGCACAGAACCTGAGTATACATCCAGGAATACCGTCTGGCCCCGGAGAATAAACAGGTTTAACTAATTTATGTTCGGTAAGAATAGAACTTTCATCAATCACTGGATTGAAAATGCAATTAGCCTTTTTTAAATGATAAGGATACGGACTTGCTCGATATTCCGTTGAGGAATAAGTTGTTTTGAAAAAACTCGCAAACATATCGGCAATTGCCTGATCAGTGCTCGCTTTTTTATTTTGAAAAGACAAAAAAGATGGGTGCACAGAGGTCTTACGTTTAGAATTAACAAAATTATAAAATTGTTTAGGGTCAGAAGAAAACTGAAGCTTACACCGCTGAAGATAATTCTTATAGCATTGTATATTAAGCATCATGAATTTTGAACGAGCGACTGTATACAGAGCATAATCTGATGAACGACGTGTTTTTTGGAACTTCTTATAATATCGTGTCTTCACATTTTTAAAATTGGATAGCTCGCGAGAGAACCAGGGAGCTTTGTTAAGCCGCTCCAGCCTACCAAGAGGCACACAAATATCAAAGAGTGAATTCAGAGTATCATAGAAAAAACGAACAGCCGAGTTCATATCACTACAATTGTACAGATAAGACCAATCGGTAGTAGCAATGTTTTCATTAAGGCTGGCAAAGTCAGTCTTACGAAAGCACCTAGTTAGTGGTAACTCATTTGAACCAAGTAATGGTGAAAGCAAGGGCAAATCAATTTTTAAATTTAATGTAGGATGAAATTTGTCTTCTGGAAGAACAAATGGTTCGATCCTAGAAACCTCACAATAAGAAGAATCCAATACAAAAATAAGATCTAACGATTTTCCATTAGAATTTAAGACAGGATTGACTTGGGATAAAGATAAGCCTAGAAGGCCATCAATAAAGTCATGTGACAAAGAGGGCAGCAACGTGGTAGATTCATCTGTTAGTGACCATGCTAAAGCGGGTAAATTAAAATCACCTACAACTATGAGCATGTCTTGACTCGAAACTAAAGAGGAGACAAACTGAATTGCCTCTAAATGATTTAAATATACCACCATGTCTGACAATGGTGGAATATAGGAACAAGTAATGAAAGCATTAAAAGATTTAAAATTTACTTTAACACCGACAAACTCAATCTCCTGGGTACTAGAAAATTGAATCATTTCAGATGATAAAGCAGCATCCACAGCTATCAGAACGCCACCACCTATGCGAGAAATCCGGTCACGTCTGAAAATAGAAAAGTTTGTGGAAAAAACCGATGCATCAGCAATATCAGGTTTTAGCCACGTCTCTGTGAAAGCTAGAAGGTTATGCTCAAAAGAAATCTACATAGAGATTAGGAAGTTTAGATTTCAGTCCTCTAACGTTCTGGTAACCCAGGTTAAGGGACGAAGCTAGTTTTTTGACACACCAGCAGATGCTGATGTGGCTGGAATAGTATTAGTTGTTGTTGTAGGCAAGCGAATCGGTTGCCGATTTTTCTTTTTTACAGTATATTCCTTAACTATTATATGTTTAGGCCAAAAATCTTCTCGACATATAGTGTCGAAGATATTGGCAGAAACACTAATTTTAAAGGACGAAATGTCCCGAGAATAAGAAAATTTAAACTTCTCCACCGCAATATTCGAGACGTTAACTTTCTTCCGAATATAGGCTATTACATCATCAGATGTGACAACAGGGTCTAGCCTAGAAACAAATATATGTTTCTTTGGTGGTATGCCAACGAGAGGCCGCGGTCCCGAAGCGTCAGCCGCAGCAGTAACGTTGGACAAGTCACCCACTGCAGCAGTCAACTTGTTCACGGGGCCCTCGATACTTTGAGAACTATCGACAATTTCCATTGGAATGGGTAATTGCCCAGACACATCGGACACTACAATAGGCATCGTTTTTAAGAGATCATTCCCAGGTGATACCGGTAATTCATTACTAATAGCATTCACAACCGGGCTCTTAAACGATATCAATTGCTGTACATTAGGAGTGGACGGTGCATGAGACCGGTCGGGGACGATAAGAGACGCTGGCGGATCTACAGATACAGAAACACCCCAAGGACTGGTCCTTTTACGTTTCGGAGACTCATTCATAAGCGATAAACTTCTGAACTGAGTCTCCACCGCAGTAAACTCCGCTTGGAGTTTATTAAAACCTGCCCTTAAAGTGTCAAAACTATCTCTAGTCCTCCTCATGAAAGAGCGCATCTCATTCTCGACCTCCCGGCAAGCATCACATCCATATTTTAAGCCACCACCTTTAGCAATAGACTCCTTGATTCTGCCTGTGTAACCTGCACACTTGACGTGAACCGCATTGTCACACAACCAACAAAGAATATAATCATGGGAGTCAACCGCATTAGTGGCAACTATGCAATTATTTTTTGAGCAGACAACCATTTTATCAAAAGTTTAATTTAATTACAAAAGGAAATACAAAAAAATAAAAAATAAAAATTCTAAAGGTAAAAAATCTGTGTATAAGAATATACTGACCAGTTCTGACACAAGGGTTAATGTGCAGAGTAAGCCTGAAGGCTTTAGTTGTGAACAACTAAAGAATAAAAACAAATGAAAACACAAAAACAAAAACACGTATCATAGAGTCGCGGGTAGGCAATAGACGAGAGCGCAAATCAATCAAGAATAGGAAAGAGCGGGAGAGCTCGTCAAATTGAACACATGCAACAACAATTTGTACGCAAGAGCGCGAGAGTTAGTTAAAACGGTAAAGACACAAAAGCAAAAGAGATAAACAAAACAACAACACCGCTAATGCAAGTATTGTTGTAAGTTTTGATTTTATTTATATTTAAACAAAAACGACAGCAAGAATCCGCGAAATGAAAATAAAATTCGGATGTTGTAATTGTTATTAATTAAACCGATAATTTAAGAGTTATATAAAAGTATTTAATCGCGAGAAAAAATAAAAGTTGATAAGCGCAAAAAAAACACGTCCGTCCTCTGCAACGAGTGAAAGTTTTTGATTTAAATTGGGATCTGAGATGTTATGTCTAATACCATCATATTGGTAAATTTCATGGTGATTGTTGGCCAATTTCTCGGCCATAATTATAATCTGCTACTCGTTGGATTCGATGAATCAAAACTCTCTTGGTACAGTAAATTCTTCAATTCTTATATGCTACGAGAGAGAGTAATACAAAGTAAAATGTAAGGGGAAACGCAACAAGAGAGCCAACAGTGATGCTAGATTGAACTCCCTTTGAGCTTGCGATATATCGATAGTTTAGATATTTAACCCAATGGTTAATATTTAATATAATCAGAATAATTAAATTGATGAATGACGTTATTTGGTTCCAATCAGCAAATGCCCAGGAGTGAGAGCATTGAAATCGTTGCGGTAATCTGAAGTGGGTGCTATTGGCCTTGAATTAAGGATAGCTTCCACATCCGAGAACACAGTGAGTAGTTCCTCGAAAGTAAGAGATGCGTTTGAAATATTCTTCAGAGCCAGTGTCTTCGCTGATTTTACTGACGCTTCCCAGAGGCCGCCAAAGTGTGGAGCTCTAGGGGGAATAAAGCAAAAGTTAAATCCTTTAATTGAACTATATGTTTTTATGTGATCTATGACGTCGGAGTTAAACAATTTTGACTTAAACTCAGCTAGCCTTGTAGCAGCGCCAACAAAGTTTGTGGCGTTGTCGCACACCATGCGCAATGGTACACCACTGCGCGCTACAAATCTACGTATACAAAGCAGAAATGCATTTGTTGACAATTCGGAGACTAATTCAATATGAATCGCCTTTGAAGCGAAACATACAGAAATTGCCGCATATGTTTTGTACGGCGGTTTTCCGCGAATCCTGTAAGACGTGAAAAATGGGCCGCAAAAATCTACCTAGTCGATCAGCAGGAAGATTGCCCATCAGTTGAGTCATGAGGCGAGGTTTAAAGTGAAAGCAGCGGATGCAGCTTCGCACAACTTTTCTAATCAACACTCATGCGTTGATTACCCAAATTCGTTCTCGTAAAAGAGATAAAATAAACTTTGGGCCAGCATGAAGATTTTTGTTGTGTAAGAATTCGATGTATAACTTGGTAAAACGATGATTTTGAGGTAGCAGGGCCTGGTGCTTGGCGTTGAATGGAAGATCTCCGTTTTCGAGACGTCCTCCGACTGTCATCACACATACTGCAGTTTGTCCAAATGTCATTGTGTGCATGAATGGTGTCAAACGCTGTAGACACGGTGTTAAGGTTTGTTTGTTTTTTAGTAAAGATATTTCATCAGCATAACATTCTTGTTGTATTAGTGCAACAATTTTCCAAAACGATTGATACATTTCTGTCTCAGTAATGCGAATATCGGCTATTGATGATGAACTTAGAGAGCGATCAGGCTTCACTTTGTTCACGCTGCGATAGAGGTATGAAACAATTCGAACGAATATACGATGAAGAATTATTTATGATCATATTTAGAATAGTTTGTGAATTAGCGTTGTCTGCTCTGCTACAAAGAAGTGCTGACTTGGTTCTTACTTCGATAGGCGGCGGAAGTGGTTCCCTAAGAATTGGCCATTCGGCCTTAGACAATTTTAAGAATGTTGGCCCTGTTATCCACAAGCTTGTTTGCAGCTCTGATGTCCGACAACCACGAGAAACAATGTCTGCTGGATTCTTGTTAGAAGGGACGTGCTTCCATATTATTTCTTCCGTGTGTTGTTGTAACTCTGATACTCTATTTGCTACAAAACAATTTAGTGTTGATGCATGAAGTTTCAGCCATTGCAAAACAATTTTTGAATCGGTCCAAAAGTATACCTTGTCGATGTATAATTTTAATGTCCTTTCGAATTTGCGCCAAGTCCGACTGAGCAACAATGCTCCGCACAGTTCTAACTTAGGCAATGACTGTGTCTTGGTAATTGCTATCTTTGATTTCGCAACGAGTAAAGTGACTGACTCCACTCGGGAGTTCTGATCGAACATAAAGACAGCATCCGTACGCTCTTTCGGATGCGTCAGCGAATCCGTGTATTTCGCATCGATACGCTTTTGATGTGTTCACATATCGTGGTATTTGTAGATTTGATAAGTCTTTAAGATCCTGTAAAAGTTCTTTCCATCTTTCCTTAATTCGACCATCGACAGGCTCATCCCAATCTAGGCCCTTGAGTGTCAAGTCGGTGCATAAGAATTTTGCACCGAACAATGACCGGAATTATGAATCCCAGCAAGTCAAACATTCTTGCTACTACTGAAAGAATTGATCGTTTGGTAAATGGTTCTTGGTGGTCACAAATGTATCGAAATGTAAAGATGTCACTGCTGGGCATCCACGTCATTCCCAGAGTTTTGGTAGTGTCTTGATCTTCCATGGCGATAAATACTTCGTCCTCTGACGTTTTCGTAATTTCCTTGCAGTTGCTACTAAATTTTGTAAGATGCAATCCAGCCTGTGCTAAGATGTCTACTGTATCATTTTTAATGTGTTGAAGCTCGGTTACGCTATCAGCTCCGGTTAGCAACTCATCCACGTATAAGTCGTTGCGTAATGTTTTAGCTCCTATAGGATGATCATGTGAGTACAAATCGGCAATATGGTGAACGCCTCTGATAGCTAAGAAGGGTGCAGCTGACATGCCATATGTCACGGTGTTGAGCTCGTAAGTTTTTAGTTCTTCTGTTTTTGTTGGTCGCCATACAATGCGCTGAAATCTCCGGTCTCTTGGATCTATGACAAATTGGCGATATATCGTGGCTATGTCGCCTGTAAGTGCATACCTGTTCAGACGAAATGATACAAATGTTATAAATAGGTCTTGTTGAATTGTGGGGCCAATCATTAACAGCTTATTTAATGATTTTCCCGATGATGTTTTAGCCGAAGCATCAAACACAACTCTAAGTTTCGTAGTAACGCTTTGCGGACGCAACACGCAATGATGAGGTATGTAATAATGCGGTTCGTTGTGGCTTGCGACAGTTTTGGTAGACATGTGGCAAAGTTTTACATACTCGTTGATGAAATCTACATATGCTTTTTTTAGTTGATCGTCGCGGTCGAGACGATTTTCTAAGGATTTGAAACGCCGTACTGCGTTGGCGTAGTATAATCCTAATTTCTCTGGGGGTTCTTTAAATGGAAGTCGAACTTGGAGTCTTCTATCCGATTTTACAATTGCATTTTTACAAAAATGGCTTTCGCATTCCTGTTCTTCTTTGGTTTGTCGGTTACCAACAAACTCACAGTCTTCAATTTCCCAAAATCTTTTAACTAGAAGATCAAGTGATGCGTTGACGTGTACCAATAAACATTGTTGTCGAGGCCTTTCGTGTGTGGTTTCCAAATTTCCACCAACTATCCATCCATATTCCTTGTTGATTAAATATGGCGTGTTTTCGACCAAGCCTTGCTGACCATCGAGGATTGCTGCAAACAGCGCATTCGTGTTTATTAAAATGTGTATCTTGTGGGGCTCGTTGAAATACGGATCGGCTAGATTGATATCCGTAGGAATGGTCCAATTTGATGTATCGATATGCTCGTGTGGTTGCTGAGCACAAATTTTCTTAATGACGGCAAAGTTGGCGGACCACGTAAATGATGAATGCCTAGAACGTATTGTGGCAAACGCATTGTGTTTTATGCCTTGACTGCTTCCGGTAATGCCGCTGAATTCTTGAGATACACGAGTCCTATCCAGATTTAGCCGCTTGGCAGTGTCTTCTGTAATAAAATTAAGTTCAGAACATGAATCTAAAAGTGCCCGTACAGTATGTAATTGGCCAGACTTATCCATTATGTGAACCAATGCTGTAGGAAGCATCCGCTTTTTATCAGTGTTCGTTAATAACGAAGTGCTTTGTGAATTAGTTATTGGATTAACAGATTGAATCGATGATGATAGGTTTTTTATCGGGGTAGGGGCGAATTGATGCAATAACGTATGATGAGCCGATCGGCACACCTTGCACCGGGAGAGTGAGGGACAATCCTTGACGCGATGTCCCGTTCGCAGACAGTTAAGACATGCATTGGTCCGTTTGACTGTTTCGAACCTTTGTTGTAGCGATAACTCTCCAAATGATTTACAATTACTAACATAGTGTGCCGTCGAATGGCAGTGTAAGCATTGAGAGTTAATATTGAGGAATGCCTTTGACGTTGATGGTCGTTTTCCTCCTAGTGAACTATTGCGCTGACCGAGTTGACCTGTCTGATGACTTTCTAGGAACTGGCAGCGGCGATGAAGAATTGTGCAGAATTCCTCCCACGTTGAAAGCTTGTCGAAGCTTTGCTTTTCGTCGTAGACGCCTTTGGTCTCGGCATTAACCTTCGTAAGAAGTATGTGAATCATGATGTTATTCATTATTTCCTCAGTTGATCCTAGTGTAAGAAGTGATCCGCGTATAGCGGACGGAAATTTAATTAAGCCCTTTTTTAGAGTAGTTATGGAAGTATTTTTAGTTTATAACTATTTTTTTGTGAGAATAATAACACTGTGATAGTCCAAAAAAAAAGACATGGCAAAATTCGATGGTTTCACCCTATTTCGGGTCCTGCAATTCGAACTGCATCATTAGTTTTTTAAGTTATCACGATGGTTTCATACAAAATTTTTTCCGGAAGTTTTTCATCAAAGTTGCCATTTTTTCGAAAAGGATGTTTTTTTCATTTATAACATTTATAAAATTAAAAATTAATTATAATTATAACATAACATTTATAAAATTAATTTATTTAACCATTAACAATATTTCTACAATAAATAAGGATGATTAAGGTCGAATGCATGAAGAAGAAATCGATATATAAGTCATATTTACCTCATATGACAAACTAAAAAATACCCCCAAAATGAAAAATTTCAACTCGCTATAAAAAAAAAAAAAACCACCTAACTTTGAAAAACCCAAATAGGGTTTTGCTATTTAATACTTGTACTTTCAGAAAAAAAAGGTCCGGTGCGGTTTGATTTTAATACCCTTCATTTTGTTGTATAGTGTAATGGCTTCCCTACGTCTATGTCTTTGGAATGCTAACGGCATCTCCAAGCACAATGAAGTAAGTAAGTCGTCTCGCCGACTTGGGTATACCATACACCAGGTGAAACAAATATTTAAAATTTCGAAAACCAAATGTATGTCTACTAAATTGTTTTAACATGCCTCATACCATTTGCTATCTCGCTCACTCTACAAACACACAAGCACTCTAGCGCCGCCACTAGCCAACGGCCAATTCTGCCCTTATGAATCGCGTAGCAAAATACGTTCATACGTATATTTTGTATGTTTCTAGTCCGATTTCAATCAAATTTGATAGTTTGATAGAAATAGATAAGATTTATTAGTCTGCCAAATTTGATCGCGATGGTCAAAAAATTGCAAAAGCTAATCGGTTTTTTCTAAATTATGGAGGCGGAAGTGGGCGTGGCAACATATTAAAATATATGTATTCTGCGCGCATACTAAGCCAATATACATACTAAATTTGGTGACTTTAGCTTTGTTAGTTTTCGAGAAAATCAGTTTTGTTTAATTTTCGGGGGCGGAAATGGGCGTGGCATAATTTTTAAATAGTCAATATCTGCGCGTCTATTAAGCTAACTTACATACCAAATTTAATGTCGGTAGCTGTCATAGTTTTTAAGAAAATCAGAGTTATGTAAATTCCGGGGGCGGAAGGGGGCGTGGCAAAAAGTTGGAACAATTATTTTCTGCGCGCTAACTAAACGAGTATATAAACCAAATTTGATGTTTCTATCTGCTATACTTTTTAAGAAAAACAGTTTTATGTAAATTCTGTGGGCGGAAGGGGGCGTGGCAAAAATTTGAAACAAACTCGATAAGCGTACATACTACACGAGACTGCATACCAAATTTGGTGGCTCTAGCTCTTATAGTCTCCGAGATCTAGGTGTTCATACGGACGGACGGACGGACGGACGGACGGACGGACGGACGGACAGACGGACATGGCTAGATCGACTCAGTTTTTGATCCTGATCAAGAATATATATACTTTGTGGGGTCGGAGATGCTTCCTTCTGCCTGTTACATACATTTTGGCGACTTTAATATACCATTTCACCCTATGGGTGTATGGTATAAAAATGAACTGCAACTATTCTAGACTCAAGTGAAATCGACGTTTTGCTGATTTCGGAAACACATTTAACATCAAAAAATAATTTTCAAATACCAAAATATACCTTCTACGCAACAAACCATCCAGACGGAAAAGCTCATGGCGGGACCGGTATCCTAATCAAAAACCGTATAAAACACTCGTTCCTCAACAGATTTGAAACACAACACCTACAAGCAACTGCTATAACCGTCCAAACCAGCTGCGGCAACAGTACATTGGTTGCCCTGTACTGCCCACCACGCTTCTCAATCTCGGAAAAGGAATTTACCGATTTCTTTAACACACTCGGAGATCGCTTCATTGCAGCAGGGGACTATAACGCCAAACATACGCACTGGGGATCTCGCCTGGTAAATCCTAAAGGCAAGCAGTTGTACAACACAATAGTCAACCCTCTCAATAAGATGGATTGCGTCTCACCGGGTAGGCCTACTTCTTGGCCCACAGATCCACAGAAAGTGCCTGACTTGATTGATTTCGCAGTAACCAAGAGGATTCCACGTAATGGGATCACTGCGGAAACACTGCTAGATTTAAATTCCGATCACTCTCCAGTGCTATTCACATTATTAACAAGACCTCAAGTACTTGATCGCCCATATAGGCTTACAAACAATAAAACAAATTGGCTTAAATATAAAATGTACATAAGTGCCCACATTGACTGTTCGCCGAAACTGGATGCTGCAGAGGACATTGATATGTGCGTCTCTGCACTTGAGTCGATGATGGGAGCTGCAGCAAGAGTATCTACTCCACATGCCTCTTCTTACACCAAACCTGTTGACAGGCCTACGAACCGGCGGATAGAACAATTAGTAACGGAAAAACGACGTCTAAGAAGAGAATGGCAGATTACTCGATCACCAGCAGCAAAACTTCGCCTAAGGCAAGCTAATCGCAACCTCTCCAAGGCGTTAAGACAAGAGGAAAGCTGGGCTCAAAGGAAATACATAGAAAAGCTCAGTCCAACCAGCACTAAACATCCTCTGTGGAAAGCCCACCCAACTTTAAGCGCTCCTACAGAGACAATTTCACCGATAAGAAGTCCAACCGGTGGATGGGCCCGCAGTGACGAAGAGAGGGCATCCGTATTTGCCACACATCTTAAAATGGTTTTCCAGCCAAATCCAACATCAAACTCATCTGTACTTCCCCCTTCGAACACATTAACGGATAGTGAGTACTCGGAACTCCAATCGGACGAGATCACTGCAGTTATTAAAAACCACATAAAGCCGAAAAAAGCCCCTGGCCATGACCTAATCACACCGAAAATGATCCTAGAACTCCCTATCATTGCAATACAATATATCTGCAAACTGTTCAACGCTATAATAAAAATTGGCTACTTCCCAAGAACATGGAAAAAGTCCACTATCATCATGATTCCTAAAGTGGGAAAGGACAAAACCCAGCCATCATCCTATAGGCCAATTAGTTTGCTGCCATGTCTTTCGAAGCTTTTTGAAAAGGTCCTGCAGATCCGCCTAAACTCATTTCTGGCATCGGAGAACACAATCCCTTCACACCAGTTTGGCTTCCGCGAAAAACATGGTACAATTGAACAAGTCAATCGCATAACATCCGAAATACGAACAGCATTCGAACTAAAAGAATACTGTGCGGCTGTCTTTCTCGACGTTGCCCAGGCTTTCGATAGACTTTGGCTGGAGGGTCTGATGTTCAAAATCCGGCAAAAACTGCCACAGTGTACACAAAAACTCATGGAATCTTACCTTTACAATAGGAAATTCGCTGTAAGATGTAATGGCTCCGTCTCGGCTGATTTTGAAATCAAAGCTGGTGTACCGCAAGGCAGTGTACTCGGCCCATTGCTCTACCTGCTGTACACTGCAGACTTACCAACGAGTTTAGGACTTACAACGTCCACTTTTGCCGATGACACGGCAATCCTTAGCAGATCCAAATGCCCAATACAAGCCTCTGCAAAACTAGAGGAACACCTTAAGGTGGTAGGGGAATGGCTAGCAACCTGGCGTATCCGGGTCAACGAGCAGAAATGCAAACATGTTACATTTACGCTTAACAGAAGAAACTGCCCAGCTCTAATGCTAAACAACGTACCAGTTCCTGAAGCCGTGGATGTCACTTACCTTGGCATCCACCTAGACAGAAGACTAACTTGGCGCAAGCACATCGAATCAAAAAAGTCACAGCTTAAACTGAAAGCGAGTAGCCTACATTGGATCATCAATGCTCGGTCCCCTCTACGTCTGGAGTATAAAGTCCTCCTATACAACTCCGTACTGAAACCCATCTGGACTTACGGAGCCGTACTATGGGGAAATGCAAGTACCAGCAATGTCGATATTATACAAAGAGCGCAGTCGAAGATTTTAAGATCAATCACGGGGGCCCCGTGGTATATACGAAACGACAACATTCAAAATGATCTAAATATACCTAGCGTAAAATCTGAAATAGGTACTCAACAACTAAAGTATTCTGCGAAACTGGATGCACACCCAAATGTTCTTGCCAATTCCCTTACGCGAACTAATAATAGAACTCGTCTTAAAAGAAATGACAGACCAACCTAATAACAAGTGATTAGGGCCGCCTGCAATATCCCCAGGATTTATCTTAAGTACTAGTCTAAGAAAAATATCTCAAACTTGTTGTTAGGCTCTAATTTAAGAGTAGATTCAACAAATATATATTAAACGTTAAAAAAAAAAAAAAAAGATTTCCTGTACAGACGATATGCTTTCGAAGTGTCGCTATATCCTACAAAAATGCATTCTTCAGATTTAGCATCTAGCTTCCCACGCTTTTGCTTTTTGATATGAGCCAATGCTGTACAACCAAATATACGCATATACTTTAAGTTTGGCTTAGATCCAGTCCAAAGTTCTTCAGGAGATGAGCTATTTCCACGACAAGGCATTCGGTTAGTTATATGAGCTGCAGTGTTAGCGGCTTCGGACCAATAAATGTTGGGCAATGCTGAGTGCAGCAACATGCAGCGCACTCTCTTCAGGAGTGTGCGATTCATCCGCTCTGCGACTCCATTTTTCTCAGGGTTATACGGCGCTGTAGTCTGATGCAGAATACCTGCGTTCTGCAAAAAATGTTGAAGCTCTTGGTTGCAATATTCCTTCCCATTGTCAGAACGCAAAATGCGAATTTTTCGTCCTGTTTGGTTCTCTGCCAGATTTTTGAAAATCTCGAACTTCCTGACTACATCTGACTTCTCCTTAATTGAGTACACAAACACCTTCCGAGAGTAATCATCAACGAAGACAAGCATAAATCTTGCACCAGAAAAGGACTTGACTCTCAATGGTCCAAGCACATCTGAGTGGACAAGATCTAAAAGACCTTCGGAACGGATTCCAGGCTGCTTGCTTATCATACGAGTTTGTTTTCCTTTAAGGCACACAATGCATTTATCCCGGCACGATTCATTAACAGTGTATTCAACACCATCGGTGGCTTCTTTTACCAGCTGTAATTTTGTGTCACAAATGTGGCCCATCCTACGATGCCATAGTTCGAATCCATTTATTGCGACTAAGTTCACAATAGTCGATACAGATCATTTTGCAGATAGCCAGTGGCTTTCAAAATATTTTTCTCAAAGATGTAGCAATGGTTCTTTTCGAAAACAAGCCTTTTCCCGTTTTTTGCCATTTGGCTTACAGATAACAGATTTCCGCACAAATTCGGAACATACTCCACATCATGAATATTACCTTTAACTGATTTGCCATTTACATGTAACAAAATTCCTACATCGCCTCTGCTTTTTACATGCAGTTTCTCTTTGTTCGCTATTATTACGCTTTTGTTGCTAACCTCAGATTCGTTGCTTAGCAATCTCCGATTATTTTTTATGTGAGTTGAAGCACCAGAATCAATGTACCACACTGTTTCGCTCTTGCCTACATGTGGATTTGCATTTACTAAGAGCGAAGTATTCGATGCAAGAGCTGCTTTCTCTTCATCGCTTCTCTCTTCTTGCACTACGCTTGGGCATACTTTTCGCATATGCCCTTTACCGCCGCATGCGTAGCAAATAACTGTTTTCCCAAAACGGTTATTTAACTTTGCTTTGTCCCTCTGCGACTCCATTTTGCTTAGCTTGCTTTGATGCTCTTGAGTACATAGCATTTGAATTGATTCCAGCGTTGTTGTCAAACTTCACGTCCTGTAGCAACATACCTTTTACATTGTCGACAGTTAATGTAGACTTAGAGTTCTCTACTGCCATGACCAATGCCTGGTACTCACTAGGTAATCCAGCAAGCATCAGTGATGCCGTTACCTCGTCACTTATGCAAAGCCCAGCATTGTTTACCTTAATGGCAGTCATAATCATTTCGTTGACATACTCCTGTGTCGAATCAAACTGCTCCAGGTTTAACTGTACCAATTTTTTAAGCAGCTCTACTTTCCGAGTCAGTCCGCTGTCCTCAAACGCCTGCGCCAAAGCATCCCAAGCCTCTTTCGCTGATTTAGATTTGGCGATGTGTGCGTAGTTGGTCGACTCAATCATCAGTGTAATCTCCGCGAGAGCTCTCTCGTCTAGTGACGCTTCCTTCTCTGATGGTCCATTACACACCACACTCCAACAACCTTTGATCACTAGGTAAGATTGGGCCTGCCGCTTCCAAACATCGTAGTTTTCGCGGCCCCTTAACTTCTCACACGGATATATATTGGTCATTCCTCTTTTGTCTTTTCTTGTATGCGTGGCCTGGGCCCATAACCTATTAAAAGACGTGTGTTCAGTTTGCAAGATGATAGAAGACTGTTTAATGAGTAATGAGTAATTAGATATGGTACAAATATAGGGTGTAAGAGTTGCCAGATAGAAAGTACTTTTCAATATTTTAGAATTTACATCAATAATTATCAAGGGGTTCAAAAATGGTAAACAAACTGATGTCATATACACTGACTTCAGCAAAGCCTTTGATTCCGTTAATCATAACCTATTACTTTCTAAGCTAAACGACATTGGGTTTCCACCCCTTTTCCTATTGTGGGTTCGAAAATATTTAACAAATAGAAAACAGAAGGTACTTTTTAAGTCTTCTTTTTCCGTTTCCATTCCTGTGACTTCTGGTGTACCTCAAGGTAGTCATCTTGGCCCTCTGCTTTTCACACTATTCATTAACGATCTTCCATCAGTCATTGTTCATTCGCGTGTGCTTATGTATGTGGCACTCGTTAATGCAATCCCACTTTTTCCTCCCGAATTTCTAGGCCGTTTTTTTACTCACAATCAATCGTACAGTTTTATTCAACATTATTTCTTTATACATTTTTATACCATACACCCATAGGGTGAAATGGTATATTAAAGTCGCCAAAATGTATGTAACAGGCAGAAGGAAGCATCTCCGACCCCACAAAGTATATATATTCTTGATCAGGATCAACAACCGAGTCGATCTAGCCATGTCCGTCTGTCCGTCCGTCCGTCCGTCCGTCTGTCCGTATGAACACCTAGATCTCAGAGACTGTAAGAGCTAAAGCCACCAAATTTGGTATGTAGACTCGTGTAGTATGTAGAGTGATCAAGTTTATTTCAAATTTTTGCCACGCCCCTTCCCGCCCCCGCAATTTAAAAAAAGCGTTTATCTCAAAAACTATTCCAGCTAGAGACACCATATTTGGTATGTATATTCGCTTAGTAAATGCACACATTTTGTATGCATGAAAATTTTACCACGCCTTTTTCCGCCCCCGTAATTTGAAAAACTTGATTATCTCCCGTACTTTTTTACCTTATGCAATCAAATTTGGCACATCTAAATTTAATACTAATATCTAGCAAAATACCAAATTCGATCAAAATCGGACAAAAAACAGTCGAGTTATGCATATAAACGTTTTTCCATAAGGCCGGAGTTGGCAGTTGGCTGGTGGGGGCGCTAGGGTGCTCGTATGATTGAGTGAGCGAGATACTAAGATATGCTTGTAAGAAGCATGTGAAAATGCATTTGTTTAATAAAGTTGAAATATTTGCTTTACTGGTGTATGGTATACCTAAGTCGGCGAGACGACTTACTTACTTCATTTATTAATTATTACATTGCAATACTCTTTTTTCGAGCAGCCACGAGGAACACAACCGGTCGTCACAACTTGACGCCATAGAACTCTTTTCTCAATGATATTGATGGTTTGTCATCGATATCGTTGATAAACTTTAAATTATGCACCTCTGAACTGGTTCAATACAATCGACCGCTTCTCGTCTCTCGACCCATTCCCACATTCGGCCGGACTGACTTATCATTCGCCTCGAATGGTGAATCGTCTGATGAATTCACTTGACCATTCCACGACTTCATATACTCTGCGACACTCGAGGTTTTCCCAGGACCTTCGTGATCTCCTACCTTTTCTACGTCATATCGTTCATGAGACTTAACTTTCACCACCCTATATGGTTCAAAATATTTAGCCTTAAGTTTTAATCCTGAACCATATCGCGTTCGCTTAATTGCTATCAAATCATCGATTTTATACTCAACTACCTTTTTGCGTTTTTTGTTATAACTTTTACGATTCTCCTCTTGGATTCTCTCAATATTATGCTGGGCTTCCTGACGAACGTTAGTGCGTTCAACTTCCAGCTCTTCTATGGCTTCCTCTTCCAAAAGTTCTTGTAACTCAGGGAAACTATTAGTCCTCATCTCAACCCCGGTTAATAATTTAAATGGCGTCACTTTTGTGCTTCTAGGAGGGGTACTATTGATTGCTTGTTGCACTCTTTCAACGTACCTGTACCACATAGTCGGTTTTTCATATCAAAGTTTTGTTAACATAGGAATAATTATCTTATGGATACGTTCAGCTTGACCATTTCCCCTAGGTACTCCGGTAACTATCATTAAATGCTGAATGTTTTGCTCTTTACAATAATCTCCGAACTGGTGAGAAACAAATGCTGCACCTCTATCTGATATAATACGCCCTGCATTTCCAAAAACTGATGCTTGACGCCTGTGTCTATCTACTACCGCTTCTGATGCCGTATTCTTTGTTGGATAGAGCCACACAAATTTCGAAAACGCGTCGACAACTACAAATAGATAATTATAACTCTTTGCTGTCGGATCGATACAATTTTTAACAATATCAGAGGCCTTTTGGAACGACTTCGGTATGTAAAACTTTCTCTCAACTTCCTCTTAAGTTCTTTTGGCCGAAAAATAACCCTTTCTATGTGCAATCTTAATTAATTGCTCTTCCACAAGTGATGGGACTACAATTAAATTCTTAATGGGATCCTTGTACAAAACACCGTTTTTTATAAAGAAATCTTCATAAGTCTGATGCTCTAAAACAGCTGTCACTGCCCTAATCCAATCATCACTAGCTTGAGCTAGTTTAAGTCTGTGATGCATTGAATCCTCTAACATTAAACAGGACATACGACTTAAAGCATCTACATGCTTCATTTAACTGCCACTTTTATGTTCAATCTGATACTTAAATTCTTGAAGAAATAAAGCCCAGCGCGAAACTCTTACTGGAATGTCTCTTTTCATTGTCATTGCAAAAGCATTGCAATCTGTTATAATTTTGAATTCTATTCCTAGTAAATATACGCGCCACTTCTTCAACGCCTCCACTATTGCTAACACTTCCAATTCGTATGAGTGATATTTTTCTTCCGCAGGCTTGGTTTTTCGGCTGAGATATTGTACTGGATGGAATAACTGATCATCGCTATCTTTTTGTAGAAAAACTCCTCCGTAACCAAACATGGACGCATCAGTGTGTACTTCAGTTACTGCCTTTGGGTTATACAATTGTAAAACTGGTGCGCTAATCAAGGCTGCCTTTAGCTGTTCAAATGCGATTTGATGATCGTCACCGAACACAAACGTTGCATCTTTTCTTAACAAGTCTGACAGTGGTTTCACTATCAACGCGTAAGACTCTATGAAACGACGAAAATATGATGTTAGTCGAAGAAACCTTTGTACATTCTTGTAATTCTGAGGTTTTGGGTAATTTTTCACCGCCTGTGTTTTTGCTTTAGAAGGCCTTATAGAACCCTTTTCGACAATGTATCCCAAAAACTCTTTAAAAAATTTAATGCGCAAACTAATATCCGATGCCCTATTTAACACACAAGCTTGTAAATTCCTTCTTTAATATCCTTTGAAGGAATAATTAGATCACCCATATATGTAACGACTGTGCCATCTCGAATCAAATCAATAAATGTTGCAAAGATGTAGTGGGAAAACACATGAGGGGAATTTGAAATTCCAAATGGGACATACAAAAATTCGAACTGACCGCTATGTGTCACAAAAGCAGTATACTTCCTTGAGTTGGGCTCACAGGAACATGAAAATATCCATTTTCAAGATCCAAGGTTGTAAACACTGTATTACCCTGCAATCTCTCAATTACATCATCTATAAGTGGCATTGGGAAATGTTCTCTTACAATCTAAGCATTCAAACGTCTATAATTACAGCAAAGTCTTTTTCCTCCATCCTTTTTTGGAACAAGAACTATAGCAGACGCATATTCTGATGTACTTGGTTGAATGATACCCTCGGCTAACCATTTTTCTAGTGTTGAGTCCACAATACCTTTATCAACGAAAGATAAACGCCTCGGCCGTTCGTATACTGGGCATTCGTCACTTAATAATATTTTCATTTCGAATGGACTCTTCATTGACGACTGTGGTACATAACTGTAAATAAGCTGTTTGACTTCTTTGACGTCCGATTTAGTTAAATGGCACAAATCTATTTCACTCTTTTCTTCTTCAGCTAATAAACACAAACTCTCAAATTCCTGTAACAAACCCTTCGGAGCTTTCACTTCTTCGTTGTATACAGTTTCTTTCGCTTCTGTGTTTGGCATCATTTCTTCTTCTCTAGGCTTAAAAGTAGCATTTCCTTTTGTGATAACCATATCAGCTAATTCTAAAATGTTGTTACCAATCACTACTTCGTAGTCAATATCCTCTTTTCTATAAACATGGAACGTTAAGGGCCATTGAAGACCATCAATAGTCACTTGCGCTTTAAAACTACCTATAGTATTTAACTCACTTTTACACACTTTCAATAAACGGTTTCGTTCATCGTTTAATTCTATACCATGAAGTTTTCTGATAATATCATCTCTTATTAAAGATAGGTCACATCCTGTATCTATGAGTGCCGACAGCTCAACGTTTCCACATGATATTGTTTTGAAAATAGCTTTTCCTTTTACATTGATTTCCTTTGACATTGTACTAGCCCTACTGTATTCCTTTTTAGTATCTAATTTACGTGTCGGGCATACTGATGCTTTATGCCCTATCTGATCACACTTAAAGCACTTAATCTGCGGACACTCACTCATCAAATGAGATACTTCGCCACACTTAAAGCATTTTCACGGTTGTTTAGATATTTCCGCTTTTCTATCATCCTTCTCATTATGATTTCTGTTTCAATTTACCACTTGAGGGCGACCAAAGTAAACCTTTTCGTAAATTGTAATCTGTTCCTTCAGCTGAATGACTGTCTTAGCCTGATACAAGTTAGGTTTGTTAGCTTTTGAATCAGGTATTCCTTCTATGAAATATTCTATAAGACTAGCTTCATCTAAGTTTATGGAACTGCCTATTTCCCTCAGACTATAAAGGTACTCACGAAAATCTTCATTTGGGCGTTTGCGTCTATTTCGCAACAATTTATGAACTTCAATTACTGATACTTCTGAGCCGAACTCGCTTAACAAAATTCTTTTTAATGATATCCAATCAGTCACCCCTCGCTCACTACGCACAAAAACTTTTGCTGCACCTTTTAATAATTGCTTCGCATAGATAAATTTCTGTAGCGTGTTCCATTGAACTGCTTCTGCATTATCTTCAAAATCAAGATTCAAATTATCTTCAAATATAGACGGTTGACCTGACCCACTGAACGAGGAAAGAGAACCCTGAATGTGAGAATGTCGCGCAAAGTAAAATTATTTCTAACTACAGTTGGTGCCGTAGACTGAAATGATCCCGCATCATCACTTTCGGATTCAACCTCAAATTCGTCAGCCACCAAACCGAAATGTTCGAGAAGACGATCTTGCAACGATTGCTTTCTACCAGTTATTGCCAAATTCAAACTGGCCAACTTTGCTTTGAGCTCATTTACATTTAAACTTAATACTTCGTCTCTATAAATTTTATATTCGTCGTAGCTTACTCGTTACAGCTGAAATTTAAATATATTTTACAAGAGTATAATCTTACTCTATTGTTAGTAATTTGATTTTGTGTTCTTCTAGCAATTACAAAATATAAATATTTCTCTTTCAATATTTACTTTTCTTTTAATTCCAAATTTATTTACTTTACTTTTGAATCAAAATTTATTTACTTTACTTTTGAATCAACATTAATTTACTTTACTTTTGAATCAACATTAATTTACTTTACTTTTATTCAAGCCAATCTTTAAATTATTAGTTATAATTTTGACATAAATTTATATTGATTTAATTTAATGATTGCATCAACTCAATTTGAATTATAACATCTTTCGTTCTGTAAACATAATGTTAATTAACATAAACATCTGGCTCACCACTATGTTGCCTTCTCGCTCGCTCGTGTTGTCTCACCAACGCCGTTTATTCGCGCCAATTCTGTTGATATGTCGATCTTTCACGAATGCTCTCACTAACACTGTCTCGTTCGTGACGCCAATGCCGATGTCTGGCTCGTGACGCCAATGCCGATGTCTCCCTCTTGTACAAATTTTTCCACTGACGGCTTTAAACTTGTGCGTCTAATGCTTTCCGCCAATTGTTGTAGCTTCTTTGGCCGCCAATTTTCACAAGCTTCGCTTGCCGCAAATTTCTCAAGAATTTCCCACTCTAGGTACAGCTGCTCACCACATAGATTCCATGTTCAAGGCCATTTATCACATAAATCTACCATCTCAGTGAATAGTTCCCACGACGATACTCCAACACATTTACAAAAATTACGCTATACCAGCCTCATTGCCACGTAAATTTTTGCAAAATTCCAACGATCGTCAATCTCTTTGCGCTTCCAGCCTCTTTGCCACGCAAACTTCAGGGTTCTCTCTATACTGTTCGCACCTCCTCCACGCTGTCTCTTTCTAACATACAAGCATTCATCAATTGGGGTGGTTTTTTTTTTTGTTTTTTTTTTTTTTTTTACCGCTCTTTGTACATTAAGGTTAAATCAAACACATATTTTTTTCGAACTTTTTCTGTCTTTGGCGACTCAATTTTAATGAATTTTTCGCTTCAAACTTTTTTGTTTTATTTATTAGTTCTTTATTTAACAACATCTTTTAACTGCACGTAAGTTCGATGCACCATGTAAATGTACATACCCCACTTCTGACACCAATTTGTGGGACTCGTTAATCCCACTTTTTCCTCCCGAATTTCTAGGCCGTTTTTTACTTACAATCAATCGTACAGTTTTATTCAACATTATTTTTTTATACATTTATTATTAATTATTACATTGCAATACTCTTTTTTCGAGCAGCCACGAGGAACACAACCGGTCGATATAACTTGACGCCATAGAACTCTTTTCTCAATGATATCGATGGTTTGTCATCGATATCGTTTATAAACTTTAAATTATGCACCTCTGAACTGGTTCAATACAATCGACCGCTTCCCGTCTCTCGACCCATTCCCACATGTATGCGGACGATGTCAAGCTTTGTCTTACTTATAAAGATACAGATTCATTTAGTCGGCTACAAGCTAAAAACTTAAACTTAAAAACTTTCAATCCTGGTGCCAATTTAATTTACTAAATCTTAACACTACCAAATGTAAGGCAATGACTTTTTTTAGTAACTCTCCTCAACTGGTCACTTATTTTCTAAACAATAGCCCTTTAGAACGTTTTAATAATATGAATGATTTGGGCGTACTTATGGACCATAAGTTAAATTTTAACACCCATATTTCCACCTCGGTCGCAAAGGCCATGAGTGTCCTGGGATTCATTAAAAGATGGTCAAGAGAATTTGATGACCCCTATACCACTAAAGTTCTTTTTACTTCTCTTGTCCGTCCTATTTTAGAGTATGGATCTTGCATTTGGTCACCTCAATATGAGTCGCACCAGATTAGACTTGAATCCGTTCAAAATAGTTCTTGCTATTTGCTCTTCGTGGCTTAAGCTGGGATCGCAATGTCAATTTGCCTTCGTATTCTAGTAGACTTCTCTTGATTAACCTTCCGTCCCTAACTAACCGTAGAATTATGCTTGGTGTCATTTTTATGCACAAGCTCCTAATTGGTGATATCGACTCGCCTGAGTTATTAGCTCAAGTAAATCTGTCGGTACCATGTAGACGGAGTAGACATCCTTTGATACCTATATCTCTTAGTCGTTGTTCTTCTAACTATGCTATGCATGAACCTTTTAGGGTCCTCTGCTCTGATTACAACCTTCTATTCCCTGTAATCGGCTCAGAGTTTTCTATTAATATGCTTAAAACATCTATCCTAACCCATTTGGTTAATAGATAGCTATAGTATTATTTGTTTGTCTGTTTTTTCTATTGTGTATTTGTCCACGCGATTCGTGCCGTGCGTTATACGGGTGCACCCCTCGGTCGGTCGGGTGGGAGGTGGGCAGTTATCTGCTTGGACTCGCGCGTAACAGGCTTTGTCCTGGTGTCGTAGGGGCCACTTGAACGTACTGCGCATAGTATCGTCAACGTTCGCTAATATATTTTGTAGTATATATTTTGACGTAGCGTTTGCCTGTGTTTATTTTCCTAATATTTCTTATTGCATTAGCAATAAATTCTTAATTTTTGTACCCTTGCAAAAAGGGTATATTAATTTTGGTCTTCTGACCACATAATGACCATATAAAGTATATGTTTTCCACCGATCGTTCCTATGGGAGCTATATGTATAGTCACCCGACCTTTATCAAATTCGGCACAGTCATTAACAGATATAATAAACTAAAAAATGTTTAATTTGAAAGCAATCGCGTCAAAAGTAACAAAGTTATTGACAAAAGTCACTGTTTTCGAAAGATCGTTCCTATAGGAGCTATATGATATAGTCACCCGATCTTGATCAAATTTGGCACAGAAGCTTGTAAGGTGTAAGGTGTAATAAACTAACCAATACTAATTGTCACGACAACAGCTCAGAGAATAACAAAGTTATGAAGAAAAGTCACTGTTCGTGACTTTGCCATTTGTATGGGAGCTATATGATATAGTGATCCGATCCGGCTGAATCCAAGATATACAACGCCTGCAGTATATACAAGCCTACATGCTTGCTACATTTTAGCTCTGTAGCTCCAACGGTCTAGGAGGAGTTTGCGCTGATACAGACGGTCGGACGGACAGACGAAAGGACAGGGCTATTTGAACTCGTCTCGTCGTGCTGATCAAGAATATGGTCGGAGATGCTTCCTTCTATGCGTTGCACACTTCTGACCAAAATTAATATACCCTTTTTGCAAGGGTATAAAAATACAATGGAACCTTTTGCCTTCGACAACATGCCTGTGAAATGGACATTTATTCAGGTTAATAACCTCAAACACACATCAAAGGTCGTTAACCGGTGGTTTGAGGAACAAAAGCTGCAAGTTATGGAATGGCCACCTCAAAGCCCAGACCTTAATCCTATCTAAAATCTGTAGAACGATGTGAAAGTGGAAATTTCAAAGAAAAAGTTTAAAAATTTTGAGGATTTGTGGTCTGGAGTCCAGGAAGCGTAATACATTTAAAGGAAGAAGTCAAAAATTTAACTTGATTTTTTTGTTTTAATACATTAGTCAAACCTTGTGCTAGAAAATGGCATCCAATATGTGTTCCTTTTTTTATTGAACGGAAAAAATGTCCGTTCGACATCTCCGTGCAAAAAAATGTAAACTATAAACAAAAATATTTTTTAAATACCATTCAAGAATTATCCTTCTTTAAGAATAAACTCGTGTTCATCTGAAGCGGCTTCACCAAATCAGATGCACTAAAGAAAATATAATACATTTGTACTCATATGACTAGAATTACAATCAGCCACACACGTTGTAGAATAACACTTGTAATTTGAAACAAACCCAAAAGGTCACAAGGGCAGGCAACAATTGTTACCTCCTAGAGCCTAAGATTCCCTATATGAACTTCGTACTTTGTAAATAAAATCAGTTCATATTTTGAATTCAACGAATAAAGATTGGGTTATTTTCCTTCTCCCTGGAATCCCTATTCATCGGACGGATATATATTTTATGTGGTCGGAAAAGCTTCCTTCTGCCTGTTACATACATTTTTTGGCGACTTTTACCATTTCACCCTATGGGTGTGGTATGGTATAAAAATACACTACAGCTTACATTTTCTTGAGTCTTAAATAAAGTTCAACACAAGAGACATGTAGTAAAGTAAAAAAAATATTTAAAAAAGCGTCGTGTTCTTTTAACTTTGATTGTGTACGAACGTCTGTAGCTACACGGTGGAAATGCCCATATACAACGACATTAAGCCGTTAAGCCATTGTTACAGATAGAGGGTTTAATATTATAAAGTGTAATGAGCACGCGGGTGTCGGAGTGCACTCTCTGACTTTCTAACAAATGGCTCGGCTGAGCTCAGAGAAAATGGGGTGGTTCTTGTGCTCTCCCAAAACATGCGCTACATAAGTAAAATGAAGACAGAGATAAGGAATAAAGGACTACACCTAAATAGGGATTTTTGTGCAGAGGTAATGGGTGTTATACGAAGGACCTAGATGTCATTGACTTCTCTTTATGGTAGTATGACACTGCAATTCGATAATTATCTTACTGCACTAACAATGTGGAATACAATTCAAATTAGTTATATGCTAACAATAATAATGCATTTCGTTCAGAAACATACCGGCGCCCCCTGAACTATTAGTTCAGCAGATAGGGAGGGCAGCTAACTTGGTTATAGGGCGTTTGTAAGATCCATGGGCAGTAGTTACAGTAACTACCCGAATTAATCCATGGTCTCCAGGATGGACCGCAGAGACTCGTCCCAATATCCATTTGGTGGGTGGAAGATGTGGCTCCTTAAACACCACAAGAGTTCCAATACAAAGGTTTTTCTCTTTCGATGACCATTTGGTTCGGTCTTGCAATGACGTGAGATATTCCATATACCAACGCTTCAAGAACCTCTGTACCATAGCTTGAAGTTGATTCCATCTCTCCACACGGTTGAATATCATTTCCAAATAACAGGGCTCAGGTAGCGCAGTGTAAGGTGACCCAACAAGTAAATGAGCGAGAATGAGGGTGTGAGAGGGTTCAGAGAGCTGTCACCGTTTGCGCAGAGTGGTCTTGAGTTTAATACAGCTTCAGGTCAATGACCCGACTGCACTCCAGATTCCCATATGCCACCAAAGTGTGGTGCAGACGGCGGTATGAAATGCCATGTGAGGCCTTCACCCGCGACAAAACTAGCAATTCCTAATCCTTCATGTGATTGATGACCAAACGTCTCATCTCGTCTAGCGCACGTCTGCTTCCGTGAAAGGTGGTACCATTGTCCGAGTAGAGATCAGTGGGTCTCGTTCGGCGAGAAATAAATCGTTTAAATGCTGCAATGAAAGCGTTAGTTGTTAACAAGTGACTTAAGTCACTTACGACCTCCAAGTGTATTGCCTTTGTTGACAGACAAATATGGCAAACCAAGCCTTTCCAATACGAGGTGTTCGACATTTATTCTCCTTGGTTGCAATTGTACCAGCATAGTCTAGACCAGTATGCTGGAATCACGGAGTTGCTTGAACTCTAGGTAGAGGCAAGTTACCCATTAGCTGAGTATGAGTTGCTCGTCGTTGCAAGAAGCAGGGCTTGCATTGAAAAACCACCCGGCGCACTAGATTACGTGCACCCAAAATCCAATATTGTTGCCGAAGAATAGTAAATGTGGCATCGACTCCAGTATGAAAATGTGTTTGATGAATGTGTCGAATTAATAACAAGCTGATCGGTGACTCCTTGGGTAGTAGAATGGGATGCTTTACATTGTAGTGTAGGGATGATCTTTCGATTCGGCCTCCGACTCGTATAATTCCTTTCTCGTCAAGGAATGGGTTGTACCGAATCAATCGAGATTTAATTGATAACGGCTCTTGTTTATTAAGCTTCTCATAGTCCTTGGAAAAGCTCTTCTGTTGTACGTGTTGCAGAAGTAGGCATCGTGCTGATTGTAACTCAACAGATATAAGGAATGTTTTATCGGAGAGTGTACCTTTGTACCTAAGTCGCTCAATGAATCGGTAACAGTAGCTGGTTACCCTTAAGAGATGGCTCCAGGTCGATAACTTGTTGATTAATAACTCGTAAATGCTCTCCTTAAGCATTCCATGAAGCACAGTAATTGGCTGGCTTTGTTCCTCAGTCGCCATGTCAGTAAATCTTTGGCCTTGTGGTTCAGATAGTGGCCATTCCGATTGTGGTTTGGTAATCCGTGAAGGTCCGTTTCACCATAACTCATGATCCACCAACTGAGATGGACTTAGACCTCGTGATGATCAGTCAGCAGGATTCTCTTCAGAGCAAACATAGTTTCAGCAGCTACGTGGGTAGTCCTCCAGAATTTCAGCAACTCGATGACAAACATAGGTATTTCAACGACGGGGTGGCGATGATAACCAGTGTAGGACTATCTCCGAGTCAGTCCAGCAATGGGAGCTGAAAACGTTAGAGAGTTAGAGATTCTGTTACAAGTTTCGAGTCTGGTAACCATTTGTTGTCAAAACGCGACTATAAATGACAGCGCCATAGGCTTGAGTGGATGCATCCGCGAAACCACAAAGTTCAATGTGCGGCGATGAAGCGGCCATACATCGTGAAATTCGGCAATGAGATAGTAGGTGTAATTCCTTTACGATTGCTTGCCATCGCCTACGAAGAGTTTCCGGTATTGGGTCATCCCAGCTAAAAGCGCAGAACCAGCATTCTTGGAATATTAGCTTTATCAACACAGTGGTAGGCGCAACAAAGCCCAGTGGGTCGAAGACTTTTGCCAGATCCGATAATAGCGCCCGTTTGCTAGGGGCATGTTTGGTTCCAATCAACGGTGTATTAACCAATAACTCATCTCGACCAGGATTCCAAGGAATGCCCAATATTTTAACGTTGTCCTCGATCGACGCATGTCCATGCAAACAATCTTCTTTTGGTGTCGACTTCAAGAAACTCCAGCTATTTGAACTCCATTTTCTCAACTTGAAATTTCCTTCATCTAGTAAAGAAATCAGTTGATTTTTTAATTCCATAAGTTCGCCAACTGAATTGCATCCAGTTGGAATGTCATCCACGTACGCATCGCGCGCTATGACTCGCGCGGCTAGTGGATATTTCGCTTCATAGTCTATGGCCAATTGTTTCAAAACCCGTACAGCCAAGAAGGGTGAAGGCGCCAATCCGTAGGTGACAGTACGAAATCGATAATGCTGCATAGGGTCCATTGTGGAACTGCGCCAGATGATCCGTTGATAGTTTGTATGATGGGGAGCAACCTCTATTTTGCGGAACATCTTTTCTATAGCAAACATAACGATGTTGTCTGAATCGAAGGCAAACACCAAATAGATCTCGTTGAATGGGAGGCCCAATGTGAAGACGCTCATTGAGTGACACTCCGCTACTATCTTTTCCAGATCCATCAAACACCACTTGGCATTTGGTAGTAGTGCTTTCCGGTTTCAAGACGGCGTGATGCGGCAGATAGAAACAACCGTCGGGCTGCTCGTCGATCTGCTGTGTGTTGAGTAATTCCATATGACCGCTTTTCAGGTACTCGTCCATGAAAGCGATATACTCTCTCTGGAGACTGCAACCGGCTAATAGCTTGTGGAAGGGTTTCGCCAATTGGTGGCATCGGGGCTTTGAATGGGTATTCTACCACATACGTGCTGAATGGGTATTCTACCACATACGTGCCAGTTTGGGAACGGGTTTGAGTGGTGATAAAGTGCTGCTCAGTCGAATCACATATCTCCAATGTCGATGTTTTCGATGGAATGCTATCTA
Organism: Drosophila willistoni; assembly: GCF_018902025.1. Classification (NCBI taxonomy): domain Eukaryota; kingdom Metazoa; phylum Arthropoda; class Insecta; order Diptera; family Drosophilidae; genus Drosophila; species Drosophila willistoni. The sequence goes on from NC_061086.1 coordinate 165,068, forward strand.
TCTCCATGAACGATCGCACCTCAAGGTTGTGATCCGAATTGCGAGAGCAGATTCGAAACCTGACGAATCCTCTGGTGACGCCGGCTCTGTTAGCCGCGAGACCACGAAGTGGAACTTTTGCATGTGTACGTCGCATGCCAATCCGCTGGACAAATGATTCCGTTGCCAATGAGACTGTAGACCCAGTGTCAAGTAGAGCTCGGCAAGTGAAGGTCTCGCCCCGAGCGTCTTTCACTGATGTAAGAATAGTGGGCAAAAGCGTTTGCGAACCTGCATACGGAATATTCTCCAGGGTGTGACGAGAAACTCTCTTGCTGTGCTTTGGAACTGCTTTTTGATGACCTCGCACAGGGTGCATGATTCTATCAATGGCTGGGTTTCCGTTTTGACGTGATGAGTAGTAGCTATTTGTCGGCAGTGATTCGCTCGTGAAAATTGGCTCGATTCCAACGTATCACCTCGGGAGACCAGAAATTTGATAAACCTGTCGATCGTTTCAGTGTAATCCTCAGATTCACTGCGCTCTGCCCATTCTTGCCGAGTGTTGTTGTCCACCTTTGCCAGTAGCACATGAATTAACCAGGTATCTCGATTCTCACACTCTAATGGTCTTAGTCCGCGAATTACTTCCTAGGCTCCGTCAGCCAGCTTCTGAATCGCGACAGAGTTGAGTACAGATGCCGTTGGGAGATTTAGAAAACTGCCAATGTAACGTTGGACCAGCCTGTCCCAAGCCTCACTATAGTTATCGTTGGTCACGGCAATGTGTTTAATTAAAGAAAACGCTTCGCCAGACAAAGAAGATTTCAGATAGTGAAACTTCTGACAACTGGTGAGATGCGGATCGCCGCCGATAGAACCAAGAAACATATCCGAAAAATGCTGCCAGTCTTCATAATTGCCAGAGAATGTTGGTAGCTTGATCCGTTCATAGTGCAAGTTCACGTGGTTGTGTGATACGTGACCATCACGTGCCTCTGTTGCAGAAAGGCGGTTGTTGAACGATCTGGCAGACTCCAATTGCAGCAACTCCTGCGCAACACTCAACATCGAGTACGTTGCGTAGTGCTTTTCCTCATAGGGATCAATGTCCATGTCCGGATCTTCCCAGTCCAAAGTGTTTTCATAGGTGTGCAACTCCTCGGTGAGTTGTAGTTTTCTTGCTGTTGTTGCAATCGTGAGTCATAACTTCCCACTGCGTGGGTTTTCTCGATGAATGTATTTGCATTGTGGTAAGCCCGCGTGATTTGGCTTTTGCAGTAACTACGTTGCTGCATAACTGTCTGCATCGCGAATAAGGTTAGACGGTCTCTTCCAACTAAAGTGCCGTCTAACTTTACACAACTTGCAAAATATTAAAATAAATCAACAGCTAGGATCCGGCTCGAAGGACCAAAATTTTATATGTTCGGAATCCAACTGCCTAGTTAGACTGTTTAAGGCGATACCGCCTATTTGATTTATTGTTCAATATATTTGCAATTTGTATAAAGTTACAACGGGTCAATTTAATGGTATTCTATTGCTTAAGCTTTTACCCGATAACGATTACATATCGATACCAGCGAACTCGATAACAATGTCATAGTAGTATGACACTGCAATTCGATAATTATCTTACTGCACTAACAATGTGGAATACAATTCAAATTTCTTATATGCTAACAATAATAATGCATTTCGTTCAGAAACACCCATATTTTGGCTGTTAAATCTCTTACATCTCATTTCATACATATATTCAATTCAAAGACAAAAAGGACATATGCCTTTAAGATAAGAAGATAACATCGGATTTCGTATACCACTTATATAATAGAAGCATTAACAATAATTTCAAATATATATAATTCCTAACTAATTCGGTGAGAGTAATCGTCCAAAAAACGTGTGAATTGTTTTATAAGTATAAATTTGATCTAAACTAAATTTTACGTTAGGCATTTATTTAAATTTGAAAAAGAAAAAAAAACCAACTAACTCTGCGGTCACGGCAAGCGGTAATATTTCGCCAATAGATTTTATGCGGGTATGCCGTACTTACAGTTTGTAGAGTCCAATCCAATCCAGATGGGTGGAGCACTAGAGGCTGTTAAATTTATTAAGAAGGGTACCCAAATATAACTTGCTTCTCGTTACCAACGTTTTGACTTTTAGAACCTACTATATAGAAATTTCATTATACATTTTTTGCTTATAAATTTGAACACATGTTTGTACGATAGTTATAGGAAAAAAACGGCTGTTTCAGGGCCCACTACGGGCTTGGGGTGAGGTTGGGGTCATCAATGCTGGGTTTCGAATCTGCAGCAACGTCTCGCCAGTCTTTGTTGCGAGGGGCTATCCCGTGTCCTAAGGTGAAACATCCACTCCAACGAGGGTTCGCCTAGAAATTAGGCTGGCTGGCTACGCTCCACACAATCGCTCTCCAACAATTTATCCTATGGTCAGTTCATGGACCGGATCGACATGTATTTGGTCGTAGTCCTAAAAGTCCGACATGAAACCATGGATTGGGTCGTCTTCTGGCCTTATAGGGGCTAACACAATGGGTACGCGCTTGCATTTAACGGAGGCAAGACAGCGCTGGCAGTGGCGTATTATTTTCGTGGATGTTCCGTAATTATAATTGGAATTTGAAAAAAAGAGGCGTGGACCTTTGAAATGTCCACGAGGGTACCGGAGTGTTACGTCACTCCACGTGCATTACTTGCACTTGCGCTTTTTTTTGCGTTCTCCCTTATGACGAATCACATTACTTTTGTCATCCAACTACGCCCATGTAGTGCCCCTTTTTCTTGTTATTCTTTATTTGATACGCCAATGGAGGGCACATTAAAATATTCCAACATCAGAGCTAACTGTAGTTCTTTTGTTTCTTACAGTCAAAGCTTACGATCAACGTCTCTCTCTGTCTAGCTACCGTCTTGGTGTGGCTGCAGCGTCGACGCGTCGCGGAGAGGGCTACTTCCCGACAGCGGACGCTGCGCTGCATGCCGACACTAAGGAGACCATAGCACAAGACGCATAGTATGTTTTCACCGTTAGGACATAAGTAGGCAGATCAAGGGTGGGTTTGAACAGAGAGCTAGAATTAGAGAAAAATCACTTCGCCAGTGACCATAAGAGTGTCAAGTTCAAAAGGAAAACAAGCAACAGTAGTGAGAAAAAAATAGAAAATCATCGAGTAGAAGAAAAAGGAATAGCAGGTGAGCTCATTTCCCTAAAATACCCTTTTCGCTTGAGTGCGGTAGGGATCCAAAAATAATAAAAGATGTTCAGGATTAGTTAGCTATTAATAAAAATCTGTACTCTTATCACTCAACCCACACAGCATTTCTTTTTTTTTTGTTACTAAAGTTATGTCTACCCTTTCCCTTCTCATCTCCTTGGTCATAACCTTTTGAGTGGAGCCAAAGGATCAGCGGACTTCGGCAGGATGAGTTATTCTCCTGCAGACGATGTCAGTCGCTGATCTCAAGGCTCAGTCACTCAAGGTGAAGAGGCAACGGATCTTGGCCAAGCGGGCTTCGCTTGGCAGACAAGATCAGTCGTTGCAGCTCCTCTTGGACTCTCCTCCTACCCCTTTCCCTTCCGATTTCTCCCATTATGTGGTCTCCATTTCATCTCATAATACTTTTTAAGGTCTTCAGATCAAATAAATGTTCTGTAGACGGGACTATGGAGACTGAGAATTATACCCCAGCCAGAGCTTCCTTACAGATGGCGCCCGAGCAGGTACCTTGATGAGTATTATGAGGGAAATGTTAAAAAAAAAATATATATATATATAGCGTTGAAGACATGGTATGGCTATTGCAATTCTGGAGTTCTTTAGCAAAGTCTGCTGATGATAGAACTTGGTAGTTCTTGAAATAGCTATACAGACAACCTGCTCACCTTTTTGTGTGTTGCCTTTGAAATAATCTTCTTTTGCAAGATTGACCTCGAGCCGGCTAAGTTCGATTTATTTTTTTTTTATATATATATATATGTATATGTATCTATTTGCGGTTAGTTTGCGGTTATTTAAAGGTCGCATATACGTCGTCAATGTGCCACGCGATTTTAGTTTTTCTTTGCAAGCGACAATTACATGCGTGAAAGGGACAGGGACACACGAGCGGCCAGTAAGAATGAGAGTAGACACTTCACCGTTTGATTCGAGGTGTGTGTGTGCGCGAGCTACGAGCATTCTCTTGCCAACTCCCTCTCACTCTTAGTGCACTTACACACAGCTTTGATTCAAAAAACGATGGCCCTCACATGTGCGATGCCGGATCGGATCGTGTGAGTCTGTATGAGCGTCGCTGACTCTTGTGTATGTGGCCGCTCACGTTCTGGATTGTAGAGATTAGCCTGAAAATGTGAGTGTGTGACGCTTACGTCACACATTTCCTCCAAGGCAGAAAAATTTCAGTCGTCAACAGAGTGTTCGACAGGATTAATAGTATCCTCAACAGCATAGTTCGGAGAGAATTATTAATGGAGTCAGCTACTGAGTTACCGACAGAGCTAACGATAGAATCATCAACGGAGCCATCGACAGAGTCGCACATGGAAATCAGTTCTATTAAATAAAAAAAAAATAAGGGGAAAAAAAAAATATCAAAGAAGCTAACATCGGCTATGCCGAAGTTTATATACCCTTGCAGTCCTTGGTAATAATAATTTTACATGTTCAAAATTTGTTTTCTGCAACTCAATTTATCAATATACAAACAAAACAATTTTACTCTCTATTTTACAATTTGTTCTTCTTCCCTCATTCCCAAAGCAAAGCAAAGCACGCATACACATACAGTTTATGTAGCGTTGCGTCTGTGTGTGAATGCATGTACTCTGTTGATGACGAAAGATGTAGTAGACAGCAAGCAGCGCTGCCGGCAGAGCTGGGAGCAGAGCCGATTATTTATCCGATCACATTCAAATTTTGGGATCTGGGGTTTTATATCCAATATTATCACATACGTAAATTTCATAGCATACTCCAATTTTTATGAAAATGTTTCTTCTAGTTCTTCTAGAGATATATGATATAGTGCTCCGATCCTGATGGTTTTCATACTTTATTTTTTCCGGGTAATAACAAACCCCGAAAAAACATTTCAGCCCGATAGCTCTTAAGACGGCTGAGTAAAACGCATACGCACAGACGGACGGACGGACGGACAGACGGACATGGCTATATTAACTCAGCTTCTCATGCTGATCAAGAATATATATACTTTATGGGGTCGGAAAAGTCTCCTTCTGTGCGTTACAAACATCTGACCAATTTTATAATACCCTCTGCAAGGGTATAAAAATTACAAGAGATAAGAAAAAGGCCAAAAGTTACCAGATAGAGCGAATCAAGGTGCCTCTCTCAGAGAGTCATTAGTGACACTATACCCTACCGCACTTCGAGTTGAACGGGACCTGGGTATGGGTAACCTAGAAATTCACCACTCTCACCTAATTCAGGGTGAAAGAGACAGAAGAGTAAAGCACAAGGGGCCATTTAAGTCCAAGCACTGGAAGGGCAGTCAGTGTTTGGAACTCAGCAAGATAACATCGAAAAAAAAAGTGCTTCAATCAGGAAGGATAACAACTTGACAAGAATCATCAACGGGACTACTCATCATTACAAGGATTTACAACGGAAGGATCAACAAGGACCTAGGACAAGGACATTCACCGCTAAGGTGAACTAAGCTTCAAGGAAACCTCAGCACCCAAGGAGATTAATGCAAAGGATATCAGGAAATTCGGCAGCAAGGACCATTACTTTCCCAAGGATATTCAAAACATTAATCGGAGTAAACTCTTATTTTCTTTGGGCGACATCGACGGACATTTAATCCCATTTCCAATAACCATATTCTACATTCAAGGATTATCCCAATTCAAATACACAAACGGGATCTACTAAAAAAAAAAAAAAAAAAAAGAAGTCTGCTCTCTGACGTGACGGTCGTGTTTTTGCATAGCTCCTGAGTTTTTATTAATATTTATTGTTTTTTCTCAATTTTTAATTGTGCTTAATTTGTTTACACTTCCGCTGGTGTTGTTCGCTTGACTCCCTTGTGTTTTATTTCCATAATTCGCCAAATTAATCAGTTTAAACAGTTTTTTCTTTTTCGTGATTAGTGTTTGGTGCAATTACATATTTTTTTTTCCTTATTTTTTTCTTTCGTCATTGCTTCTGCAGTTGCTCCCCTCATCGCCCCCATCATACCATCAGTGCTAGTGGCTTTGTTGTTCTCTCTGCTTTGTGCTTGTGCTTAGCTTCTCTCCCGCGTAATCACTTTTGTAAGGCCGCCTCTCAAAGCTCGGCTTATAACTGTTCTTGCACTCTCTGTTGTGCTGTGCACTCTAGCTGTCTCTTTGTTTTATTTGTAATTATTGATTATTTATCAATAATTATCTTTGTGCTGTGAATTTAATTTTTCTATATATTCTTATATATATATAATTTTTTTGCCTTTCTTTCGTCTTTTCAATGGCTTGTTGTCTACCTAATTGCAAACATTCTGATCGTTTTGATGATCAGTATAGAGCAATATCTTGTTGGCTCTGCGATAATCTTATTCACTTAAAATGTGCTGGCCTCAATGGCCGCGACTACGACAAATTTTCTGGTTTGTCTGTGTCTAAGCCTGAGCTTGGCTTAATGCGATGGACTTGCCCATCTTGTGCCAGCCAGCAGCTTGATTTTAGCCGTATGTATAGGGATCTTCGTTTAAGGTTTCTTTCTTTAAACAAACTGGCCAAACAGCTGTCAAACGAGTGTGACTCTAGCGTTCAATTATTGTCGCAATTCAAATTTGTTCCACCTTCTGAGAAATTGCACAAGAAATGTACCCTTGAGTTGCCTCGTAAGCAGTCGCCAGCTCTCTCTATTACTTCCTCTCCGATTTTACTTTCGCCTACACCATCTTCTTGTCCCTCTTTATGCTCTTCTTTTCAGATTGAAGTACCCATTACAAGCCCTGGTGTACCTCAATCTATCCCTCACGGGAACTCTGATCAATCACAGGATCATGCCGGCTCTCAATCACTTGCGGATCCCAATGCTCCTCCGCCTCCACTAACTGTAGTGCCTCATCGCAAACAATTATTTATTTCTAGGCTTGCTCCAGATACTTCTGAGTCGTCTGTGGCAGCTTACATTGGTAATATTTGCCCTGCTAAGGTTTTAATTCAAAAGTTTAAGTTTTCTAGGCCTCGCGAAATCTCCTCTTTTAAAATTACAGTACCAAATGAGTACTTCTCAGCTATGGTTGACCCTAATTTTTGGCCAGAGGGCCTAGTTGTACACGAGTTTGCGCCCAATAAGCGCTCTCGTCCGTTGCCTGTCCACCTTCCTACTTTATCTTCTGCTTCAAAAAACTAATAACGTCTAGTCTTTGCATTCATTATCAAAATGTAAGAGGACTTCTTACCAAGCTGTCGAACCTTTTCTGTGATAGCCAAACCTTTTCAGCTGACATATTAGCTTTCTCTGAAACTTGGCTTAACTCCTCTGTTCTAGATAATGAAATTCTTTCTAATAATTTTATTTCTTATAGGCTTGATCGTGTTGGTCGTCGTGGCGGTGGAGTACTCATTGCTGTAAACTCGAATCTGTCTTCAAGTGTGGTGCCGATTGATCTCCCCTTAGGTGTTGAGTTTATTTGCGTCGAAGTTACATGTTCTAACTTTAGCCTATATATCTCTTGTTCTTATATTCCTCCAGCTTCTGATATCATGATCTACGTGCACCATGCTGATGCTTTACGAACTATTTTTGGTCGTCTTAAAGATCGGGATGTTCTTATAGTTTTAGGTGATTTTAACTTGCCTAATATTTCTTGGCTTGTTGATGATAATCTATCTTTCTTAATTCCTTCATCTCAACATGTTTTTCTTGATAGCCTACTTGAATGTCCACTATATCAGTTGAATTCTTTCCTTAACTGTTCTAAAAGAATCCTTGATCTTGTTTTTGTCTCTGATCCCACTGTTAGTGCTGTATCGCAAACACAGCCACTAGTGAAACCTGAAGATCCTTATCATCCTACCATTGAAGTTACTATTTCTTACAATTCCGTTACTAATTTATTTAAAAACATCTCAAATTCTCGTCGTAGATGTTTTCGTAAAACAAATTTCAATCTTCTTAACAGCCTTATTTTCTCTTTTGATTGGTCGTTTCTATTTGAGTGCTGCGATATAGATTGTGCAGTGAAGTTTTTCTATTCTGCTCTTAATTCTCTAATTGATAAATGCGTTCCTTATGTGAATGTCTCTACCGTCTCCAGCACGCCAGTCTGGTTCACACGTAGGCTCTCTAATCTTCGTAACATTAAATCGAGATATTTTAAAAGATTTAAAAAAACTGGTTCGCGACTTGACTATGCAAATTATTGTATAGCCAAATCTCAATTTTGTCTCTAAAATACTCAATGCTACAACAATTATCTCGTTCGCTGTAAGGCTGAATTTTATAATAACCCCAAAAGATTTTACAACTTTGTCAATTCCAAAAGACGCTCTAATGTCCTACCTTCCACCTTCAGACTTAACGACCAGTCTGCTAATAATGATTTAGATATTGCAGATCTGTTTGCTAAATTTTTTCAGTCGACATATTCTACTACTGTTTCGGATCCCACACCCTATCCCTTTTCAATCCCACATTTAAATTGTATGTTTTTTCCCAGTATTACTGAAGACTGTATTCTCTCTAGCTTGTCATCTATGAAGTCTTCCTTCGTTCCCGGGCCTGATGATATACCTAGTTGCATCCTTAAAATGTGTCCTATTTCCCTGTCTAAGCCTTTAGCTCGGTTATTCTTTATATCGAGTGAGACTTGTAGATTTCCTGATATTTGGAAGGAGTCATTTATTATTCCGCTTTTTAAAAAGGGTAGCAAATCGGATGTTTCCAACTACCGTGGCATTGCCAAACTTTCGGCAATACCTAAACTGTTTGAGAAAATTATTACGTCTTCTCTTCAACATCTATCCAGATCCACTATTTCTCCTTGTCAGCATGGTTTCATGAAAGGTCGTTCGTCGCTTACCAACCTTTTAGAATTGACTACCCTTGTACACCATGGCTTCCGTAAAAAGTGTCAAACTGATGTTATTTATACTGACTTCAGTAAGGCTTTTGATACGGTTGATCATTCTTTGCTTCTCGCGAAACTTAACATCATGGGTTTTTCACCAAAATTATTGGGTTGGTTAAAGTCGTATCTTATTGGCAGAACCCAAAAGGTGTCTTTTCGTTCCTCGATATCTAAAACTGTTCGAGTTACGTCAGGTGTACCCCAAGGCAGTCATCTGGGCCCACTATTATTTACATTGTTTATAAATGATTTGCCTTTGGCCTTGGCGCATTCACGCGTGCTCATGTTTGCGGATGACGTCAAGATTTGTTATTCCTATAATGATCCTTCTTTCCAACAGTACTTGCAATCAGATCTCGATGCGTTCTGTGATTGGTGCCACGTTAATAAATTACACCTTAATGCCTCTAAGTGTTCTTTTATGACTTTCAGTCGTTTGTCTCCGCTCCTAGCTCATTACTCTATTAAGTCTGTTCTGTTAGATGGTGTTCCATCATTCAAAGACTTAGATCACAAACGGGATCTACTAAAAAAAAAAAAAAAAAAAAGAAGTCTGCTCTCTGACGTGACGGTCGTGTTTTTGCATAGCTTCTGAGTTTTTATTAATATTTATTGTTTTTTCTCAATTTTTAATTGTGCTTAATTTGTTTACACTTCCGCTGGTGTTGTTCGCTTGACTCCCTTGTGTTTTATTTCCATAATTCGCCAAATTAATCAGTTTAAACAGTTTTTTCTTTTTCGTGATTAGTGTTTGGTGCAATTACATATTTTTCTTTCCTTATTTTTTTCTTTCGTCATTGCTTCTGCAGTTGCTCCCCTCATCGCCCCCATCATACCATCAGTGCTAGTGGCTTTGTTGTTCTCTCTGCTTTGTGCTTGTGCTTAGCTTCTCTCCCGCGTAATCACTTTTGTAAGGCCGCCTCTCAAAGCTCGGCTTATAACTGTTCTTGCACTCTCTGTTGTGCTGTGCACTCTAGCTGTCTCTTTGTTTTATTTGTAATTATTGATTATTTATCAATAATTATCTTTGTGCTGTGAATTTAATTTTTCTATATATTCTTATATATATATAATTTTTTTGCCTTTCTTTCGTCTTTTCAATGGCTTGTTGTCTACCTAATTGCAAACATTCTGATCGTTTTGATGATCAGTATAGAGCAATATCTTGTTGGCTCTGCGATAATCTTATTCACTTAAAATGTGCTGGCCTCAATGGCCGCGACTACGACAAATTTTCTGGTTTGTCTGTGTCTAAGCCTGAGCTTGGCTTAATGCGATGGACTTGCCCATCTTGTGCCAGCCAGCAGCTTGATTTTAGCCGTATGTATAGGGATCTTCGTTTAAGGTTTCTTTCTTTAAACAAACTGGCCAAACAGCTGTCAAACGAGTGTGACTCTAGCGTTCAATTATTGTCGCAATTCAAATTTGTTCCACCTTCTGAGAAATTGCACAAGAAATGTACCCTTGAGTTGCCTCGTAAGCAGTCGCCAGCTCTCTCTATTACTTCCTCTCCGATTTTACTTTCGCCTACACCATCTTCTTGTCCCTCTTTATGCTCTTCTTTTCAGATTGAAGTACCCATTACAAGCCCTGGTGTACCTCAATCTATCCCTCACGGGAACTCTGATCAATCACAGGATCATGCCGGCTCTCAATCACTTGCGGATCCCAATGCTCCTCCGCCTCCACTAACTGTAGTGCCTCATCGCAAACAATTATTTATTTCTAGGCTTGCTCCAGATACTTCTGAGTCGTCTGTGGCAGCTTACATTGGTAATATTTGCCCTGCTAAGGTTTTAATTCAAAAGTTTAAGTTTTCTAGGCCTCGCGAAATCTCCTCTTTTAAAATTACAGTACCAAATGAGTACTTCTCAGCTATGGTTGACCCTAATTTTTGGCCAGAGGGCCTAGTTGTACACGAGTTTGCGCCCAATAAGCGCTCTCGTCCGTTGCCTGTCCACCTTCCTACTTTATCTTCTGCTTCAAAAAACTAATAACGTCTAGTCTTTGCATTCATTATCAAAATGTAAGAGGACTTCTTACCAAGCTGTCGAACCTTTTCTGTGATAGCCAAACCTTTTCAGCTGACATATTAGCTTTCTCTGAAACTTGGCTTAACTCCTCTGTTCTAGATAATGAAATTCTTTCTAATAATTTTATTTCTTATAGGCTTGATCGTGTTGGTCGTCGTGGCGGTGGAGTACTCATTGCTGTAAACTCGAATCTGTCTTCAAGTGTGGTGCCGATTGATCTCCCCTTAGGTGTTGAGTTTATTTGCGTCGAAGTTACATGTTCTAACTTTAGCCTATATATCTCTTGTTCTTATATTCCTCCAGCTTCTGATATCATGATCTACGTGCACCATGCTGATGCTTTACGAACTATTTTTGGTCGTCTTAAAGATCGGGATGTTCTTATAGTTTTAGGTGATTTTAACTTGCCTAATATTTCTTGGCTTGTTGATGATAATCTATCTTTCTTAATTCCTTCATCTCAACATGTTTTTCTTGATAGCCTACTTGAATGTCCACTATATCAGTTGAATTCTTTCCTTAACTGTTCTAAAAGAATCCTTGATCTTGTTTTTGTCTCTGATCCCACTGTTAGTGCTGTATCGCAAACACAGCCACTAGTGAAACCTGAAGATCCTTATCATCCTACCATTGAAGTTACTATTTCTTACAATTCCGTTACTAATTTATTTAAAAACATCTCAAATTCTCGTCGTAGATGTTTTCGTAAAACAAATTTCAATCTTCTTAACAGCCTTATTTTCTCTTTTGATTGGTCGTTTCTATTTGAGTGCTGCGATATAGATTGTGCAGTGAAGTTTTTCTATTCTGCTCTTAATTCTCTAATTGATAAATGCGTTCCTTATGTGAATGTCTCTACCGTCTCCAGCACGCCAGTCTGGTTCACACGTAGGCTCTCTAATCTTCGTAACATTAAATCGAGATATTTTAAAAGATTTAAAAAAACTGGTTCGCGACTTGACTATGCAAATTATTGTATAGCCAAATCTCAATTTTGTCTCTAAAATACTCAATGCTACAACAATTATCTCGTTCACTGTAAGGCTGAATTTTATAATAACCCCAAAAGATTTTACAACTTTGTCAATTCCAAAAGACGCTCTAATGTCCTACCTTCCACCTTCAGACTTAACGACCAGTCTGCTAATAATGATTTAGATATTGCAGATCTGTTTGCTAAATTTTTTCAGTCGACATATTCTACTACTGTTTCGGATCCCACACCCTATCCCTTTTCAATCCCACATTTAAATTGTATGTTTTTTCCCAGTATTACTGAAGACTGTATTCTCTCTGGCTTGTCATCTATGAAGTCTTCCTTCGTTCCCGGGCCTGATGATATACCTAGTTGCATCCTTAAAATGTGTTCTATTTCCCTGTCTAAGCCTTTAGCTCGGTTATTCTTTATATCGAGTGAGACTTGTAGATTTCCTGATATTTGGAAGGAGTCATTTATTATTCCGCTTTTTAAAAAGGGTAGCAAATCGGATGTTTCCAACTACCGTGGCATTGCCAAACTTTCGGCAATACCTAAACTGTTTGAGAAAATTATTACGTCTTCTCTTCAACATCTATCCAGATCCACTATTTCTCCTTGTCAGCATGGTTTCATGAAAGGTCGTTCGTCGCTTACCAACCTTTTAGAATTGACTACCCTTGTACACCATGGCTTCCGTAAAAAGTGTCAAACTGATGTTATTTATACTGACTTCAGTAAGGCTTTTGATACGGTTGATCATTCTTTGCTTCTCGCGAAACTTAACATCATGGGTTTTTCACCAAAATTATTGGGTTGGTTAAAGTCGTATCTTATTGGCAGAACCCAAAAGGTGTCTTTTCGTTCCTCGATATCTAAAACTGTTCGAGTTACGTCAGGTGTACCCCAAGGCAGTCATCTGGGCCCACTATTATTTACATTGTTTATAAATGATTTGCCTTTGGCCTTGGCGCATTCACGCGTGCTCATGTTTGCGGATGACGTCAAGATTTGTTATTCCTATAATGATCCTTCTTTCCAACAGTACTTGCAATCAGATCTCGATGCGTTCTGTGATTGGTGCCACGTTAATAAATTACACCTTAATGCCTCTAAGTGTTCTTTTATGACTTTCAGTCGTTTGTCTCCGCTCCTAGCTCATTACTCTATTAAGTCTGTTCTGTTAGATGGTGTTCCATCATTCAAAGACTTAGGCGTTATGTTTGACCCTAAACTTTCATTTAATGTTCATATTTCTTCAATTGTCAACAGAGCAAGCTGCCTTCTCGGCTTCATTAAACGTTGGGCCAAAGAATTTGATGATCCCTATGTAACAAAGGTTTTATACACTTCGTTAGTTCGCCCTACTCTAGAATATTGCTCGCCAGTGTGGAACCCGCAATATGATGTTCACCAGCGTAGTATTGAATCGGTACAGAAGCAATTCCTTAAGTTTGCGCTACGCGGTCTAAATTGGGACCCGGGTCTTCGCCTACCTTCTTATTCTGATAGACTTCTTCTTATTAATCTTCCTTCACTTTATAACCGTAGGCTTGTTTTTGGCATTCTCTTTCTCCATAAACTAGTCAACGGCGAAGTCATTTCTACCAATTTACTAGATACGCTGTATTTTTGTGTTCCCTCACGTCGGACCAGAAACTTTTTTCCTATTCACCTTAGTAGATGTCTGACTAACTACTCTCTTCACGAACCTCTTCGTGTTCTTTGCCAATCTTTTAACAACCTTTCTCACCTTATCTCTCCTCATCTTTCTGTCACTTCTCTTCGCGCTATACTTTTTAATCATCTACAGCGAAACCAATGAAAATATTCTGGACTTGGATTGGCTGCAACTCATCCCTGGCCACATTGGCTGTGAATCGGGGCATAGCTGGCACCTTGTGCAAATAAAACACCTCCACCGGGCCGGGGATGTTTAGTTGTGTATAAAGCTAAGCTACCTTCTTCATTTAATTACTATCTGTCTTTAGCTTAAGCTTTTTCGTCGACTGCTGTGTTAGTTGACGTAAATAAATAAATAAATAAATAAAATCTAATTCTATCACCAGGCAAGATCTTTCTTATATATTTGAACCATTGCAAAGATTTTTTAAAATATTTAAACCGAAAACCACCTGGAAGTTTCCAATCGCGGAGATAACTCTCATTTACGCGTCACCGTTACTTACTTTTCTTTGAACAAACATGCATATATATCTATATTTTCTGACCCCTCCCCTGTAGAATTTAGTAAAAAAAAAAATCAAAGAATAACAATAAAATATATATACCCATTGGTCAACTTGCACATCCAAATATCATAGTCTATCGGCTTACCGTAGCCATCTTTACATAGTATCGCATAGCCTACTGGGCGAACTTCGAAATTTTTCGGCTGCTTATCGCTTATATTACGACCCCGAGTCCTTACAACATCGTCGCAAGGCCGAGTTGGAAGTCCTTTGTGACGAATTCGGATTAGACACCGGTGGAATAGTGGAGAACCTAAGGAATCGTTTCCGCGAGTTCGCCTCAAGGGAGGATCATCATTCCAAAGTATTGAGTCGACTTGCCGTAATCGAAGCCCAATTTAGCGCCGGGGACAAGAAAGTAGATGTAAAACCACAGTCTAGAGTACCGTCGCCCACTCCCTAAGGAATTGTTTCCCAACTACCGGTGCCACAAGAAACTAACTATCGTTCTGAATCGCATTCTGGTTCTCGTTCCGGTTCTCCGACACCTTTCGGTATTCCTGGCTCAAAGACCAATATCGAACCCAGTGAGCGGAATCGAGTCCATAAATCTCTGGTAGGCCGTACCACTGGGAGCTATGCCTCGATCGCGGAACGTATAACCAAATGGCGAATTGCCTTTAGCGGATCTACTGATCTATTCTATTTCATAGAGCTAATAGAGACTCGAGCGGCGACATACCGTTTGAGTTTGGAGACACTGCCCCCGATGATAGCCATTTTATTGAGCGGACGGGCCGAAAGTTGGTGGCAAACCAGCGGATATCCAGAGATGACATGGGTTGATTTCAAGTCCAAAATTTTAGAGTTCTTTCTTCCCCCGCGCTATTTTGAGTAGCTAGAGGATAGCATACGCGTTCGAAAGCAACGACAGAATGAACCATTCAAAGAGTATCTAGTGGACCTTCGATTAATGATGAAGAGAGCTCATTACTCGACGTTACAGGAACTCGACAGGATCTACGAAAATCGATTACCAGACTACAAGCTGTATACCCGACGAAATGATTTCCAAACGTTACCCGACTTAACCAAGTTGGTGGTAAATTTTGAGACTATACGATCGGAGCAAGGTGCAAAACAAGCCCTTTAATCATACAGCCTCCAGCCTAAACGGGACTGCTATATGTCAACTCTTGCCGCAAATGTGCGCACGAGAGTGTACGAAGGCCCGTGTGTTATTCTGTTGGCAATGCGGACGAAGGGGGGTACGTACTATCGAATGTTGCCGTCGTTCAGGAAAAGGACCGAACCTCCGTCTCAATCTGGGTCAGACGGAGGGACCAGACCAGGACCCCAGCCCAGTAACCGCCACCTCCTAAAGAAAGACCGCATCCAACTCCATGTCTTCTGTCGGCTGCACCACTCGGTCGGTCGGGTGGGAGTTGGGCAGTTATCTGCTTGGGCTCGCGCGTAACAGGCTTTGTCCTGGTGTCGCAGGGGCCACTTGAACGTCCTGCGCATAGTATCGTCAACGTCCGCTAATGTCTTCGTCAATGAAAAGTCAATGGTAGCGACCTTGGATTCAGGAGCGAACAAGAGTTTCATAAACGTGTCACCTACTAAACCCACTTCTGAGAATGTCGGTTGTAAATCACATTACCCAGTAGAAGATTGTAGGAAGGCTTACGCGGGGAGTGCGGCTTACGGGAATAATAGAAATGCGAGACATGTGGATTAGGTAGACAATTAATATAAGTTCATTATTTAAATGAAACTTAACAATATATAGACGTTTTCAAAGCGATTCCGTTGGATTCGTTCGTGATGGCCAATCCTTCATTCGGATCGCCCTCGATTCGAGTATCTTCGTCGTCAGATACATCCAATTCAGGAATATTTGAACACCAGGGTTTTATCTTGTCCGAGGAGTATACAGAACAGTATTTGCGTCCTGTAATCTGTATACCGGGGATATCTTTGATTACATAACGATCGTTTCCAAGGACTTTGACGACTTCATAAGGACCGCGGTATCGTGGTTCCAGTTTACGTAATTCAACTGTCGCGGCTAGTTCGTTCTCGACTACTACAAGATTACCTGTAGAATAAACAAAAGGGTTAGCGTGCTTGGCATCAAAACGTTTCTTCCATTTAGCTCTTTCTGATGCGAAATTGGCTGCGGCTTGGCTTCGATTTTCTGGTCTGCGTGTATCGCTGCAGTAAGGTTGTTCTGCACGACATCAATAGCATTGAAATTAAATACGAGATCAATTGGGCTGAATCCAGTGGTGCTGTTTTTCTGCGAGTTGACGGTCCATTGAAGGTTATGAAGAGTCAGATCCCAATTCTTTGGATTTTCGTTCATGAGTTCGTATATAATTCAGAATTATTTGATTAGCACGTTTCATTTGCACGGGGTGTTCGTTCAGCATTCTTAACGTGTTGGATATGGTTTTGCTTACAGTAATCCTCAAATAATTTTGACGTAGACGCTGTTCCACGGTCTGTTATTTGGCAAGCCAAAGTAACTAGAAATTTCGTTTAGCGTTGATAGAACCGGTAATGTTTTTGTACATTTAACGACTTTTACAATTAGAAATTTACTGAATGGATCAGATATAGCCAGTATATGAGTATTTCCTCATTTGCTTCTAATAAAAGGACCCAAATGATCCGCGTGAAGTCGACGAAAAGGGACCGGTTTAACATCGTTGTAATGCATGCAACCTTCAGGCTTTCCTCCTTTAGACTTATAGTAGCAGCATTGGATGCATGTAGAGATATAGTCATTCACGTATAAATGCATGTTGCTGGGCTTCTCCCCAACTAAATGTATTCGCCTCCGTTTTACGTAGAAGTGATATAAATGAGTAATTTTCAATAAATTTTCTGAAGAAACCTATGAGACCAAGGAATCTTCTTACTTCTCTTACGTTTGTAGGTATTTTAAAATTTTTAATTGCGCTTACTTTACATTCGCTATGTTTTATTCCATCTTTATTGATTATGTGGCCCAAGAACGTAATTTACGATTGCAGAAACTTGCATTTGTCGTAGCGTAGGGTTAAGCCACTGTTTTGTAAGATCGATACAAACTTTTTAATTCGTTGCATACTAGATTCAAAGATCTTACTTGGGATTATTACCTCATCTAAATATGCGAGTACTTCACCTTGTTCCATACGTTTTATGATTTGGTTCATTACCGATTGAAAAACTGCCGGAGTGTTAACGAGTCCAAAAGGCATTCTGTTGTGTTCATAACGTCCGTCAGCTGTAACAAACGCCGTGTACTGTTTGGACGATTGAATTATCTCGATTTGATGATAACCCATACGTAAATCAAGTTGCGTAAAATATACGTTTCCAGCTAGCTGTGCGAATTGCTCTTCCATGTTTGGCATAGGAAATGGAATTTTGACCGTGATACTGTTAAGGCGACGATATTCGACGCAAAGACGATGTTCTCCATTCTTTTTATCTACGATGACGATTCCCGAGGCGTACGGCGAATCCGAAGGACGAATTATGTTATTTTCCCGTGGCTCAGATATGATATTCGTAACATTAGGTATGCTTTCATATAACATGGAACGTTTGATGTTAAAGCGATTACCATTTTCGATATTGAGCATTTACCTTATTCGTTGGTCTTCTGCGTGAAACAAGCAGCATTATCTATTAAGACTTTTTCCAATTCTTCGTTTTCGGTATCCGCTCGATTTTGAGTCGTTTCTATTTGGCGTATGTTTTCGATAAAACATTTGTTTCCGTGAATAATTAGTTTATTGCCATCCCGATAAAGAATATCTTTACCCAATAAAACGTTTTCAGATATTAAGTCATTTTCCACTACAAGGATTTAGACTTCGTGACCTATCTTGTCAACAACGATTTTCGCATTTAGTTTTTGGTTACAGAAGAATTTTTCTCCTCCAAATCCATTCAGTGTTATTGCACATCGTTGCAAAACGCCTACGTTTTCTGCAAATGATTTTGGAATCAGAGTACGTGTACTACCTGGATCGACGAATGCTTTTGTTTCCTTTCCGTTAACTGAAATAAATTTGCAGATATCAGAGTTGATGTTTGAGTCAATTTTATTTACTTTCGAAACGTTTTTAAATTTTTCAGGGCAGTGGGTAGAGTCGTGATTAGTACGATTACAATGAGTACATCGAGGCTCACGCTGTGGCTCAGGACAATCAGAGGAATAATGACCCATCTTTTGAAAATTAAAGCATTTGATTGACGGCTCTATCTTTTCTTTGGGTATCCGTTGTATTTCGGGTTGACTTGACTTTTGCGTATTACCGTTGGACTCACGTTTATTTTGAAAGCTATGTGGATTATATTTGATTTCGTTATGAGCCGAATAGGCATGTATATCTCGTAAAAGTTCGTTATATGAGGTATAATGGTTAGATACCTTTCTCTAAAAATCTCTCACCCTTTTTACCAATAGCTAGCATTTTATAAAAATAATCTTGTGGTGATTCCGTTGTTTCCCGTTTGGTTTTAGCATTTTTAAATGAACATCAGCTGCGTTGCTGATACATGGGAAGTCGTACAGAAATTTTGAAACAAATTCTGGCCATGTTTGAAATATTTCATCCGTTGCATCCACCCAGTAACGGGCTGCACCTTGCATCTTTTGTTGAACTGCAAAAAATTAAATTCAGGAACAAGAGCTGAAATTTCGTTCATGTTTCCAGAAGAATGATTAAAATTATTATATTTTTGTTCGCAGTTGACTTCGTGTTGTTGTTGTCGTTGGGTTGCGAAATTCTGTGAATTTCCCAAATACTGACCTATATTTGTGTTTGACCTACTTTTGCTTACGTAATTCCGTGACGTTGGAACATAATTATGTTGCTGTGATGTAACGACGTTATGGTACAGTTGGGTCAAAACGTAGCAACATTACCGTACTGCTGAGACGTAGCAGTGTTTTCGTTTGGCAAATACATTACGTTTGTCAAAAGCACATTTCTTTCACCAGAAACTTCTTGTTGTACCTTTACGTCACTGAGCTCAATTGGGGACGAAATCATTGCAGGTTGAAATGAACGCTCCTGCAATACTCTAATCGTTTTTTCCAATTCGTTTATCTTTTTAGCCATTGATTGATTTTCCGCACTGGCGTATTCGTCGTCACTACAGATCGTGGTTAGTTTTCTCTGTAATTGTTCTCGATTTCCTGACGTTGACAATCCAGCTTATCTACATTTTTGCTGCAAAGCTTTCTTTGACACATAGTTTTTCTGCGGCATTATTGTTGTCTCTTTCACATACAAGTGTGATTTTTCGTTTCGCTTATTCGTCTTTCGTTCATGCACAGAACACACACTATTAAACTTTTCGAGTTTCTCATGCCACGCTATTCTACCGCGGAAAATTGCGCGTTACCTACCTAATCAAACACTTCTACTTATGAAAAATATAAATTTCTTTTTGCACACTATCCAAATTTTGAAAATAGGACCATCCCACTTCTGAAAATTGTCACCTACTAAACCCACTTCTAAAAATGTCGGTTGTAAATCACATTACCCAGTAGAAGATTGTAGATGGAGAAGCTGTCAGGAAGGCTTCGGCTTCGGAGTGCGTCTTACGAGAATAATAGAAATGCGAGACACGTGCGATTAGGTAGACAATTAATACAAGTTTATTATTTAAATGAAACTTAACAATATATAGACGTTTTCAAATCGATGCCGTTGGATTCGTTCGTGACCACCGATCGTTGGAGCTTATTCGTTCGCACCCTTTCTCGTTCACGTTTTGTTACCGACTACTTCTTCACTTATCGATAACACCAGGGGTAGAGCATAACGTCGCACGCCCAGGGCTGAAGCAGTATATTTATAAACTGTCTGGTGACAAACGAGAAAGTGGCTTTTCAGCACTTCGCGGCGTTCTTCCTGCATGATATTTGTACTAACATTAACCTTGCCGATAGTACCCGGGCAGCGATTACCAGTTCTCTCAGGGCAAGCATCGGTCTCGGGGCACAGACCGTACATCGTACATATGACATTGTTAGCCATGCCATCGATGATGGACCCTCTCATCCTTGGAGTAGATTTCCTTCGGAATATAGGAACTTCTATACGTTGTGGAGGTTATCTGTTACATTTGCCCCCTTTAGACAACCCCAACAGTCCCGTCAAGTCTATAATTCAGCCGGTATAATACCCTTGTAAATCGACTGGCTCCCGTAGAAATGACCGTTACGCCCTAGGATACTTCTGACTCTCAGCATAGCAACAAACCAGTAGGTCAGTCGAGCTCCTCCGGACCCTGGCGCTGTTTTTAAAAACCCATTCGGCAAGCCCGGCAGCAAAAAGGAACCAGTAACCGAGATGGACGCCCGGAAGCTTCAGTGTAAGCCGAGATCCGGGATGAGGACTTAAGGTCAGAACAATCATCAAGCATGGGTCAGGAGATACTAGAGCCAGGACTTCAAGATATTCTTGACGCGGAAATCACTAAATTCGATGGACTCAACGGTGTGACCCAAATAGCACAACACATCAACGAAACAGTAGACGCACTGCTGAAGGAAGACCGTATCGAACCATCCAAAAGCCCTCACAGTGCACCAATCGTGTTGGTAGGTAAGAAAATTGGTGATACTCGCATGTGTATAGACTTTCGACAACTAAACGCTCAGTCAGTACGCGACGCATACCCCTTTCCTCATATACACCATATTCTAGAGAAATTGAGGAACGCGAAATAAATCTCTACGCTAGATTTAAAGAGTGGGTATTGGCAAATACCCCTAGAGGTCAAAAGTAGAGAGTGTACAGCTTTCACAGTGCGCGGACGCGGGTTATTCCATTGGAAAGTCAAGCCCTTCGGCTTACACTCCGCATCCGCCACTTTCCAGAGGGCTTTAGATAGCGTGATTGGACCCGAAATGGAACCACATGCCTTCGTTTATCTAGACGATATTATCGTAATTGGAAAGGCGCTCGAGGAACACCTCACACACCTGCTTGAAGTCTTTCGACGTCTACGAGAAACCAATTTAAGAATCAACCGAGACAAATGTCGTTTCTTCAAAAAACGGATCCAATTTCTAGGTCACGTTGTCAGCGAGAATGGTATCCATACTGACCCTGAAAAGGTAGCAGCTATCCGTAACCTTACGTCACCAACCAATGTCCGGGAGTTACGTCGATGTCTCGGTATCGCCTCTTGGTAACGTCGGTTCGTACCCAACTTCTCCGACACGGTGCAACCTCTCACGAGTTTGTTAAAAAAGGTTTGAGTTGGTTTTGGAACCTAGAACAACAAAAGGCGTTCGATGCACTCAAGACCCGTCTCACCACTGCCCCTGTCTTATCTTGTCCGGATTTTGATGTAAAGTTCTGCTGACAGACTGATACCAGCTACGTTGGCCTCGGCGCAATGCTCACTCAGAGTATCAACGGTGCGGAAAGAGTCATTGCTTACGCTAGTCGACGTCTCTTGAAGGCGGAGGAAAATTACTCGACTACTGAGAAAGAATGTTTAGCAATAGTCTGGGCAATCAGAAAATATCGTTGCTATTTGGAAGGCTATCGCTTTGATGTGATCACGGACCATTTGGCTCTAAAGTGGCTAAACTCAATAGCAAATCCCACGGGGCGTGTGGCCAGATGGGCGCTAGAGTTGTAACAATACGAGTTCGAGGTACATTATAGACGAGGTAAGCTGAACGTGATTGCCGATGCCTTATCGCGACAACCTTTGGATGTGCTTACTGGGCACAACAAGCAGAACCGCAGTGTAAATGGTGGCTAAAGATGCGAGTGACCCAAAGATACTTTTTGCCTGGCCTCTTCCGAGACGTGGCCCGTTACGTTAGATGCTGCCTCACCTGCTTGCAGTTTAAACCAGCGCAAATGAAACCAGCGGGAAAAATGCTCACCCGTCAAGTCACAGAGTCTTTCGATACCATCTGTACTGATTTTATCGGGCCTTTGCCACGTTCTAAGCAAGGTAATACGATGTTACTTGATGTTTTCCTGGATTTATATAGTAAATGGGTCGAGATGGCCGAGTCGGCAACCCTCGCACCCTCGTGAGTGATAATGGTACCCAGTTCACTAGCAAGGCTTTCAAAAACATTTGCAAAACGTCCGGAATTACACTCCAGCATACCGGTTCATATTCTCCACAGCAGAATCCTACCGAGCGGGCAAATCGAACCATCAAGACCATGATTGCACAATACCTGGAGAATGGGAAAACACTTGTGATCAATGGTTTCCAGAAATCGCTTGTGTGATCAACTCAAGCGTCAATGTTACCACCGGATTCAGTCCAGCTTACATATTAGGTCGGGAACCCCGTATGCCCGGCGCCCTTTATGACCAAGAAATGGATGTCTCCGCTAACGAACCCCATAGTCCCGACGAGCGCGTCCGACGAATGGAAGATATTTTCAAGCTTGTACATGAGAATCAACTCAACGCTACCCAGAATTGGAAGAAATACTACGATCTGAGACGACGCGACTGGCGTCCAAGCATCGGGAGCATGGTCATGCTCAAGCAACATGTGCTGTCTAATGCCAATGAAGGGTTCAACGCCAAACTGGCGCCTAAGTATAAATGCGCGTATAAAATAATCAAGTTTCTTTCCAGCAATGTCGTTAGACTACAAGAAGCCCAGAGGCGTGAGCGACGTACCGCAGACCTGGCTGATTTGAAGGCCTTCAATAGTGACGACAACGAACCCCCAGAACTCGGTCTTTCTGAAGACATCGGCTTCGGGACACCTCGTACCCTCGGCCCGAACGAGGCCACTGACTAAAGATCTTTCAAGGGGGTCCACTTGTTGGTGGGTGCGCCTGCCCAACGTCCACCTCCCTCCTAAAGAGGGGCACTTCGCGCCGATACTCGGCAGGAATTATCTAAAACATTGTATCTTAGCTATAATCATAGCACTTTTGTAAACCGCACTCATAGGGCCCCGTTATTACACTCAGATTTCAGGGTAGTTTTAACACACTTTATATTTCACAGTATGTCACAGCCGAGAAAAGACGATGGCGATCGAGAAGCCGACATAGCCCGTATTGTCGAAGAGATGGTAGCCGTATGGGAAAGAGAGCACGGTCCCAACATGCCTGCCGTAATCGAGGCCAACCCAAGGCTGTAGCCCACCCGAAGACCCGGTCCTGCTTTGCCGGATGGAAGTGGTTACGACCGACCCTCTGTACGAGCGACCCGCGCAGAACAATACCCAAGAGACTGGGAAAGAAACACCCGATGAGTTCCGCTCACACCGGACACCCCTCCGCGGCCCGTGTGTGAGTGTCCTGAGAGAAGCCACCCTCCAGGAGTAGTGGAAGCAGACATGCCGGACACCCCTCTGCGGCCCGTGTATGAGCCTATAAGCCCTCCAGCGAACCCAGGTGTTCGCCTGACGAAAGTCACGAACAGTGAGGCTTCATCCGACAACGCAGACGAAGAGATGCCCTTAGATCTCTCCGTGCCCCGTCCTCGACTATCGCTCGCCACAACAAACGGCGCCACTACTCCGCCAACCCGCATTAGTCCTGGACCAACTTCGCGAGGCCCTTTGCGCCGATCTATGGCAATTTATGTGCCGGAGGCCACACCCGCAGCCCTCAATTGGGTCCTCACACCATCGGAATGGCTCGTCGACACCCCCGAAAGACGGGTACCCGCCGAAGTCAGAGATCGGGTGGCCGTACTCCGTCAAGATTGACCGCGTAGGAATCACCGTTTCCTCATGTGGGCGGACGACCGACTGTTCCGCATCGAGATTAAGGTGCGCGGGCGACTCACGGTCCATTTTGTCGGTTCAAAATAAGGACACCGTGTGACGAATCACATTACTTTTATCATCCAACTACGCCCATGTAAGGCCCCTTTTTCTTGTTATTCTTTATTTGATACGCCCATGGAGGGCACATTAAAATATTCCAACATCAAAGCTAACCGTAGTTCTTTTGTTTCTGATAGTTAATGCTTACGATCAACGTCTCTCTCTGTCTAGAGGGCAACTTCCCGACAGCGGACTCTGCGCTGCATGCCGACACTAAGGAGACCATAAGAAAATCGAAAGTGAAAGAGAGGGACGGCGATCGTGACGCGTGCCAAAGCGTATGTTTTCACCGTTAGGCCATAAGTAGGCAGAGCAAGGGTGGGTTTGAACAGAGAGCTAGAATTAGAGAAAAATCACTTCGCCAGTGACCATAAGAGTGTCAAGTTCAAAAGGAAAACAAGCAACAGTAGTGAGAAAAAAATTGAGAATCATCGAGTGGAAGAAAAAGGAGTAGCAGGTAAGCTCATTTCCCTAAAATACCCTTTTTGCTTGAGTGCGGTAGGGACCCAAAAATAATAAAAGATGTTCAGGATTAGTTAGCTATTAATAAAAATATAATAATTAATACTCTTATCACTTAACCCACACATCATTTCTTTTTCTTTGTTACTAAAGTTAGGTATGTCTACCCTTTCCCTTTTCTTCTCTTTGGTCACTTAACCTTTTGAGTGGAGCCGAAGGATCAGCGAACTTCGGCAGGATGAGTTGTTCTCCTGCAGACGAAGTCAGTCGCTGATCTCAAGGCTGAGTCACTCAAGGTGAAGAGGCAACGGATCTTGGCCAAGCGGGCTTCGCTTGGCAGACAAGATCAGTCGTTGCAGCTCCTCTTGGACTCTCCTCCTACCCCTTTCCCTTCCCTTTTCTCTGCACTCTACTGCACTCTAGCTTAGACCATTCTAGACTCTCCGCACACTATTCAAGCTCAATTTTTGGGCACTTGTCTTGTATGAGCTTTTCTATGGAAGTGGATCGTGTAAGCTCGGTTCCACAAAAAAAAAGCTCAAGGTCAATTCGCCGTAGAAATAGTGTATGTTAAATGTATTCGTCTAGCTTGCAGATTTATAAAATTTAATGTTTGAAACAGCGCACCCTTACAAAAGGCATTGGATAAAATTATAAGATTATATTTTAGCACTAATTTATTTTCAAATGTGCTGGAAAATCATTTAAAAAAGGGTTTCAGCTTAATGTTGAATTTCATCCAAAAATATCGAAAATTCAGTGAAATATAGGCAATCTCCGGTGGGACCTCGAAAAAAAGTGGTTTGCGGTGAACATTGTAACTCGTCACAGAATCATCGGAAATGAAAAAATCAAATTGCATTAGTTAAAGGACAAAATTCCCAGGTAACGCTCTCGAGTTTTTATTATTAAATTTTATTCGTGAAAATTCGTAAAGTAAACTTAAATGTCAGTGAAAGTGCAAATCTCACACAACTTATACCAAGTTTGGAGAGAATTACAAAAAAATGCGAAAAAAAAACTCAAGAAGTGTTTAAACATTGTCGAAAGGAATTTGTTTCAAATTTAAGCAATTTGATTGACATCGCACATGTTGATGCTTTTCAATCGATTAAAATAAATGAAGATAAGATCTTCTTGCAGACCCAAAGAGAACCAGATCGGCCCGGTCATTTAGCCGAAGTGGACAAAAAAGTAACAGACAAAAAGGAAAGGACGCGGCTTAGAATCATCGAGGAGAAAAAGCGACGTGCTAAATATTTTTCATCCTTAGATCAATCAACATCATCTTGGGAACCACCTGAAACTATAAAAATTGATTTTCAAAACAAGGTCCCGGACACGGTAACTGTCCACTGGGACGGAAAACTGTTGCCAGCTCTAGATTCACGTAAAAGTGAAGAAGAACGCCTACCGATAGCTATTACATATGATAATAAAGAACAAATTATTGCTGTTCCTAAGTTGAATACGACAGGAAGGGAACAGGCAGATGCAGCTTGGAATGTTTTTACGAACTGGAACCTTGAAGACAAAGTGCATATTCTCTGTTGTGATACTACTGTTTCTAACAAAGGCGGCATAAATGGAGCATGTGTGCTTCTCGAACAAAAACTGGGTAGAGAAGTGCTTCTTTTTGCTTGTCACCAACACGTTTATGAATTAGAACTTAAAGGCGTGTTTGAAGCAAAAATCAGTCAAGTAACTACAAGCCCAGACATCCCATTATTCAAGAAATTCAGAGAAGCTGTACAAAAAAGCTATCTTGTTTAAATGTTTCGGAAATTGACAAACTGCTAGCATTATACACAACTGAATTAACCAAAGATATTGTTAGAGATGACTATAGCGAATTAATTGAGCTTTCAATTATATTTCTTGGCGGAGATTCAGAGAAGAAATTTAAGATTCGACCTCCAGGTGCTATGCACCAGGCTCGATGAATGACGAAAGCCACTTATTCATTGACAATATCGTTTCTTAGCTCTCAATTCAGAATTTCAAACAAGGATAAGGCAGCTCTGTTAGACGTATGTCTGTTCATCGTGACATCCTACGGTATACCCTGGCTTTAATGTATTTTAGCAGTAAAGGTGCCGTATCAGGATTTCTGTTTTTTGAAGCCCATGAAAAATTACGAAACAATAGACAAAACCATTTCAAAAGCAGCATTGCAGAAGTTTTGTCAGCATTTGTGGTATTTGACAGATGAAGTATCTATTCTGGCTTTATTTGATGATGATGTCAATCTAGAAACTGAAGTAAGAATGATTTCTAACTTAACTAGAGAAAACCCAACTGCCCACAATAAACGTTACATTACATTAAAATTGACGAAAAACCAACTATTTCGACCAGGAAGCTTGCCGGTGAGCTGCAGGAGGAATGTGGCATCACGTTCAAATGCGTCTAACGTTTGCTAGAATGCACGAAAATCAGCCAGATTCATATTGGGATAATGTAATATTTTGCGATGAATCCAAAATGATGCTATATTACAACGATGGTCCAACTAGAGTGTGGCGCAAGCACCCTAAAGCCTGCGTGATGTAGTTCTAAAAGCAAAGTTAACGGTAAATCACCGTTATTTCTACGAGTAAGAGCAAAACAGATGAACAAAACGAAAGAGTTTCTTGACAGTGCCAAATATGTGTAATCTAAGTTTTTGTTGTTTTTTAAGTTTTACCCTTATTGTTTTTGTTTCTGTTTTTTATAATTTGATTTAAAAATACCTAAGCGGACATGCATTCGACAAACATACACTTTATAAAATGAATATAAACAAACAGTGATTTATGTGACACCTGCAATGTAAAAGAAGATATATCCCACTTATTATTAAACTGCACCAAATGTACGCTCATAAGAAACAAATTTCTGAACCTACTACGATACAATGACATTTATCAGTTTCTCGCTGAGGAGCCAATTAACAACTATAAATTATTAACATCATTCGCAAGATTAGCTAACATTGATTTATGAACTAAAAACATACTAACCAAAACAATAATATATCATCAAAACTAACAACTATATGTTTTTATCATTAGTGATGAGAGCATCGATAACGAAGAAAAAAAATCGATAACAACGTCTACAAATCGACAAAACATGTAATTGTAAAATTTTTTTCTATTCTTTCAATTTTGCAACTCTCAATTACTGCATTGGCGTTGGCGTTAACCCTTAAGATCGGGGAGGCCAAATAAATCTTCCATTCAGCAAGAGCTGGGAAGTAACTTAATAAAATAATAAATAATAATAAATAATAAACAAAAAAAAATAAATAAATTACACAAAAACTCTTAATTTTGGAACATAAAGTCAAAAAACTGTTAGACATGAAATGCAGCATCTTATTTGGTGTTGTATTTTTTCATCTAGTTTTGGGATATAATAGTCCTTTGCAATTATTTCCTTTGTATTTTTCTTGCTCCGAAGCCATCAATCGATGCGTCTGAATGCAATTCTTTTTCAAATTTGGGGTTAAATATTTGCAAAACAGGTTTCTGCGTTATCAATTTTTTTAGCAAATTAAAAGATTTTATCTGACTCTCGTTGAATATAAATTTTGCATCGTTTTTTAACAAATCAGTAAGAGTCTAGGCTATAATCGAAAAATCAGCAATGAACTTGCGAAAATAACCATTCAGGCCAAGAAAACTTTGGAGCTACTTTTGATTCATCGGCATAGGAAATTTTTTTTACAGCTTTGGTCTTTGCGTCTGAGATACATATCTTCTGAATCTTTATAGTATGCCTCAAAAATTCTACTTCTCTCTTCAAAAACCAACATTTCTTTAAGTTGATGACTAAACCATATTCTTCACATCGCTTTAAAACATTTCTCAGATTGGAGACGGCTTCCTCTTCAGTTTTACCAGGGATTATCATGTCGTCGACGTATGGGATAGCCGTACCAGCACGGGTTTAATCACGAAAAAAGGCATTAACGTGTCTCTGAAATACCCCAGGGGAGTTCGTCAATCGAAAAGGAACTTTTAAAAACTGGTACTGTCCGCTGTGTGTAACGATTCTTCATATCGATTGTACTGAAAACTGTTGTTCCTTGTAGCCGATCCAATTGATCTTCAATCAAAGGTAATGGAAAATTAACTTTTACTATTACCTTGTTTATTCTTCTGTAGTAAATGCACAGCAGGGGAGTGCCATCGCGTTTTTTTAATAATACGACCGTGTAACGAACACGCGGGTGTCGGAGTGCACTCTCTATCTTACTAACAAGTGGCTCGGCTGAGCTCAGGGAAAATGGGGTGGTTCTTGTGCTCTCCCAAAACATGCGCTACATAAGTAAAATGAAGACAGAGATAAGGAATAAAGGACTACACCTAAATAGGGATTTTTATGCAGAGGTGATGGGTGTTATTCGAAGGACCTAGATGTCATTGCCTTTTCTTTACCCACCCAACCTTGTAATACCTAAGGAAACTCAGTATTACCCATATTGTGGCTGTTAAATCTTTTACGTCAGGTGCCCAAATAAACTAACTCACCAATTCATCATTTCATACATATATTCAAATTCGAAGAAAAAATTGGCATATGCCATTAAGATAAGAAGATAACATCGGATTTCGTATCCCACTTAGATAATAGGAGCATTAACAATAATTTCAAATATAGATAAATCCTAACTAATTTGGTGAGAGGAATCGTACAAAAATGTGTGTTGTTTTATAAGTATAAATTTGATCTAAATTAAATTTTACGTTAAGCATTTATTTCACTTTGAAAAATAAAAAAACTAACTAACTCTGTGGTCGCGGCAAGCGGTTATATTTCGCCAATAGATTTTATGCGGCTATGCCGTACTTACAGTTTGTAGAGTCCAATCCAGTCAGCAGGCCTGATGATGGGTGGAGCACTAGAGGCTGTTCAAATTATTAAAAAGGGCACAAAAATATAACTTGCTTCGCGTTACCAACGTTATGATTTTCAGAACCTGCTACATAGAAATTTCATTATAAATATGGTACTTATAAATTTGACAAATTTACATGTTTGTACGATACTTAAAGAAAATGAAAAACGGCTGTTAGAGGGCCTGGGGGTGAGGTTGGGGTCGTCAATGCTGGGTTTTGAATCTGCGGCAACGTCTTCCCAGCAGAAATCTCCAGTCTTTGTTGCGAGGGGCTATCCCGTGTCCTAAGGTGAAACATCCACTCCAACGAGGGTTCGCCTAGGAATTAGACTGGCTGGGTACGCTCCACACAACAATATGTGTGCGCACTTATGGCCAAATCGCTCTCCAACAATTTATCCTATGGTCAGTTAATGGAATGGGCCGACATTTATTTGGTCGTAGTCCCAAAAGTCCGACATGAAACCATGGATGGGGTCGTCTGATGGCCTTATGGTGGCTAACACAATGAGTACGCGCTTGCATTTATTTGAGGCAAGGCAGTGCTGGCAGTGGCGTTTTATTTTCGTTCCTTAATTAAAATTGGAACTCGAAAAAAAAAGAGGCGTGGACTTATGTATGTCCATGAGGGTACCGGAGTGTTACGTCACTCCACGTGCATTGCTTGCACTTGCGGTTTTTTTTTTGCGCGTTCTCCCTCCTCCTATTCGCACAACTGCACTCTAGCTCAGACCATTCTAGACTCCCCGCACACTATTCAAGCTCAATTTTTGGGCACTTGTCTTGCATGAGCTTTTCTATGGAAGTGGATCGTGTAAGCTCGGTTCCAAAAAAAAAGCTCAAGGTCAATTCGCCTTAGAAATAGTGTATGCTAAATATATTCGTCTAGCTAGCAGATTTACATACATAATTTAATGTTTGAAACAGCGCACCCTTACACCACAGATTTGAATGACACGCCCTATTAAGTGGAGGCTCAAAGCTAAAAAAAAATCAAAGGGTGCTAAGCTGATTACCAAAGGTCCTTGGCATGGAAGGCTTCAAGCTCTTTTCCTGAAAGGTTTTCAACTACATACAAATGATTTCCGAGTTTTTTCTTGATTTTAACTTTAACTCCGACTGGTGCTAATTTAGCATTAAAATTATTGGCTAGGTTGCTGAGTTTAAAGTTACGCTTAGTGACTGTTTGGCCCACTTCGAAGTTGCGTATTTTACTCCTCAAGTTATATGTCCGTTGATTTGTATCATAAGCTTTATCTAAATATTTTTGAATATCAGATCTAATCCGTACGAAATTGTCTAGTCTATCTAGCCGAACCGTAGCTTCATTCAGTAGATTGAGGTTGGTCAATAATTTGTAGTCTTTTCCGTGGGTTATCATGTTTTGGCCAAACACCGCCACATAGGGTAAAATTCCAATTGATTGATGAATATGATTTCGTAATGCACTGTTTATACTACTGAGAAATTTATCCCAGTGACATTGATCCGAACGGAGATAGGACCGTAAGGCCGCATTAATGGATCGGTTTACTCTTTCAGCCGCATTGGCCTGTGGAGAATACGCAGCGGTAAATACGTGCTGCACTCCGTAATTCCTAATAAATGTTGTGAACTCCTGGCTTTTAAACTGAGTGCCATTATCACTGACTATATACTGTGGCACACCAAAGCAGCCAAAGATATCATGCCTTAAGATAGATATTATTACATTCGAGTTAAATTTCTTTACAGGTTTTAAGAAGGTAAATTTACTAAAGTGATCTAGAATGATAAAAATTCCGATATTTCCCTGTTTGGAGCGAGGGAAAGGACCGATAAAATCCACATATAATCTTTGGAATGGTCGTTCGCTTATGGTTTGGTTTCCCATAGGCGGTTTTAGTTTACTTGTTGGGTATTTGCAGGTTTGACATATCTCACACTGTTGAATGTACTTCCTAACGTCTACAACTAATCCTGGCCAGAAAAAGTTACGCCGAATACGCTCTAAACATTTTGCTATGCCGCAATGGGCTGAGTTGGGAGGATCGTGGGCTGCTCTAATAACACTATCACGGAGTTCTTGGGGCACCAGCAATTTCCACATCTTATCGTTATCTGCTGAATTCCCAGTCATAAAGTCAGTGCGATGATATATACATATTTGTCTCTCAGAGATCTATATTCTTCGGATTCAAATGCCGACGAGGACAAGTCGATTTCAGGAGATAATTCCATTTCCAGGGAAGCTATTTCATTTTCAAATGATCGCGACAAAGCGTCAGCAACAACATTTTCACTACCTTTCCGGTGTTCTATCTGGAAGTTATACCCCTGCAGCTTCATTGACCAGCGGGCTAATCGACCGCTTAGTTCTTGTTGGTTCATAAGCCACCGCAAACTAGCGTGATCAGTCACGACTTTAAACTCATGGCCTTCGATATACATTCGAAATCTTTTAATCGCTAACACTACCGCAAGACATTCGAGTTCGGTGACCGAATAATTTCGTTGTGCTTTGTTAAGTTTTTTAGACATAAACGTGATGGGTCGTTCGAAACCGAACTCATCAACTTGGGCTAAAAGCGCACCTACTCCAAGCATACTTGCATCACACTGTACTATAAACGGTTTCTTATAATTTGGGTGTGCTAAAAACGGAGCAGTGCTAAGTTTAGACTTGATGTTCTCAAAAGCACATTGCGCTTCTTCGTTCCACGAAAAAGAATTGCCACGCAATAATTCTGTTAACGCAAAGGTGATAGTTGCATATTGTGAGATAAATCGCTGATACCATCCAGTCATTCCTAAAAATCTCTTAAGCTGTCGGTTGGTTTTCGAAACTGGGAACTCGGATATCGCTTTAACCTTGTCTGGGTTAACTCTTAACGTGCCCTCTCCGACTATATATCCTAGGTACTCTACTTTTCGCAGACAAAATTGACTCTTCTGGATGTTAATGGTTAGCCCTGCCTGCTTCAGACGGGCAGATACCTCACTAAGATGAGCAAGATGTTCATCGAAATGATTTGATAATATCAATAGGTCGTCAAGGTAAACTGATACTTGAGTTTTGAGCTGATACGGAATAACTTGGTCCATTAAACGACACATCGTTTGGGGGGCATTACACAGTCCGAAAGGCATTCTCCTAAATTGATACAATGGCCGATTGGGAACTGTAAATGCTGTTTTTCCTTTCGATGATTCTTCCAGACCGATTTCCCAAAAGGCATCTTTAAGATCAATTTTGGAAATACAATGTACAGGGGGAAGTCTACTTAATAGGCCTTCTAGATTAGGTATTGGATATGCGTCTTTTACTGTAACCGCATTTAATTTTCGAGAGTCAAGGCAGAATCTTACCTTACCTGGTTTGACTAACAAGACGCAAGGGGAAGACCAAGAGGAGGCGGGCGCTTCTTCTATCACTCCTAGCTTTAACATTTTGTCTATCTCCAGACATAATAAGTTTTCCTTCGCTGGTGATATTGGGTAAAATTTTTGTTTAATTGGCTTGGCGTTTTCGGTGTCAATAATATGTTATATAGGGCTCGTAAAACCTAAGCCATCTCTTTCAAAAGTTGGAAATCCAGTTATTACACTTTGTAATTGACTATGCTGACTAGCTGTTAATGGAAATTTATCCTCTTCAACAAAAACTTCAGAAATTTTAGGTTCTGATTGGATATGAGAAATTGAAAGACCAAATGTTCTCCAGAAGTCCATGCCACAAATTATCTTTTGAGTAATAGTCGGTACTATGAGAAATTCTAAGTTGGCGCTTTTCGAGTTATAAGTGAGATTGCTTGTAATCGTACCAACCACCTGTCGCGATTGCCCATCGGCTGTCCTAACGTTACCGCGCGTTTTGGGGCAATATTGCTTGGTGATCATAAGTTTCGTTGCTAATTCTCCACCTACTACACTTTTGTTAGCTCCGCTGTCTAGTAAAGCAGTGTAAATTTGTCCATCTATTGATAAATCAATAAAAGGTCGTATGTCGTTATCCAGGTTGATTATGGTTGATATGGTAAGTTTCTTTAGCTTGTGTCTATTAGTCCAGAACGTTCGCAATCGTCGCTTAGATCGCGAGTGCGGCATCGCTTTGTCAAATATTTCAGATCTTCGCTTGGTATACTCCTGCAACCGCACATGATATGGTTTGAACTGTTTAGTATTAGGTAAGTCAGAGTTATTAAGTAAGGTCACGTCTGAGTTGATTATTAAATTCTTTGGTTTATCCAAGACTACGGGCGGACATCCCCCTTCACTAATCGTCGGATATCCTGCGACTGGTTTCCCGTACGCGGATTACATTTTAAACAATTTGGTTTATACACATCTACTAGTCCACACCCATAACAAAATATGCGACGTTGTTGCAAACAGTTCTGATAACCATGTCCTAATTCGTCACAATTCCAGCATTTTATTTTCTCTGGTGCACGCAATGCGCACACATCCATAGGGTCATCTGTTTCGACATCTAGCTGTTCAACTACTGGTTCATCATGCAACAACACATTCACCATATGTTTACTGCCTATTTGACGCGTTAGATGTCTTGACCGAAAGCTGCGGAAAAATTCTTCATGCTTATGACATTCCCTACGCAAGGCGGCTAGGTTTGGTGTCTCTACATGCAAAATTTCATGAAATAAGTCGGGTCTTAAATTGTTTCGCACTTCAGCTATAACTAAGTTTCTAATGAATTGGAAATAAGTTGTTGAATGCGTTCTTCTGACACTACTGGTGGCTGGTTTGCAATTGAATTTCGTGGTGGTTCATGTCGCGGTAGTCCCCCAGTTCTTGGATTCTGATTTGGATTGGCACGAGTATTTGCTCGTGTGTTTGGTCTTTTTGGTATTGCTCCTGAGGCTGCAGAGTTGTCTGCTCCAAGAGAAGCTCGTGGAGGTTGAACATTAGTAGTCAATCTTTTATCGCTAACTAATAGACTTTTCAAACAAAGTTGCCTACAATTTGGACATGATTCATTGGTCTCGAGCCAAATCTTGAGACAATGTTTATGAAACGTGTGCCGACATGGGGTCTCTACAATCTCTGTCTGTCCACTGGTATCATTGCAAATTACGCATACGAGTGCTTTTTCACTTGGCATAGCAGAAGCCAAGTTGTCTAGGCTTCGTCTTACGGCCATACTTTAAAAAACTAAAACTTAGGAAAACTAAAGGTAAGTATCAATTTTTCGTAATCACATAAATCTTTTACGTCAGGTGCCCAAATAAACTAACTCAGCAATTCATCATTTCATACATATATTCAAATTCAAAGAAAAAATTGGCATATGCCATTAAGAAGATAACATCGGATTTCGTATCCCACTTAGATAATAGGAGCATTAACAATAATTTCAAATATAGATAAATCCTAACTAATTTGGTGAGAGGAATCGTACAAAAATGTGTGTTGTTTTATAAGTATAAATTTGATCTAAATTAAATTTTACGTTAAGCATTTATTTCACTTTGAAAAATAAAAAAACTAACTAACTCTGTGGTCGCGGCAAGCGGTTATATTTCGCCAATAGATTTTATGCGGCTATGCCGTACTTACAGTTTGTAGAGTCCAATCCAGTCAGCAGGCCTGATGATGGGTGGAGCACTAGAGGCTGTTCAAATTATTAAAAAGGGCACAAAAATATAACATGCTTCTCGTTACCAACGTTATGATTTTCAGAACCTGCTATATAGAAATTTCATTATAAATATGGTACTTATAAATTTGACAAATTTACATGTTTGTACGATACTTAAAGAAAATGAAAAACGGCTGTTAGAGGGCCTGGGGGTGAGGTTGGGGTCGTCAATGCTGGGTTTTGAATCTGCGGCAACGTCTTCCCAGCAGAAATCTCCAATCTCTGTTGCGAGGGGCTATCCCGTGTCCTAAGGTGAAACATCCACTCCAACGAGGGTTCGCCTAGGAATTAGACTGGCTGGGTACGCTCCATACAACAATATGTGTGCGCACTTATGGCCAAATCGCTCTCCAACAATTTATCCTATGGTCAGTTCATGGAATGGGCCGACATTTATTTTGTCGTAGTCCCAAAAGTCCGACATGAAACCATGGATGGGGTCGTCTGATGGCCTTATGGTGGCTAACACAATGAGTACGCGCTTGCATTTATTTGAGGCAAGGCAGTGCTGGCAGTGGCGTTTTATTTTCGTTCCTTAATTAAAATTGGAACTCGAAAAAAAAAGAGGCGTGGACTTATGTATGTCCATGAGGGTACCGGAGTGTTACGTCACTCCACGTGCATTGCTTGCACTTGCGGTTTTTTTTTTGCGCGTTCTCCCTCCTCCTATTCGCACAACTGCACTCTAGCTCAGACCATTCTAGACTCCCCGCACACTATTCAAGCTCAATTTTTGGGCACTTGTCTTGCATGAGCTTTTCTATGGAAGTGGATCGTGTAAGCTCGGTTCCAAAAAAAAAGCTCAAGGTCAATTCGCCTTAGAAATAGTGTATGCTAAATATATTCGTCTAGCTAGCAGATTTACATATATAATTTAATGTTTGAAACATCGCACCCTTACAACCGGACTGCTGAATTCAGACACGAATTGTTCTATTTTTTCATCTTTCAGCCACTGATCGACTTGGTCTCGAATAAATTGGACTATCGTCTTTTAAAACAATACGCATTTCAACATTTGTCAACTTTAACTTTTCCGGCTTATAGTTTTTTATAAGTTCGTTCACTTCGCACTTTGTACTTTTCGATGCATTTGAGTCAATGTCAATTTCGTCGTTTTCGACATTTATTCTCATTACCGAACTTAATTCCGTTTCATCATTATATTTCCCGATTTGCACGCCATCACGATTGATTTTTATTTCAGCTTGCTTACAAAAGTCTTCTCCCAAAATCACTTCATCATGCAGAAATTTAGGTGATACCACTAGAAAAACCAAATCAAACTGTTCTTGGCTTACGGAAAGCCTTCCCGTAAACGAACCGATAGGTACCACTCTCTTTTTATCTCCGAAACCGAATTGAACTTTATCAACTTTAGCGAGCTTAGGTTTTTTCAAACAATAACAATGTTTCGCTTACAATATTATATTTGCTACCAAGGCAATACACTTTTCATTGTTAATTGATACTTCTTTACACATATGATCACACACATCTGTGTTATTTTCAGGCTTTTTATTTGGACAGTCTTTCGCTATGTGAACAAAATTATTGCAACCAAAACACTTTCTTCCCTTACTCTTATTGTCACATTTTTCATATATATGTTCTTTTTGCCCATAGTTATAGCATTTTATATCACTTTCTTTATTTTCGTATTTCATTACACTTTCTTTTTTGATTTGAACGTTCTTAGACTCACTTTTTGGATTACTCGACTTTTCCCGCATTTTTTCATAACATTTTATTTTCTCTTGAAACTGTTTTAGGTTCTTACCATTGTACAATTTTGCTTTGTTCATACTCAAGTCATTAATTCCGTCCACCGCAGTGTAAAAACTGCCAGGAATACAACCACACCTCTAACAATTGCAATCTTAGGTCAGTGTGTGTTGGCTGCGGCGAACATCATGAAGATGGAATTTGCACCAAGGACAGAAACAACGTCGCACTAAGACTATGCAGCAACTGTGGAGGGAACCACACGGCCAACTACAGAGGATGTCCTGTCTTCAAGGATATTAAATCACACCTAAACGGGCGCAAACCCCCAGCTGGACCAAAAATCACCTTCAACGCTTCCAAAACTACACCGGAGGTTTTCTTCGCCAAGGCTGTTTGATCATCCAACATGACTGCTACAACCAGTCCTAGTGTATCCTTCGCTAGTGTGCTCCGAACTGGACAGACGGAGCCCGCGAAAGAGACCCCGTCACTCCGCCATCTACAGAATCCGCAACCTAGCGCACCAGAGCTTGGCCAGCAAACTCCAAGTGGTCTAGAGGCCCTACTGATCTCACTCAATCAAAACATGACCACTTTTATGACGTTCATGCAAAACTGTATGCACGAACTGATGCGGAATCAAAACCTGCTTATCCAGAAGCTTATCGAGAATAAATAATGGCTTCCCTACGTCTATGTCTTTGGAATGCTAACGGCATCTCCAAGCACAAAAATGAACTGCAACTATTCCTAGACTCAAGTGAAATCGACGTTTTGCTGATTTCGGAAACACATTTAACATCAAAAAATAATTTTCAAATACCAAAATATACCTTCTACGCAACAAACCATCCAGACGGAAAAGCTCATGGCGGGACCGGCATCCTAATCAAAAACCGTATAAAACACTCGTTCCTCAACAGATTTGAAACACAGCACCTACAAGCAACTGCTATAACCGTCCAAACCAGCTGCGGCAACACTACATTGGTTGCCCTGTACTGCCCACCACGCTTCTCAATCTCAAAATCGGAATTTACCGATTTCTTTAACACACTCGGAGATCGCTTCATTGCAGCAGGGGACTATAACGCCAAACATACGCACTGGGGATCTCGCCTGGTAAATCCTAAAGGCAAGCAGTTGTACAACACAATAGTCAACCCTCTCAATAAGATGGATTGCGTCTCACCGGGTAGGCCTACTTATTGGCCCACAGATCCACAGAAAGTGCCTGACTTGATCGATTTCGCAGTAACTAAGAGGATTTCACGTAATCGGATCACTGCGGAAACACTGCTAGATTTAACTTCCGATCACTCTCCAGTGCTATTCACACTATTAACAAGACCTCAAGTACTTGATCGCCCATACAGGCTTACAAACAACAAAACAAATTGGCTTAAATTTAAAATGTACATGAGTGCCCACATTGACTGTTCGCCGAAACTGGATGCTGCAGAGGACATTGATATGTGCGTCTCTGCACTTGAGTCGATGATGGGAGCTGCAGCAAGAGTATCTACTCCACATGCCTCTTCTTACACCAAACCTGTTGACAGGCCTACGAACCGGCGGATAGAACAATTAGTAACGGAAAAACGACGTCTAAGAAGAGAATGGCAGATTACTCGATCACCAGCAGCAAAACTTCGCCCAAGGCAAGCTAATCGCAACCTCTCCAAGACGTTAAGACAAGAGGAAAGCTGGGCTCAAAGGAAATACATAGAAAAGCTCAGTCCAACCAGCACTTAACATCCTCTGTGGAAAGCCCACCCAACTTAAAGCGCTCCTACAGAGACAATTTCACCGATAAGGAGTCCAACCGGTGGATGGGCCCGCAGTGACGAAGAGAGGGCATCCGTATTTGCCACACATCTTAAAATGGTTTTCCAGCCAAATCCAACATCAAACTCATCTGTACTTCCCCCTTCGAACACATTAACGGATAGTGAGTACTCGGAACTCCAATCGGACGAGATCACTGCAGTTATTAAAAACCACATAAAGCCGAAAAAAGCCCCTGGCCATGACCTAATCACACCGAAAATGATCCTAGAACTCCCTATCATTGCAATACAATATATCTGCAAACTGTTCAATGCTATAATAAAAATTGGCTACTTCCCAAGGACATGGAAAAAGTCCACTATCATCATGATTCCTAAAGTGGGAAAGGACAAAACCCAGCCATCATCCTATAGGCCAATTAGTTTGCTGCCATGTCTTTCGAAGCTTTTTGAAAAGGTCCTGCAGATTCGCCTAAACTCATTTCTGGCATCGGAGAACACAATCCCTTCACACCAGTTCGGCTTCCGCGAAAAACATGGTACAATTGAACAAGTCAATCGCATAACATCCGAAATACGAACAGCATTCGAACTAAAAGAATACTGTGCGGCTGTCTTTCTCGACGTTGCCCAAGCTTTCGATAGACTTTGGCTGGAGGGTCTGATGTTCAAAATCCGGCAAAAACTGCCACAGTGTACACACAAACTCATGGAATCTTACCTTTACAATAGGAAATTCGCTGTAAGATGTAATGGCTCCGTCTCGGCTGATTTTGAAATCAAAGCTGGTGTACCGCAAGGCAGTGTACTCGGCCCATTGCTCTACCTGCTGTACACTGCAGACTTACCAACGAGTTTAGGACTTACAACGTCCACTTTTGCCGATGACACGGCAATCCTTAGCAGATCCAAATGCCCAATACAAGCCTCTGCAAAATTAGAGGAACACCTCAAGGTGGTAGAGGAATGGCTAGCAACCTGGCGTATCCGGGTCAACGAGCAGAAATGCAAACATGTTACATTTACGCTTAACAGAAGAAACTGTCCAGATCTAACGCTAAACAACGTACCAGTTCCTCAAGCCGTGGATGTCACTTACCTTGGCATCCACCTAGACAGAAGACTAACTTGGCGCAAGCACATCGAATCAAAAAAGTCACAGCTTAAACTGAAAGCGAGTAGCCTACATTGGATCATCAATGCTCGGTCCCCTCTACGACTGGAGTATAAAGTCCTCCTATACAACTCCGTACTGAAACCCATCTGGACTTACGTAGCCGTACTATGGGGAAATGCAAGTACCAGCAATGTCGATATTATACAAAGAGCGCAGTCGAAGATCTTAAGATCAATCACGGGGGCCCCGTGGTATATACGAAACGACAACATTCAAAATGATCTAAATATACCTAGCGTAAAATCTGAAATAGCTACTCAACAACTAAAGTATTCTGCGAAACTGGATGCACACCCAAATGTTCTTGCCAATTGCCTTACGCGAACTAATAATAGAACTCGTCTTAAAAGAAATGACAGACCAACCCAATAACAAGTGATTAGGGCCGCCTGCAATATCCCCAGAATTTATCTTAAGTACTAGTCTAAGAAAAATATCTCAAACTTGTTGTTAGGCTCTAATTTAAGAGTAGATTCATCAAATATATATTAAACGTTAAAAAAAAAAAAAATTAATTCCGTCAATCACATACTGCATAAGAGCACTGTTTTCTATATTACCCCGTGATGCCCTCTCTTTTATTTTCAACAAATATTCTTGAACACTTTCACCTTTCTTTATTTTCCGTTCTGACAATTGCTTATGTAACTCAGCGCTATTTATAACTGTTTTAAACTCATTTAAAAGTAATTCTTTCAATGCCACATTGGGCCAGCGAACCGATAGTTCGACGAAAACTAAAGTTTTAAAGCTACCTTCTTGAAATTTGGTACATATGATAGTGTCGATTATAATTAATAAAGCTAGCACTCGTTAAATTCATAAAAAGTTTTTAATTCATTTTTTTTAACACTTAATCTTAATATTAATAAGTAAAAATAACAATTCATTCAAAATTACTATTAATCAGTAATTTACATTTAAAAATGTTCCTAAAAGTCGTCTTCTACATCAATTTCTATTGAAAACGGATTTTCAGAGTCAGAATCTGAATCACTATCAGTATTGTTAGCATCAAAATCGGGAAGATTGTTATTATTGTTCATGTTACTAAGATATAAAAAGTTTGGTGATTCCAAAAGTTCGATTACGTCTGATGGGAGGGGTAGTTTATTTTGCTGACCCAATCTTTTTGTTAGATAGATGCTCGACACTAGAGGATCTGAAGAATCCATTGCTCTGTGGAAAACATCTGCCATGTTTTTCTGCCGTGTACTCTTTCGAGCATGTAACCTCCTGTCACTCTTATAGTATTTGTTGGGAGCTTCTGAGGCGTTCTCTCCAATAACACCTAATGGAAGGATTGATGATTCTATTATTTGGTAGCCGTGCATTAACACTTTATGGACTGTTGCCGACATTGGAAACCATGGATACAAGGACATACATATATAAAGTAATTGTTTTCTGACAATATTTATTAAATTGTGTTGGATTAATTGGAAAATGGCAAGAAATAGTAATTAAAATATTGTTAAAATATGCAATGAGAAATTCATCAAGTTAATCACACCGAAAATGATCCTAGAACTCCCTATCATTGCAATACAATATATCTGCAAACTGTTCAACGCTATAATAAAAATTGGCTACTTCCCAAGGACATGGAAAAAGTCCACTATCATCATGATTCCTAAAGTGGGAAAGGACAAAACCCAGCCATCATCCTATAGGCCAATTAGTTTGCTGCCATGTCTTTCGAAGCTTTTTGAAAAGGTCCTGCAGATCCGCCTAAACTCATTTCTGGCATCGGAGAACACAATCCCTTCACACCAGTTCGGCTTCCGCGAAAAACATGGTACAATTGAACAAGTCAATCGCATAACATCCGAAATACGAACAGCATTCGAACTAAAAGAATACTGTGCGGCTGTCTTTCTCGACGTTGCCCAGGCTTTCGATAGACTTTGGCTGGAGGGTCTGATGTTCAAAATCCGGCAAAAACTGCCACAGTGTACACACAAACTCATGGAATCTTACCTTTACAATAGGAAATTCGCTGTAAGATGTAATGGCTCCGTCTCGGCTGATTTTGAAATCAAAGCTGGTGTACCGCAAGGCAGTGTACTCGGCCCATTGCTCTACCTGCTGTACACTGCAGACTTACCAACGAGTTTAGGACTTACAACGTCCACTTTTGCCGATGACACGGCAATCCTTAGCAGATCCAAATGCCCAATACAAGCCTCTGCAAAATTAGAGGAACACCTTAAGGTGGTAGAGGAATGGCTAGCAACCTGGCGTATCCGGGTCAACGAGCAGAAATGCAAACATGTTACATTTACGCTTAACAGAAGAAACTGTCCAGCTCTAACGCTAAACAACGTACCAGTTCCTCAAGCCGTGGATGTCACTTACCTTGGCATCCACCTAGACAGAAGACTAACTTGGCGCAAGCACATCGAAAAAAAATCACAGCTTAAACTGAAAGCGAGTAGCCTACATTGGATCATCAATGCTCGGTCCCCTCTACGACTGGAGTATAAAGTCCTCCTATACAACTCCGTACTGAAACCCATCTGGACTTACGGAGCCGTACTATGGGGAAATGCAAGTACCAGCAATGTCGATATTATACAAAGAGCGCAGTCGAAGATCTTAAGATCAATCACGGGGGCCCCGTGGTATATACGAAACGACAACATTCAAAATGATCTAAATATACCTAGCGTAAAATCTGAAATAGCTACTCAACAACTAAAGTATTCTGCGAAACTGGATGCACACCCAAATGTTCTTGCCAATTGCCTTACGCGAACTAATAATAGAACTCGTCTTAAAAGAAATGACAGACCAACCCAATAACAAGTGATTAGGGCCGCCTGCAATATCCCCAGAATTTATCTTAAGTACTAGTCTAAGAAAAATATCTCAAACTTGTTGTTAGGCTCTAATTTAAGAGTAGATTCATCAAATATATATTAAACGTTAAAAAAAAAAAAATTAATTCCGTCAATCACATACTGCATAAGAGCACTGTTTTCTATATTACCCCGTGATGCCCTCTCTTTTATTTTCAACAAATATTCTTGAACACTTTCACCTTTCTTTATTTTCCGTTCTGACAATTGCTTATGTAACTCAGCGCTATTTATAACTGTTTTAAACTCATTTAAAAGTAATTCTTTCAATGCCACATTGGGCCAGCGAACCGATAGTTCGACGAAAACTAAAGTTTTAAAGCTACCTTCTTGAAATTTGGTACATATGATAGTGTCGATTATAATTAATAAAGCTAGCACTCGTTAAATTCATAAAAAGTTTTTAATTCATTTTTTTTAACACTTAATCTTAATATTAATAAGTAAAAATAACAATTCATTCAAAATTACTATTAATCAGTAATTTACATTTAAAAATGTTCCTAAAAGTCGTCTTCTACATCAATTTCTATTGAAAACGGATTTTCAGAGTCAGAATCTGAATCACTATCAGTATTGTTAGCATCAAAATCGGGAAGATTGTTATTATTGTTCATGTTACTAAGATATAAAAAGTTTGGTGATTCCAAAAGTTCGATTACGTCTGATGGGAGGGGTAGTTTATTTTGCTGACCCAATCTTGTTGTTAGATAGATGCTCGACACTAGAGGATCTGAAGAATCCATTGCTCTGTGGAAAACATCTGCCATGTTTTTCTGCCGTGTACTCTTTCGAGCATGTAACCTCCTGTCACTCTTATAGTATTTGTTGGGAGCTTCTGAGGCGTTCTCTCCAAGAACACCTAATGGAAGGATTGATGCTTCTATTATTTGGTAGCCGTGCATTAACACTTTATGGACTGTTGCCGACATTGGAAACCATGGATACAAGGACATACATATATAAAGTAATTGTTTTCTGACAATATTTATTAAATTGTGTTGGATTAATTGGAAAATGGCAAGAAATAGCAATTAAAATATTGTTAAAATATGCAATGAGAAATTCATCAAGACCTAAGATTTTAGCTAGTAGCTTAGGTTGTGCAAACGCCCTCCTTGCTGTATTGCCGTCGTTGGTATTTCCATTGCCATTCTGCTTAGGCTTATCCACATGTAGAGCCATAGCATTCCACATCTGCTTCTGTATCGTCTTTTTTTGTTCCGCCATTTCTTTTTATACCCTTGCAAAAAGGGTATATCTCCGACCATATAAAGTATACATATTCTTGATCAGCACGACGAGACGAGTTCAAATAGCCATGTCCGTCCGTCCGTCCGTCCGTCTGGATCAACGCAAACTCCTCCTAGACCGTAAGAGCTACAGACTGAGCTACTGCAGGCGTTGTATATCTCGGATTCAGCCGGATCGGATCACTATATCATATAGCTCCCATACAAATGACAAAGTCACGAACAGTGACTTTCCTTAATAACTTCGTTATTTTCTGAGCTATTGTCATTATATTGGTGAGTTAATTACACATATAAACGACTGTGCCAAATTTGATCAAGATCGGGTGACTATATCATATAGCTCCCATAGGAACGATCTTTCGAAAACAGTGACTTTTGTCAATAACTTTGTTACTTTTGACGCGATTGCTTTCAAATTAAACATTTTTTAGTTTAATATATCTGTTAATGACTTTGCCAAATTTGATAAGGATCAGGTAGCTATATCATATAGCTCACATAGGAACGATCGGTGGAAAACAGTGACTTTGATCAATATCTTCGTTATTTCCTATGCTAAGATTGTAGGCCGTTCTTTCGGACACATTAGCCCTTTTAGCTTAAACGTTTTTCCGCT
Source organism: Drosophila willistoni (assembly GCF_018902025.1). Taxonomy (NCBI): domain Eukaryota; kingdom Metazoa; phylum Arthropoda; class Insecta; order Diptera; family Drosophilidae; genus Drosophila; species Drosophila willistoni. Next base: position 209,635 of record NC_061086.1, read on the forward strand.
TTGATGGCTATAGGTAAGGAAAAGTTACCAAATAAGTAGCAAGGGTATACAAACTTTGACGCGGTCGAAGTTAGCCCTGGCCCTCTGGTTTTCATTTTCATCTCTTACTTGCCATTATTTAAGTTTCAGTCTATATGCAATTTTAAGAACGAATTCAAAAAATCAAATCCAACCATGTAAAGGACTTATGCCATATTTTAATGCTTCATATCTTGGCTTAAATTTTGGTGAGTCCATTTTAGCATTTTCCATGAAGTCTTTTGGACTCGCTCCACATATCCACAATTGGTAAGATTTGGTTTCAGTCAAGATGTTTAAAACTTTTCCATCTAAAAGTATCATTTGAAGATCATATTTAACTGAAATTGATTTTCCATTTACAACGGTGCAGACATATGAAGACAAATTTTTTATTTGATTATCCAAATTTTTTTTTCTCAGCAAGAATATGGTCTTTTGTCTCTTTAACAAACTCAAGCTTGACTGGTCTGCAAAATCTAATCGACTGAGGAGTACGATTCATTCAAAACACATTTCCAAGATAGTCCATTAATTTTAGGGGGATTATTGTTGTCGCAAAAAGCGAGTCATCAGAAAGCATTGAATCACATCCTAAAAAGTGTTGCTTATGGCTGCTTTGTCCGGTTGTTCCATCGAATCCATAGCTTGCAATAAGGATCAGACTTAAAGTATTGCCAAGCCGCTCAAATAAATCTTCATGCATTTGAATTATACGGCAACTAGTGTGATCTAGAAGATTTTGCAGCGGGACTTCAGCAACTGACTGGGTTATATTAATGTTAAAAGGTCTGCATTTTGACTTAGCTTCTCTCACTTTGTTGTAAGCAGGAAAAAGTTCTTTCGGAACTTTTTCGGAAATGCTGATCGGGAAATGCTGAGCTCGCGAAAGTTTTTGTATTGACTTTTAGTTAATGAATTTTCAAGCAGATATGCTAAAGCTTCATCCTCCGTTAGTCGAACCGAGTCATTTTTATGGGTAAAAATATTTTTTCTAGCCTCATTGGGGTCACTCGGAGTAAGAAACGTGTTTTTTAAAATAAGGGCTGCATACTTCTCGTTCGATTTTTCGGCTGAAACTGCGGCGGCATGCACAAGAAGAGATGTGTTGTGACTCTGACTTACAGCTAAATCGGATGCCAATTTTCTCTTCTGACGGGGACCTGCGTTAATTATATGGGTGGGCGTCCAACTGGTCCTGATGTTGACAGATTTGGATTTGAAGACAACGATGGACTTACTGTTATAGCCATATTGGACAAAAGCCATTCGGTATGCTTTGTCTTAAATCTGGCCATATTTCTACAACATTTTGCGAGGTTCCTTTGTATGTAAAGGTGAAAGCTTCTCACTTTGGTGTTGATTTCATCCTCTTTCTCAGTGCTTAAGTTGAATTCTTTCAGTTTATCACAAATCCAACTCGAAACGGCAAATGTGCTACGACTGTTTTGTATGTAGATGTCAAGCAGTTGCTCGTAGGCGAACTCAACCACAGCTACAATATTAGGGATCTATTCACATCGGAACAAAAAGGAGAAAACCGGGTTTTAAAATTAGATTATACACACTTTGAACTATAATGACACATAATTACTTTTTGGCACAACTTGGCACAAAATTAGTTATAATCCACAACAGACGAGTAGCAAGTTAGATTTTTCCTACTTTTGGACAACACAAATAAACGTACACAAAAAACACATTGACAAACATGAACAAAATCTTTTTTTAAACAAATATTCTTCATACCTTGGCCTTTCTTTTCCATAATTTTGGTAAAAATAGTTTAAGCCACACTGATTTTGGCACGCTCGCAAGTAAATAAAAACTTTCCCGCGCTTTTCTGTTTCGCACGCATGCAATAAAACAGCTGACTTTGAAGGGCTGCCAAAATTCCAGGGATATATAAAAACAATTAAAATTTTTTGATTCATTTTAATCAAAGTATATACTATTCAAATTTTTTTATTAAAATGGGTTTACTTTCAATAAAAAATTTGAATTTTCGTCGAACTATCGGTTCGCTGGCCCAATGTGCAATGTCGACCAATTTTTAATTCCGCGTTCACTCACAATAAACATTTTAGCAAGTCCTTTAATAGCTCTTTTAGCAAAAATCAATCTTTTAGCAATTTTTGTAAACTATCCCATTGCATCAAGTCAGCCATGTCTTCGAAATCCTCAATCCATACTTCAACTGATAATGTTTCATCGCCAAAAATTCAAAGCGAATTTCGGTGGTGGCAAGTTGATATTCACTGCACTTTGCGTATCAATATTGTTGGCCACGACTGTAGAGTTTGCCCTATTTGTTTTGTTTCGCATATTTTCCTTTGTTGCAGCTGTTCTAAAATTCGTTACGTCGCTCACTACTGACAACATTTTGTCTTCGTCTTGCATATTGCCTACATCGCCCTTCTCTTTCGCACTCATCGTCGTCATCTTCGTTTTGATCATTCTCTGTGTCAAGGTCAGCTAGCAAATTTCCAGCTTGCAAATTGCAAAATAAACCGGGAAGTTAGATTCGATTTATGTATCATGCGACAAACCCAAAACATTGCAAATAATCATTCAATCGTTATTTGTTAAATTCTTTTCAACATAAGACACTTTACTTTTATATAAATCGCTGTTGCACTCAAAATCAAACCCCTTAAACTTTCTTAGTCTTTGGCGATTTGCACGATCGCATTCTTCTTCGTATATAAATTTGTGGAACAATGTAATATTAGATTTCTTTTCAGTTTTCAGTGCCTCTTGCACATTCCCAAAGTCTTCAAGTTTGCTCATAGTTCTTTCTCTTACGCACACACACTAATGGCTGTGTATATGTATACATAGGATTGCATGAGAACCCCTAATGGTATCAGAATACCGATAACGATTTAGTTTGATAGATATCGATAGATGGTCAATCGGAGAGAGAGAAGCTTGAGTTGCTGGACGAAGAGGTTGTGTTGGTCTCGTTAAATTAAAAGTGTTCAATAAGATGGTTTCTTTTTCTTTTGTTAATAATTAAATAAAAATGATAAGCTAAGATACATACCTAAAAGCAAAGTGGTGTGAAGAATATATTTTATTCTGGTCCAGTGGACTCAGCCTTTCTACATTTTGGGGGCTCAACCGGGATAGTAACAAAGAGCGAGTGAGAGAGAAAACTTTATGAAGAAATCGCGCGTAATTGCAAGAGTGACGCCAACATAAGGAAACATGAGAGCAAGCGAGACAAAATAAAATGCGTGCTTTAATTTCACCATCGAAAGACAAGAAAAGAGACGAACACATGAGAAATAACAACAAAGACGAAAAGATGAGTAACGCTTAAAAGTCGACAATTTTGTTCAGAGAGGAACAAAATGAGGAAAAGCAAGAACAAAGACGAAAATATTTGAAAGACGAACAACTTCCCAAAGACGAAAATTTGTTCAGAGACGAACACGAAGAGCATCAAAAGACGAAAGACGACAAAAATTTGTTCAGAGAGGGACAAAACGAGGAGAAAAATTGAAATTGCTTGGATTCGGCGCTATCCAATCATTCATGCAAGCCAAGAAGTAACCTGGAGCAGAGATCGGACTAGGAGTCACACGGAGAGTGGTTGCTAATACGAGGAGTACCAGATCAAGACGAGACGACCCGATTCACCACTACATGCACAGTCAGAAGGCATCATCCATCCAACATTGTGTGTGTGTGAGTGAGAAGAAGCTAAGACGTAAAGAAGACGACACGTAAGAAGACAACTGCGTAAGGAAGACTACACGTAAGAAGACAACTGCGTAAAGAAGATCACGAGAAACGGACAACATAGACGTAAAATAACCAGGGCTACATCGCAAGTACATTTATTTTTAATACTAACAATAGTTAAAAGTTTTGAAATAAGAGAACAGACGAATTACAATTTTTGAAATAAGAAAAGATGATTTAAAAGTTGTGAAATAAGAGAACAATGAACAATTTTTGAAAATAAGAAAAGAAGATTTAAAATTTTGAAAAAAAGAAAAGTTGATCTAAAAGTTTTGAATAAGAGAAAAGATGAATTACAATTTTTGAAATAAGAAAAGATGATTTAAAAGTTGTGAAATAAGAGAACAATGAATTACAATTTTTAAAATAAGAAAAGAGGATTTAAAATTTTGAAAAAAAGAAAAGAAGTTTTAAAATTTTGAAAAATAAGAAAGAAGATTTAAAATTTTCGAATTAGAGAAAGAGAAATAAGAAAAGACGAACTACGAGTTTTGGAAAATAAGTGAGAAAGAAAAATTCAACAAGAGGAATTAGAATATCTGTAATCATATAAACTAACATCTAATTTAAACACTAATTTAAATTATATTGTAATCAAAATTTTTACATATGTTGTATAACGAGATCACCGAACTGACCGTCGCAGGGTTAAAAGAAAAGTTAAAAGAGCTGAATTTAAGTGTAAAAGGCAACAAACCTGAATTAAGAGAGAGATTAATTTCATATTTTGATTTAATTTAATTTAATTTAATCCTTATATTCAGAAGCTAATACCAGTATTCAAGGCGAAGTTGAAGAAGTTGAGAGAGAAGTGACAATGGCGTTCACATTAAAAGATATTCGTGATTCGTTGACAGAGTTTAATGGGAGCAACAAAAAGGATGTATTAGAATGGCTTTCAGACTTTGAGGGTACTGCTGTAACAGTACAATGGAATGATCTTCAGAAATTTATCTATGGTAGACAGCTGTTGACAGGAGCGGCTAAGTTGTTCGTAAATAGTCAAGAGGGTCTAACAAGCTGGAGTAGCTTTAAGAGCGCGCTACAGGATGAGTTTACTGTTAAATTGTCGGCAAAAGAAGTTCACAAGCAATTAGAGAGTAGAAAGAAGAAATACAACGAGAGTCTGGTTGAGTACTTTTATCTAATGAAGAGTATAGCCAAAAGAGGCAGCTTAGATGAGGAAAGCATTGTCGAATACATCATTGAGGGTATCCCTGACTCTAAAATGAATACCGTTCTTTACCAAGCGAGAGATTTGAAGGAATTACGAGAGAAACTAACGATGTACGAGAAATATGCTTCCAACCAAGAGTCTAAAACAAAACCACGATTTGAGAAGCTGCAATCGAGGAATACTTTGGAGGATTTCAAATGCTTTAAGTGTGGAGGAAATAATCACATCGCTAAGAATTGTAAAGACGATTTCAAATGTTTTAAATGTAATCAGATGGGACACAAAGCTAATCAGTGTGAGACGAAGAATACAAAGGATACAACGAAGACAAATACAAATTATCAACAAATGACACTTAAGTTTAATCGTTCTTTTAAGGATGTTCCAATGGGCAATGGGGTATTATCTGCTCTGTTTGATTCGGGCAGTGATATCTCTACTATAAGCGAGAGCGCCTATATGGAAATATACCCTGTTAAATTAAACCGTGAATGCAAGGAGGTAATTGGCGTAGGAGGGAAAACGATTTGTACCCTTGGATTTTTTAACGTCAATACAGAGTTAGACGGCAACGTCGTGGAAATAGCCTTTCATGTTGTTCGAGATAAAGATACTTTGTACAAAGGAGTAATCGGAAATGATGTTTTGGAAAACTTAAATGTTACCATTGGGAAAAGAGGAATTGTTTTCCACAAAGAGGATGAGATGCCAAAACCAATCAGCACTGATAAGCAAACCGAAACAAAAGTCCCAGATTTGCAAAAGACGGTTGAAAATATAATGACGATGACCTTAAATGAGGGTAACCCGTGCCCAGAAATGAAGACTGTAGTAGCAGACGAGATCCCAAATCATCAGAGGCCAAGACGTTTGCCATATCAGGATCAAGCGATAGTAGATCAGCGAGTAAAGAGAGAGACGAAGGCTGGAATAGTTCGTCAAAACTTTTCGAAGCACTTATATCCTGTGGTGCTTCTTTCGTGGAAAGATGGCAAGAATATAGTATGCGGTGATGATAGAAAGCCAAATCCGAAGATAATACGACGCATCATTAAAGACCACGATTTTCAGATCAAACATCGACCTGGAACTAAGATGAAACATACAGATGCTTTGAAGATGACTCGTTGTTTAAAGTCCGAAGAAACGCTTAAAGACGAAATGAGGACAATAACTTGGCAAGGTTTAAAGTCTCAGTTAGAGGAAGAATTACTTATAGAGTTGCAACGGGGAAAAGATGAAATTCGTAGAAAAGCTAAATATGATGTAGAGAATATTGGGGAAAATGAGGGCCCAAATAGGACCAATACAATACCATAGCAGAGTATATGAAGATGTAGTGACCATCATTCGGGACGAATGAGGCTGTAGAATGGCCGAATGTAGGATTGCATAAGAACGCCTAATGGTATCAGAATACCGATAACGATTTAGTTTGATAGATATCAATAGATGGTCAATCGGAGAGAGAGAAGCTTGAGTTGCTGGACGAAGAGGTTGTGTTGGTCTCGTTAAATTAAAAGTGTTCAATAAGATGGTTTCTTTTTCTTTTGTTAATAATTAAATAAAAATGATAAGCTAAGATACATACATAAAAGCAAAGTGGTGTGAAGAGTATATTTTATTCTGGTCCAGTGGACTCAGCCTTTCTACATATATATACGTTTGCCTCGTCACCACAGTCATCGTCGTATTCAAACACTTTCTCGTCGTTCGTCGAAAACTTTTTCGTCGTTTCATTGCCGCTTTTTCGTCGTTAGCCGCCAATTTTTCGTCGTTTGATGCTAATTCTTATTCGTTTTCGCGCTGTTTTTTCGTCGTTTGATTCCACTGTTGCGTCGTTTTGTGTATGTTTGTCTCTTTCTCACTCACGGATATTACTTTTGTACTTCTTTATAAGTTGAGCCATGCCTTCTTTGTAGGTTCAGTCGACGAGACGAGACGAGTTCAAATAGCCATGCCCGTCCGTCCGTCTGGATCAACGCAAACTCCTCCTAGATCGTAAGAGCTACAGAGCTGAAATTTTGCATGTAGGCTTGTATATCTCGGATTCAGCCGGATCGGATCACTATATCATATAGCTCCCATACAAATGACACGAACAGTGACTTTTCTTAATAACTTCGTTATTTTCTGAGCTATTGTCGTGTAATTTAATATTGGTGAGTTAATTACGCATATAAACGACTCTGCCAAATTTGATCAGATCGGGTGACTATATCATATAGCTCCTATAGGAATTATATAATATATAAAAGAACCCTATTGTATAAGCGATAACCTGTATTATGTAGCGATTAAGCTATATCGATATCAATGCTGTGATATCGATGACTTTTAAAAAGAGACAACGCTGATACCTTCTTCCGTTCTGAAAAGCTGGCAGCGACCAGACGTGTATTTGAGAAAAACATTAATTATTAAGCCATCCATTGTGAATTAATATAAAAGCTGAGAAAACAATAAACATTTATAACTCTTACAATCTCAGAAGTGGTTCTTACTCGCCATGAACGAAGTTAACTTTAATTTGTGTTCCGTAGTGCTTTTAAAGCAGTGGCTACAGAGTCTCGGTCTGCCAACAACGGGCACTAGAGCCGAAATTATGGCCCGTCTGCTTGAAATTCCTCTAGAGCAGCGTGGAAGTCCACCGGAGTCTCAGCAAGCTGAAAACGTTGAGCAGGAGGGAAATCGCTAGGGGCTCCTAGCTCAACATGTGGATGCGGAGCTACCGCATGAGGAGGAGACTGAAGCTGTCGAACAACAAATCAGCGCTCAGCCAGAACAAATGGAAGCATTAAACGATGAAGCTGCAACATTGGTACAGTTACGTGAAGAACTCAATGCTACCAGAATCATGCTACAGAAGTTGTGTCTCGAGGTCTCAGATCGAGCACAGGGCAATCTTACAGTCGATTGCCTTGACAGCATTAATGACGTCAACATCCACAGTGGCAACGCTGTAAAAGATACCAACTGCAGTGGCAACGCTGGAAATATCAACGACCACATTGGCACCGCCAAATATAGTAGTGTTGAACAGCGATCCAACCAAATGATAAACAAGTTATTGGATTCACCAGCAGCAGCTCTGTCGCTAGGATTATAAGGGGGACACTTGTGTTCACGCTTGGATTTCTCAGATGCAAAATATTTCGCAAATATATAACTTGGATGTTGTATGCATGCGGATGCTGTTTATCGCTAAACTAAAGGGTAAAGCACAACAGTGGCTGCACAACAGTGCGACACGTATTCTCGAGCCGGTCGATCAGCTGTTTGACCAACTAGAAGCAAATTTCAGGATCGCAAGTGGCTAGCCAGCGAGAATTGTGGTTCTTATTTTGATGAAAAGATGAGGCTGGCTGATGACATCAACATCGATATGGAGGAACTGTTGGAGTGCATCATTGACGGGATATCATCCAAAAGTTTGCGCGATCAAGCACGTATCCAGTGTTTTTCGGATCCAAGGCAAATCCTTCAGGCGTTTTCATCAGTGCGGCTACCGGAGTTAAAGAAACATCCTATTCCAACACAATCGGGCAGAGAGTCTTATAACAGCGTCAATAAGGATGTACGTTGCGTGAATTGCAATTCCAAGGGTCATCTAGCAGTTGATTGCCGTAAACCGAAAAGGGAGCGAGGATCTTGCTACGCTTGTGGTACTTTTGGCCATTTTGTTGCCCAATGTCCGGAGAGGAAGAGTGCGACTGGCAACCAATATGTAAGAATATTCAATATATATTTTTGTCAAAATTCTAGATCTCCATTAATTGCAGCGTGCCTCCTACACTCTGGAAGCTCTATTTCTTTTGTTAAAAAACGTCATATATCAAGTCACCCAACACTGGAGCCAGTATTGAAAAAATATTTCGGTTTAAATCAAAGCCAATTAAACATATTTGGAAAAACCTTATGTTATGTATTGAAAGGATCAATAAAATGTTATTTTTATTTAAATGTAGTAGCAAATGAGTCTATGAGTCACCATGTAGTTCTTGGAAGAGACTTTTTAACGGCATGTAATTTGAAATTTAATCTAAACGCACTAAACTAACTAAACTAAACTAAAATTGGTTACAGTACAAAAAGTGGAGACTGAAAACAGAGAAGATACAAATAATTCTAACTTAAACTATAGTAAACAGTTAGATGAGACAGTTACAAAACAGTTAGATGAAACAGTTAATATAGAATTAAATAAAACAGATAGTACAGAGTTAGAGGAAAAAGATAGGATACAGTCTGATAGGACGTCAAATGAGCAGAGACACGAAATACTTACTATTCAATCAAATAAAAAATTTATCGAGGAAGAGTTAGAAAAAGTCGTCAATGACTTATCAAATATTAATTACACTGAAGACACAATTGATGATTATAATTGGGACGAAAAACTGAATTATGATACCAAATGTAAACTAAGACAAATAATTAAAATTTATTCCTTAAATGCGACATTCCCAGAAGAGCCAATGACTAGATGTGAAATCAAATTAAATTTAGAAAAATCGAAACCCTTTAGTTGTTCTCCCAGACGCCTTTCATATACAGAAAAAGATCAATTGCAAATATTATTAGATGATTATTTAAAAAAAGGAATTATACAGCCGAGGGAGTCGGAGTACGCGTCACCAATCGTTTTAGTAAAAAAGAAAACAGGAGATATTCGCTTGTGTATTGACTTTAGAAAACTAAATAAAGTTTTAATTAAAGACAATTATCCATTACCACTGATAGATGACCTACTTGACAAATTAGTAAATAAAACGGTGTTCACAAAATTAGATCTTAAAAATGGATACTTTCATATGTATGTAAACAAGTAATCTATTAAGTACACTTCGTTTGTCACTCCGTTAGGGCAATACGAATTTTTAAGAATGCCCATGGGATTAAAAAATTCGCCAGCTGTGTTTCAACGCTTTATAAATAAGATATTTTGTGATATGATTAAAGAGAACAAGTTAGTTGTGTATATGGACGATAACATGGTCGCCAGCAAGGATATAAATGAACACTTAGAAACTCTAAAGGAACTTTTATTATAAGATTAGCTAAGAATAAATTAGAGCTACGTTTGAACAAATGTGAATTTATGAAGTCCTGTGTCAAATATTTAGGTTATCAAATATCAAGTGAAGGTATAAAAACAGATGATAAAGGAATGGAAGCGATAAAAAATTTTCCAATATCTGAAAAGGCACAGGCTGTTCAAAGTTTTCTTGGGTTATGCTCGTACTTTCGTAGATTTATTAAAGATTTAAACGAATTTGTGTTTCAAGAAAAAGAATTAAATTGTTTTTTACTGCTCAAAGAAAAACTTATGACTGCACAGGTGTTGGCAATTTACGATTACAAGGATGAGGTTGAATTGCATTGCGATGCCAGTGCGTTAGGATTCGGAGCAGTGTTACTTCAGAAAAAATCAGACAAATTGTTGCATCCTATATCCTATTTTTCAAAACGAACAACCGGAGCAGAAGAAAAGTATCACAGCTTTGAGTTAGAAACTCTTGCAATCATTTATGCCTTATGATTTCGTATTTACCTTCAAGGTAAACGCTTTAAGATTATGACAAATTGTAATTCTTTAACACTGACATTAAACAAAGTTGAACTTAACCCTAGAATTGCTAGATGGGCGTTAGAGCTTCAAAACTATGATTATGAATTGATTTATAGGCCCGGAAACAAAATGCAGCATGTAGATGCTTTGAGCAGATGTACAAATGTTATGGTAGTTGAAACAACAAGTTTTGAAGATAACCTAATAATTTGCCAATCTAAAATTCAAAACTTAAGGAAATTATTAGAGAAGGCTGAACACAAATTGTATGAGATGAGAAATGGAGTAATTTGTAGAAAAGCAAATGATGGTAGACTTCTCTTTTATGTTCCAGAAAATATGGAAGAGCATGTGTTGTATAGGTATCACAGTGAAATAGGACATATAGGGAGAGACAAAATGATTGATTTAATCAATAAAAGTTACTGGTTCGCAAACCTCAAAGACAAATGTACTAGTCATATTGAAAACTGTCTTAAATGCATTGCCTATTCTCCAAGATCTGGAAAAGAACAAGGTTTCTTGCATTGTATACCTAAAGGCAATAGACCATTTGAATTGATTCACATTGATCATTATGGGCCAGTGAGTGCTGGTAAAGCAAAAAAGCATATATTCGTGGTTGTAGATGGGTTTACGAAATTCGTACGATTATATACGACGAAAACAACCAGTACTAAAGAAGTTTTGTCAAGTCTTAAAGATTATTTTAGAACATATACTAAACCAAAGTGTATTATTTCTGATAGAGGTAGTTGTTTTACTTTAAGTGAGTTCGAGGAGTTTATAGAAAACTATACCATTAAACATATTAAAATGGCGACCGGATCTCCCCAAGCAAACGGACAGGTAGAAAGAATTAACAGAAGTCTAGGCCCGATGATTGCAAAATTAGTTGAACCTGAGAAAGGATTGCATTGGGATTTAGTGGTAGAACAGGTGGAGTATGCAATGAACAATACACAGCATCGAAGTGTAAAACAATTGCCAAGTATTATGTTGTTTGGAACGTCACAAAGGGGCGAATAGTAGATGAATTAAAAGAGAAACTAGAATTGATAAATCAAGACACCAAGCAGAAGAGTTTAACAGAAATCAGGAATGAGGCAATTGAGGCTCAAAATAGTGCTCAGTCCTACAACAAAACTTATTATGATAAAAGCAAACGAAAGCCAAAAGAATTTAAGCAAGGAGACTATGTTATGGTAAAAAATTTTGATAGCACAGTTGGTACGTCAAAGAAACTAATTCCAAAGAATAAAGGACCTTACCGAATAGAAAAAATTTTAAAAAATTATAGATTTTTACTTAAAGATGTGGAAGGTTTTCAAGTATTTCGTAACCCATATCAGGGCATGTGGAGCATTCAGAATATAAGACACTGGATCAAAAAATGAAGATCTAATATAAGATGTGAAGAAAAATATAAAAATATTAAATGTATTACTATGTTACTTAATAATTAGAAAATATACACATGTATCAATATATAAAAATAAGTTAAGATTACGTGATCAGGAGATCCAAATGTCAGAATGGCCGAGTTGTAGTAGGCTACATATAAATCCCCTGGTCTACGTATGTATATAATACTTATTTACTTACTTTAATAATAACGCTAATCCAATACATATATAAAAGAACCCTATTGTATAAGCGATAACCTGTATTATGTAGCGATTAAGCTATATCGATATCAATGCTGTGATATCGATGACTTTTAAAAAGAGACAACGCTGATACCTTCTTCCGTTCTGAAAAGCTGGCAGCGACCAGACGTGTATTTGAGAAAAACATTAATTATTAAGCCATCCATTGTGAATTAATATAAAAGCTGAGAAAACAATAAACATTTATAACTCTTACAATATGTACATACGTATGCATACGTTTACAAAACTAAATCTGATATGTATATATGTATGTATGTACTGTAACGGGTAACGTATAGTTGTGGCTGGTCATGCAGTAGCTGGATATCGGCTGGCACGCTGTAAATTTCCGGCACTAGCTCGTCGACAAGGGGGTGTAGTTCTGCCGAAACCCAGTTACCACAATTAATTATATTTCGCCGACCTGCCTGCTTTTCTCATTGCTATATTATTAAAAGTGAGCGTGCATGCGACAAGAGAGAGAGAATACAAAAAAAATCAAAGATAGAAAAAAAAGATAGAAAAGAAATATAGAAACAAAAGATGGAATTCCCTACGCTGATAATGCAAGATGCATTTTCACAGTCGCAATCACTGGTGGATTTGTGATTGACCTTTGCCCACCCTTCCTATGATCATCGGCCGCTTGAAGCTTCAGCTTCAGATGATCCCTTTTTCTTTACTGGGGTGACATGTGTAGATGGATGAATTCAACGATAAATTTTAAACAGACATTATAAAATTTTATTAATTATCTAAAAGAAAAAAATTTAGATTATTAATCATACTTAAAGTTATAAAAAAAAATGATCGCTCTTACAAATAGACGAAAAAAAATATCATCAAAATTTATTAACAAAACAGAACGTCGGCAAGAAGTGCCGCTATTTCAGCTAAAGTATCTCAAAAATAAAAAAAAACAAGAATTAGCGCTAGCAACAGCTGTAGACTAGGCGCACAGACAATTTAGCAATGTGGCTAAGCCAAGAAAGAACATACAAAAAAAAAAAAACGATTTGCCCACGCATAATAACGGGAAATCTCTTTGCTTGTTGTTGGAGTTTTTTTTTTCTCTTTGTTTTGCTTTATGTTGGGAATATTATTTTATTGATTTTAACGAAAAAGGGCAGGTGCAAGGGGTGAAGAATATTTTTGTACATAAACAAATAATGTGTGCATATTACTTACAGCTTCATTCTCCAACGTCGAAAGCGCTTTCTCCGTATTGCTGTTGTTAAGGAAAGTAAAGAAAGATAAAAAAATATTCTAACACCGAATATGCATACCCTGTAATTCTATATTGATCCTAACCATGTATGTAAATAAGTGATTTTAGTTGTTGTTTTTATTTTTTTTTTTTTTGTATGGTTTTTTTGTTTTTTTTCTGCTGACTTTGCCGTTTGCCTTTACCTTTCCATAGTTCCAAAATTTAATTAATTTTACTTATATTTAATTATTATATTTAACCATTCGACACGAAAAAAACCACTAACAAAAAAATTAATTTATAGTTTTTTTTCTATACCTAATCCTAGCTTAACTAAAAAAAATCGGCATCCTATGTATGCATTCGGGCGAGGGCTCAGTGGTCGCCCCTCAAAGTTCTTTTCTTTTCTGTGTTTTTCTGTACTTGGGCTTTCTTATTTGTGTTCTTCTTTAGATAAAATTTTTAGATGCAGATACTTAGTTATTTCGCTCTATCAGCTGGCAGTTATTTCTCGTATATTTGTATGTTGTTATGCGTCTTTTTGGGGTGATTGTCCGTTTAGCGCTTTCGGGAATGTGAATAATGGTACGGTGGCCGCCAGTGCAAGTATTTATTGCTTTCGTTATGCTAATAGAAAAAAAATTAAGTGTTTGCTAAATTCTATGCGCATAGTAAAACACAATCATAAGGACAGACACCTATTTCTATAGTTATATTTTTTTCTCTGATTTCTCACCTTATGTGACTCGGGTATCGCCTTGACAAATAAAATATGGTCCGCCCTCTTGGGGACTTGGCCCAAATGTATATCTTTAAACTTTTTAAGCACTTTGAAGGAAAAATTTTTTTCAACTAAAATAACTGTAATTCTTTTGAAGCAATTATGTATCAATTATTTATAAATTTAAAAATTTTCTTGACTTTGTTAATTATTTTTTTTTCTATCATTTGACCACTTAACACATCTCACTTTGCATAAGTACAAATTTGCAATGACTCCTACGGGTTGCTCCAAGAACTTAGAAACCTATTCAAACAGACGCTTGGTGTATCCACCTCGCCGCCATCCTGAATTCTCTAAAACGGTCCTATAGACACGGCTGCCTTTCTCTTTTTCCCCCATTAGAAAGCATTCCCTTAGCAACAGGAGAATATTTATTACTTCATTTGCATAGATAAAGTGAGTTTTCTTATCTCTCACCCACAGAAGCTGCTCAAGAGAGGCTGCAAGCGCTGACCCGAAGATACTTGGTTGGCCACATACGATCATAACATACGTTCCTAACATACGAGCATAACATACGATCCTAACATACGATACCCGCTAACATTGCAACATTGCATTGTTTAAATGTTGCCAATCTCTAGCAACAAGCGCCTTTACAGTACCGACATAGATATATGTACATATACACATGTATATGTATATGTATAGGTTTTACAGGTAAATGAATATTATGTACATAGCACAAAACATATGTATGTACATATATATATACGATTAAATATGTATGTATGAAAGATAATATACATATGTACATATGTATGTAATTTAAAGAAAAAAGAAAGAAAAAAATGCGCTGAGGATACTTGGCAGCCGCTGCTACAGGTAGAACCCGTGAAAAAAGTTGATTAGTAATCTATTCAACAATTTAGCAAACACGCCATTCCAAAGCTTTGCAGGAACTCTGCAAATTTTTTAGTTTCCTCGGCCAGCATTGACAAATGTACTTAGTGACGAACTAAATTTTTGGCACAGCAAGCTTTTTTAACTTTCTGGCCACCGTGTGACCCTTGGAATGAAAATGAGTCGCAAAAATCATATTAGACAAGGAGATTAAAGTATTTATTATACATAAACAAAAAACTTATTTCAAAAACTTAAACATAGTATTACTAAAAAACAAAAAAACTAAAAAATAAGGCATATTTCGATGAACAAAATTATTGGCACACTAGGCTTTCTATATTAAATTTTAAGTATTATGACCGATTGGGCTTTTTTTTTTTTTGGAAATATGGTAGCCTGGTTATCCCGTTATTTAAAATTTGGCAAATTAGAATTTGGAAAAATAAAGTTGCATTTAAATTTTTTTTTTTTGGTTTTTTTTTTTTTATATAGACGTAGCCGTACAACGCTCACTACGAACAAGTGGCCCATATGACACCAGGCCCGGGCCTGTTACGAATGACCCTAAGTAAAGTTAATGTTACAACCTCTACCCACTCCGACCTAAGGGCATAGGCGTATTACATATATAAACATAAATTAAACTAAGGAAATAGAAAATATTAAATGTAATGAGATAATAGGTTACATATAAAAAGAAAACAGGATAGGTTTAAATAAAGATGATTACAACTAATCACGAGCGAGGAATGACAAGATCGCAGTTTTTATACCCGGAAGCGATGTTTCGGAACCGATAACGTGCCAAAGTCTGTTGTAGTCACTACATAGTATACGAAAAGGTTCATGCAGAGAATAGTTAGTTGTGCAAGTGGGAAGTATAGGCGGTGTGAAATTGCGGGTCCTTCTAGATGGAACAGAAATGTTAATTTGGCTCAACAGCTCGGAAGAGTCAATCTCACCATTCAAAAGTTTGTAACGAAAAGTTACACCAAGCATTGTTCTACGATTAGTTAAAGAAGGAAGGTTAATTAACTGAAGTCGACTAGAATAAGATGGAAGTTGTACAGTTGGATCCCAGCGCAAATCACGAAGGGCAAAGTGTAAAAACTGTTTTTGTACAGATTCTAATTTGTTTTGATAAAACTCATATTGAGGAGACCAAACACAAGATCCATATTCTAATATGGGGCGGACTAAAGAAGTAAAAAGTATTTTGGTAATATATGGATCCTTGAACTCCTTCGACCAGCGCATTATAAAGCCAAGAACACTCTTAGCCCTACTAACAGTAGTCGATATATGCTGATTAAAACTAAGTTTGTGGTCGATTAAGATCCCCAAATCTTTTACAACCAAGGAAGTATTATTAATTCTTTCTAACGGGAAATTATTTAAAAAGTAACTCGTTAATTGAGGAGAACCTCTATAAAAAGACATAACTTTGCACTTAGAACAGTTTAGAGATAACAAGTTAGTCCTACACCACCCCTGAAAAGCATTCAGGTCAGCTTGCAAGGTATGACATGAGAGAGAGTCTACGATGCGATTAGCGATCTTTACATCATCGGCATACATAAGAACTCTGGAATTGAAAAGAACGGTGGGGAGATCATTAATAAAAAAAGTAAATAATAATGGGCCAAGGTGACTGCCCTGTGGGACTCCCGATTCAACACAAATGATCTTAGAAAGAGAGGACCTAAAAAGAACCCTCTGCCTTTTATTAGATAGATATAGATATTGTGAAATCCAAGCAAGCAGAGCATCCGGAAAGCCAACTAAATTCAGCTTATGTAATAGTAAGGCATGGTTTACCGAATCGAAAGCCTTACTGAAATCCGTATATATAACATCAGTTTGCTTTTGTTTCTTATAACCTTGGATTACAAAAGATGTAAACTGTAAAAGGTTAGTTGTGGTAGACCTATTCTTGACAAACCCATGCTGGTATGGCGAAAAAATAGATTTACATAAATGCTGTATTTGAGACGTCATAATTTTCTCAAACAGTTTAGGTATCGCTGACAATTTAGAAATTCCTCTGTAATTAGTGACGTCGGATTTATTGCCACATTTGTGAAGAGGTAAAATGAACGAATCCTTCCATATAGTTGGAAACTCGGACAGTGTAACGGACAACTCAAAAAGCTTAAGTAAAGGCGAGCACAACGACTCCGCACAGAACCTCAGGACACAAGCGGGAATACCGTCTGGGCCCGGTGAGTATACCGGCTTAATCGTCATTAGTTCCTTAGCTACCGAACTTTGCGTTATATTAGGATTAAGAATACAGTTGGATTTCGTTATAGGATATGGATATATCTGGCTAGAGTTGTACCACTAACCATAGAACACATAGATGGGACAAACTCATGATTTTTTGATTGCAAACGCTAGCCTAGTCATGGAACCCCAGAGAACTTGGGGAAATCCCGAACGCTCTCACTCTCAATGAGAGCGTAAAATGGGGAGAGGGCAAAGCAGCTACGAAAAAATTTCAGTCTAGCACAGACTACCGAACGACGAAGGCAGGCCTACGTCGCTTGTGATTTCGTTCTGTCTATGTATGTGTACACTCGTCGGTACATGCTCAGGCTTCGTAGTGTGTGTGTGACGTGAAGTTGTACAACATCGCATTTCAATAGCTCGCTCGACCAAAATTTTTCATTT
This sequence comes from Drosophila willistoni, assembly GCF_018902025.1. Taxonomy (NCBI): domain Eukaryota; kingdom Metazoa; phylum Arthropoda; class Insecta; order Diptera; family Drosophilidae; genus Drosophila; species Drosophila willistoni. Next base: position 227,314 of record NC_061086.1, read on the forward strand.
TCGACAAAACAGCGGCAATGCGAATAGGATATGCCAATGTCGAAAGAATATCAAGAAATATTGGCATCAGCTACGTATGTATCCCGGTGGCTGTGCCGATAGAGTGTTTGCTTGGCAATAGGAATGTCGCTGGTTCGAATCCCAACTCTTTTATCGTTAACGAAGTTTTTTTTTGTCGTTTTTTTTTTAGTTTTATTTTTTATTTTGTTCCTTTTTGATTTTTTTTTTATTTATTTTCATTTTGTTTTTTTTTCCTTTTGTTTATTTTTATTTTTTTATTTTTATATAAATAAAAAAAATAGACAAAAAAAAACTTCGTTAACGATAATCGAGTTGGGATTCGAACCAGCGACATTCCTATAGCCAAGCAAACACTCTATCGGCACAGCCACCGGGATACATACGTAGCTGATGCCAATATTTCTTGATATTCTTTCGACATTGGCATATCCTTTTCGCATTGCCGCTGTTTTGTCGAAAATGAAAAATTTTGGTCGAGCGAGCTATTGAAATGCGATGTTGTACAACTTCATGTCACACACACACTACGAAGCCTGAGCATGTACCGACGAGTGTACACATACATAGACAGAACGAAATCACAAGCGACGTAGGCCTGCCTTCGTCGTTCGGTAGTCTGTGCTAGACTGAAATTTTTTCGTAGCTGCTTTGCCCTCTCCCCATTTTACGCTCTCATTGAGAGTGAGAGCGTTCGGGTTTTCCCGAAGTTCTCTGGGGTTCCATGACTAGGCTAGCGTTTGCAATCAAAAAATCATGAGTTTGTCCCATCTATGTGTTCTATGGTTAGTGGTTGTACTTAGTAGATATGTACGTAGTCGAGAAGAAGTTAGCAAATAAATTAGAAATAGATTGATCAGAAGAGGCCGAATCATTATTAAAAACTGCAAACGATGGAAGGGAGATAGAATTTCGCTTTGAGTTAACGAAACTATAGAACTCTTTAGGATTTTCGCAACTTGCAACGTTGTAAGTAATTATTATAGCATTTAGAATTAGAAACAATAAAATTCGATTTAGCAACCAAGTAACGAGACAGATCCGATGATAGACCCGTGACTTTATATTTTTTGTAATACCTAGACTTAAGATTCTTCAGTTTTGACAGCCCCCGCGTAAACCATGGTGATTTTTGCGTCACCACAGGAGACACTAGGGGTACACAGTCTTTAAAGATCGAGTCAACAGTGGTATAAAATAAAGAAATGGCGGAATTCATATCCGTACAAGTGTATAAATTAGTCCAATCGGTATTAAGAAAGGCATTGTTTAGTGCGACAAAGTCAGTCTTCCGAAAACATCGGGTGCTTACCGTAGGATCACACTCGGAGATGGGCTCGCGGCTGGGAAACTCAATAGATAACTCTAAAGTTGGATGATAACTATCCTCTGGTAACACCATTGGACTGGTTCTAGATACTTCACAAAAGCTAGGATCAGAAGTAAAAATCAGATCCAGAAATCTGCCAGACGTATTAGAAATCGAATTCAGCTGGGCCAACGAAAGCTCAAGCAGACCATCAATAAAATCATGACACCCAGAGGGCAGCAACGTTTTGCTACCATTAACTGTTAACCAAGTCATAGTGGGCAGGTTAAAGTCCCCTAGGACAATTAATAAGTCTCTGTCAGAAAGTAGTTCAACTATAAATTTAATAGAATCTAAGTGTAGTAAATAGGTTGGCCATTCCGATTGGGGCGGTATGTAAGAACAGGTTACACAAATGGAAAAACGAGTGAAAGATACCTTAACGCATATAAATTCGATAGTACTTATGACAGGTATTGTTATCAGACCCGATGATAGGGCGGAATCTACAGCAATAAGAACTCCACGTCAGGTTTTAACCAAGTCTCAGTAAAGACAATTAGGTCAAAATCAAAAGAAAGACTATCTACAAAGAGTTTAGTAAGTTTAGTATTAAGGCCTCTGACATTCTGACAGCCGACAGAGAAGGAAGTTGTTAGTTTTTTGATAGAGTAGAAGAAGGAATAGATAAGGAAGGAGTGGGAATAGATGAGGAAGAAAGAGGAATAGATGGTGAAGGAATCCTTGTTTGGCCCCGTGTATTTTTTTTCTGGATGTAAACTTCTTCACAATTAAGCTTTTCGGCCAGAAGCTAGAACTGCAGATACAGTCAAAGAACTCAATTGGAACACTGATTTTAAAAGATGAAATTTCTCTAGAATATGAAAATTTGAACTTTTCTATTGATATATTGGAGACATTCAGTTTAGCCCGAATGTGGGCCATGACATCATCCGATGTAGCATCAGGGAGAAGTCTCGAAACAAAAATGTGTTTTTTAGGTGGCACTCCCACCAATGGTTTCGGCATTGCAGGTATTGCATCAGCTACCGCATTAATTGTAGCATCAGTTGCAACAAGTGGCATTCCGGCACTACTATCACTAGAATCCCTATCGGCAAAATCCATGGGTGTAGATTCTTGCCCAGACAAAACGGACACTACAGACATCGTCTGCGGAATTGGAGTTTGCATTGGTTGAGAAGGGGTCGGAACCGATATAGATGTGGAGACCGGCAAACACAAGGACAAATCAGAAGACTGTTCTCCTGCCTTCTTACGCTTTCGAGACTCAGTCAGTAGCGTTAAACTACTAAACTGAGACTCGACAGCTTTAAACTCTTGCGAGAGTTTAAGAAAACTGGCGGACAGACTCATCAGGTTATCCTTTGTTTGCCGCATGAAAAGTTCCATTTCATCTTCCACGATACGGCATGACTCACATCCCCATTTGAGACCCTTTTTTTGATCTAAAAGATCCTTTACCCTGCATGTAAAGCGGGCGCACTTAACATGTACTGTAGTTTTACACAACCAACAGTAAATAAAACTATTCAGGGGTGGGGCGGGCTGCAAACAATTTTTAACCGAACAGACAGGCATTATGAGTTAATTAGATGAATTAGTAACCAAACAAATAAAAATGAGATATGTATTGGTATTAAAATATATAACTCACTCTGAGGTCCAGAAATAATAAGAAAGCGAGATATTGGGGGTGCACAAGGGTTAAAAGATAAAGAGAGCACTATAGAGTCTAAATTACAGACACACAACAGACTGCAGTATGAGCGCAAATAACGGCGACAAATGAAACGAAAACGAGAGAAAAAAAAAAAAAAGTTAAAGAGCGCGAGCGCGGGAGCTAGAAATCACAAAAACAAAAACACTGCAACAAGAACTCACAGAAATTTCAATACAACAACAAATGAGCGTTGCTTGTGATTTACAAGAAAGAAAAAAAAGGTGGGAAAGAGAGAAAGAAAAGAAAAAAACCAACAAAGGTTTTAACAGAATTAAGGTTGTTAAAAATTATTAACACAAACACACAAAAACGCAAACGAGTGATATGGTGCAAGTTAGATTTAATATTATAATTATAATTTTCGATCGCGATGCCGATAACACAAAATAAAAAAAAAATTATAAAATCAGTTAAAACGCGGGAGCTAAAAAAAACACGTCCGTCTTCCTCCAGAGCGTTGATATGATGATTGAGATATAATTAATCGTTGATATAATTGAGATTGTTTCGTTGTTTGCTGCCAATATGCCATCGAAACATACATATATGCATGCACACTTGCCTGCCGAAAATGTATACATACATACATACATAGTATGTACTACATACATAGATGTGTGTACGCATGGGTCTTAAGGCCAAGTGTGTACAAACAATTGAATATGTACATATGTACGCATACGTATTCAATAGTAATGATAACATACATACATAAACATGTACGATCTGTGCAACAATTAGGCAGCCATAATTTTTAGTTCGATACTCGATTGCATCCTCTGTCAACTCATATGTACATCCCGGTATCTTCAGGTATGCTGTTGGGAATGACTACATCAAACTCTTCAGGCTGGTTCTCTTAATTCGAAATATGATAGCTGAAGTCAATGTTCATGTTGGAAATTTCCAGAACTTTGAATTTTGTAAAAGACAGCGTGGTTTGCTGTACTTGAATTTTACTCTTGAAATTAATCTCGTTCGATGCGTTTGCACCTTCTGTGCCCGCACACAATTGTACTATAGTTTAGGTTAAGAAAATAAAGCAACTGGATTGAAGTCACCCTCTTCATCTCATTCCTTCCAAATCACAAGTGCCTCAAAGCCGCCTCAGTGGAAATCATCCGAAGGCCGCATCATATAAAGCGAGCAGTTTGGGGCTTCGCAAGGGCGCAGCGAAGTTATTATATATATACTCCATTTTATAGTTTCGCTTTAAGTATATATACAATGCATCAAGGGACGCATTACTAACTAAAAGGCCTTTCTGAAAGGAAGTGTGTGTTTTTCCAATATCACTGCGCATCACCTTTGAAACATTCCGTGGTTTCATTTTCCAGTACCAAATTGTTCGATTGAGCTTAGTTTCGTTTAACATAACAATGTCAGGCTTGTTTTCAATAATAAACTGATTGAGCTCAATTCTTTTGGATTCACTGATTATTGAATTTACATTAATTAAAATTACATATTTTTTAAGTATTTTTAATGTTTGTGGAGAGCCTAGTAGCATTATGATGAGTCTAATAAATTACAAATAGTGTCTAAGCGAGCAGTTTGGAATTCTGGTTGTTTTTGGAGGTTTTTAAATTGTTTACTTAAAGCTAAAAAAGTTTTTTGGATATTTATGTACTGAATCGCCTAAAGAGATAAAGATAAATAAAGATTTATCTCTGATCCTGTATTGGAGTTCTTTGTAATGATCACATCCTTTATACGAAGCCGGGTGGCCACTCTTTTTGCATACTAAACTGTTGTAATATTAGTTTGGTTGCCTCAGTATTATTTTATTATTAAATAAAAGCACAATATGCTTTCTGATTATTTTATGATTGATTTTATTTCTTTAGATTTTATTTTGTATTATTTTACACGACCAATCACTTACACGTTTCGAATAGGAAAGAGGAAGTAAAGAAAACAGTGTGCTCGTACATTAATTTTTTAGGCTTTCCGTAATGTTATTTTTGCATGTTACATATCGTCGCAACTTAGAGCTATGTTATGTTATTCAACACGCCCCCTCAAAAATTACTTTACATCAATTTACAAGAAATTAAAATATTAATTCTCTTTCATTCACTGTGACTGGTGCGTGTACTCTGGGAGGAATTACATTATGATCTGGCATTTACCATTAAGATTGGGAAAACCCAGAAAAACTAATCAGATCATTTATATAATATAAGCAAAACAAACATTATTTTCATTTCAAAAGTTACGTTAAACATTACAAAAAAAAATTATGTTCAGTTTAAATTATAAGATTTTGTTAAATTGTTGATTTGGTTATTTTTGACTTCTCAAAGCAGTCCCATCTTGCCTCTCAGCTCCATGAACCTTCCAGTAGATAATGCTTTTCTATAAATATCAGTCAGTTGATTTCCTGTGGGAATATACTAAATGGAAATATTATTATTATTTTCTACTTGCTCTCTGGCAAAATGATATTTAATATCTATGTGTTTAGACCGCTTATGACATGATATTTTACTTTTATTAGTATATCTACTTAGAATATTGACGGCTGTTGCAATATCCGAACGAGTACAAAGCATTATGTACATTAAACTTCCAATCAAATTTCGACAAGGAGTGTCGTATGTGTCGTCTGAGTTTAACATTTCATAATTTAGTTTACTTGGAAGTGGATTATTTACAGATTTACATTCCTCCATACTAAATTTACTTAAAACCAAATCTGTCATTCTAAACTTTGTCATAAGGTATTGTATATATTCTTATTTTCAGGTCTTTTAACAATAGTCCAAGTATTGTTTAAGTCATGAGCGGATAATTCTACTTTAACAGCTTCTTCCCATAAATCCTTATCACTTCTACTTTTTATTTCTTCGCATGAATTAGGGTCTTCGTCAAAAATTGTGCAAGCACTTAAAACATAACAATGTCAGGCTTGTTTTCAATAATAAACTGATTGAGCTCAATTCGTTTGGATTCACTGACTATTGAATTTACATTAATTAAAATTACATATTTTTTAAGTATTTTTAATGTTTGTGGAGAGCCTAGTAGCATTAATGATGAGTCTAATAAATTACAAATAGTGTCTAAGCGAGCAGTTTGGATTTTTATATAGGCTTTTTATATAGGCAGATTGGCTTAACAATATCTGATCCTGGCATATTTCAATTTTCATTCCAATGAAGTGTCGTATTTCCCCCAAATCTGTCATGCTAAACTTTGTCATAAGGTATTGTATATATTCTCATTTTCAGGTCTTTTAACATTAGTCCAAGTATTGTTTAAGTCATGAGTGGATAATTCTACTTTAACAGCTTCTTCCCATAAATCCTTATCACTTCTACTTTTTATTTCTTCGAATGAATTAGGGTCTTCGTCAAAATTTGTGCAAGCACTTAAAATATAATTATTATTAGAACTTGTTTCATCTTCGTCATAGGATATATGTGGTTTATTTTTCAATCTTTCGGTTTTTCTTATCATTGATAACTCTATTTAAGACATCACAAGGCTGTTTATCATCCTTACTCTCATTCGGGAAACTGTCTTCATTAATGTCCTTACTCCTTTTCTGGATCTCTAGTACGCAACATTCCATACTCTCATTCTGGAAATTTACCTTTAAGGATAATGATCCTTACTTTTGTTCGGGATATTTGGTACACAACATTCCATACTCTCATTCTGGAAATTGTCTTCTGTATTTTTCTTACTCTCTTTTGGGAATTCAATGTTTACTTCATCCTTACTATCATTCAGAATGTCACTTTTAACAGCTCATGAGTTTACCATATTTGTCTCATCAACTACCACATCTCTAGCAACAATGAATTTCTTATTTTCAATATCCCATAACTTAAAGCCATTAGGTTTATATCCGACAAAGATACTTTTAAACGATTTATTGTCAAATTTCCGTTTTCTAATTTTATTGTGTACGTATACAGTTGAACCAAATACTTTTAAATACTTTAAAACTGTTTTTTTCTTTGTGCCACATCTGATATGGCGTTGCTGCATGATCTCCAAGTGCCTTACTTGGAATTCTATTTATTATATATGTTGCTGTCAGAACAGCTTCACCCCAAAAAGATTTTTCCAAATTTGCACCATTGACCATGGCACGAGCCTTCTCAGTAATTGTTCTAATCATTCTTTCTGATACTCCATTCAACTGTGGGGATGGTACAGTTAAATGGTAACAAATTCCTTTCTGAGTACAAAAGTCTCGCATATCCCTAGACAAATATTTCTTACCATTATCGATGTAGAGATTTACAACTTTCAGGTTGAAGTGCGCTTCACTTTTCGCCACAAAGTCCCGAAACATAATAAATACATCCGATTTATGTTTTATTAGGTAAGTAACACAATAATGTCTAAACAGATCTACAAAAACTACATAGTGATTTTTATCATCAATAGTTGTGGGTGTAATAGGACCGCAGACATCAGAATGTATAATAAAATGTGCTCTACTTATATGTTCTTTATTTTTATATTTGTCAAAACGTAATCTGGCTTTCTTTCCATTTAAACAAGCTTCACATATATCGTCTGTAGGATTAACTTTATCAATTACCCCTTGCAGAGGGTATTATAAAATTGGTCAGATGTTTGTAACGCACAGAAGGAGACGTTTCCGACCCCATAAAGTATATATATTCTTGATCAGCATGAGAAGCTGAGTTGATATAGCCATGTCCGTCTGGCCGTCTGTCCGTCCGTCCGTGCGTCTGTGCGTATGTGTTTTACTGAGCCGTCTTAAGAGCTATCGGCCTGAAATTTTTTTCGGTGTTTTTTTATACTCAGGAAAAATAAAGTATGAAAACCATCAGGATCGGACCACTATACCATATAGCTCTAGAAGAACTAGAAGGAACATTTTCATAAAAATTGGAGTATGCTATGAAATTTACATATTGTTTATGCCCAAACGGGCAACACAAGGGTTAAGGGAGGCGGGAGCTTTCACCTTGCGCCGCTCTCCCGATGATGCCCATCGCTCTCCCCCCACTTCTCTCCAAGCGGGGCTTGGTGCCCTGCTCTTAATTAAGCTAGGTTTAGTGTCAAAACTTACAAGTGAATAAACAGAAGATTGAAGTGAGATTGCTGCATTACCAAATTTCTTGAAGGAAGACAATTTTGAAGGAAAAATTCATTTAGCTGCCTACTTAGGAAGTTCAACCCCCCTACGGAAACATTGGTCCTTTTGCATCGGTGGAATTTCATACATTTCAAGCTAAGTAATTTTTTTCAAATTATATGTATATGACTACATGAACATGCCTACAGCATCCGTACCCATACTCACATACATATAATTGTTTCCCTTGATTTTCCTAATCAAAGTAAAATTACTTTGCGCAATTTTCTTCCTCCTCAAAGAGGGGAAAATTTGGTCCCCAATTTTTTCATACATATATATGTGTCCAGTACATAAGGCGCCATATTTGTTCGCCCACTTCAAGATTTTTTTCTCGCACTTTGGCATATATAGGCCAAGTATATAAGGCGCCATATTTATTTGCCTATTTCCAATATATATTTTTTCGCAATTTCCAAAAAAAATATTAACACATATGTATGTATGCATTGAAACAAACCTACGAAAATCAAAGTGATCTCCTACATACATATATATATATATATGCAAGCAGAGTGTGTGAATGTGACAAAAATTACAAATTTATTCAGTGCTACATTAAATCCAAAAATAAAAGTTTTTGTGCAAATACAGTCTGTTTGTGGAGGGGCGGAAGGATCCAAACAAGCCGCAAGTGGTTGGCGGGTGCCAATGTCTTCAGGGGTCTGGTGCGTGAGTAAGATAATTAAAACGCGCGAAAAACTTCGTTTTAATTCAATTACGATTTATTTCTTTAAGTGACACTATGTCCCGACACACACGAGATGGCTGTGGGTTGGAAAAATTTACAAATCGAGAAAAAGGCAAATTACAAAAGAAGAACGGGTGTTCGGGTTAAAATCTCGTATTAGAAAAAATGGCGATGCCCATGGGAAAAATCAAGTCACTCCTCCTGGTGTGACCGTAGATGCCGAGGATCAAAAAACCCTCCTCACTGCTCTTCGCCGCTCACTGCTGTTCACCCGGTGGCGTGAACATACCGCCCCCCTTGCAACATGTTGCAATTGCCACCCTGGACATATAAAGGATGGGGGACGTCAGCGTCCTGGAGCGCCTAGATCCCACAGGAGCCGGAGACGACCCATCCGAACACGGTGCTCTGGGCTGCGGGAGTACCGCTATGACCGGGCACACAGCCTGGTTGGATGACCTCAGGATAGAGGTCTGCCCCGAGCACCACGGACACCGACGCCGGCCGATAGAAATAGGGGTCGGCCAGGATCAGGGTGGCGAATTTCTCCCGGACCGGCGCCGACACTTCCCGGATGGGAGTGCGGATGAGCAGGTCCTCTTCGACCCGGAATATAACGATCCGTCGGAACGTCTTGTCGGACCTCGACTCGAGGACGGCCGTGCAGGGTTGGTCGACCCCGACCTTGGTCACAGCCAACCCCAGGGTCCGGGCAAAGGAAAGATTGATGCGGCTCTCAGCCGCACACGAATCGAGGAGGACGCGGGTCTCGAAGGATTTCGAGCCATTGCCCAACCGGAGGACTGCTGTTGGCATGATAGTCGTCGTACTGGCGTGGAGCAGGGAGGAGAAAGAGATCTCGGGTGCGCCTTCTGGGGAAGCGGAGCGGTCGGACGATGATCGGGAAAGGGGTTGTAGCGGTGGTGCAGCACGCCCGGAGGGGGGTGATTGGCTGCGACGCCGGGCTGAGGCGCGTTGTCTCGGCGGTTGGTCGGCCATATAAAGCAGGGTATGGTGCCTTTGCCCGCATCGTCGGCAACCATGGCGAGTCCGGCACGCGTCGGATGAGTGCTCGTGTGCCAAGCAATTGGGACAGTACTTATTTATAAGCACCGCCCAGAGCTGCTTTTCCCCTCGGAGGTTCAGGAAGCGCTGACACCGCCGGAGTGCGTGAACCCCCCGACAGACCCGGCATCGGTACGCGTTCGACCCATGTGGAGCAGATCGTTTGCTGCGGTGGTGCGGCAGACGCGTGGGGGCCATGTCGCTATGGAGGGGCGAGCTGAACGAAGTGCAACGAAAGAAATTACGTAGGGAGGAGTGGATTAGTCGATGCACGGGAACGAACAACATGCACGGAGACGAGGACATTCAGACGGAACATAGAGGGATTGGGAGTCACGATAGGGCTTTAGGCTCAGGACTCCTGCTGTCTTGCAACAGGATGAGCTTCACTACGGGTCTTCGGATAGACCCACGCGCTGTGGTGACATCACCCACTCGGACGAGACCGTCAGCCCCGGGCAGAGTGCGCTCAATTCTCCCTAAGCGCCACTCGTTGGAGGGGAGATTATCTTCGGACACGACCACGAGGTCGCCGGTCTGGAGGCTGCGAGTCGGTGATTTCCATTTATTCCGTTTGTGCAGATCCTTGAGGTACTCACTCTTCCAGCGGCGGCAGAAAGCCTGCTGGATTGCCTTCAGTCGCTGCCATCGGTTGATCAGCGACATAGGCTCGACCAGAATTTCCGGTTCCGCAATGGATAAGAGCGGTCCTCCAATTAGGAAATGTCCCGGGCTTAGGGCCAGCAGATCCTCTGGATCCTCGCTCATGGGAGAGATTGGCGTGGAGTTTAGACACGCTTCGATCCTACACAGGAGAGTGGAAAGTTCCTCGAAGGTGTACTTGACAGTGGAAGAGGACTTGTAAAACAGGGTCTTAAAACTTTTGACCCCTGCTTCCCACAGTCCTCCCATATGGGCCGCGCTTGGCGGAATGAACTGCCAGGATAAAATATGCTGGGGAAATGCCTTCATTATATCAAGCTTGGTGGCGTTCAGGAAATCTTTTTCGAGCGCCTTTGAGGCCCCTACGAAGGTTTTGCCATTGTCGGAGTAAATGCGCTGTGGGCATTGTCTCCGTGCGACAAACCGAGAGAAGGCTGCAAGAAATCTTTCAGTGGTGAGGTCGGAGGTAGCCTCGAGATGGATTGCCTTCGTGCTGAAACACACGAAGACGCAGACATAGCCCTTAGTTATGAGACACGCACGTCCGGTGTAATTCTTGATCACGAATGGCCCTGCGAGGTCAATGCCCGTGTGGGTGAAGGGCCTGGAGTACGTGATGCGCTCTCGAGCGAGATCACCCATCATCTGAGTCTGTAGTCGTCGACGATGAACGATGCAGACTTTACACCCCTTGATGTGGGACTTCACCAGGTTCTTGATCCGTGGGATCCAGAATTTGGTGCGCAGATACCGCACCATCAGTTGATGGCCGCCATGCAACGTGATGCGGTGGGCGAATGCGACAAGCAGGCGAGTGAAATGAGTACTATAGGGGAGGAGAATAGGGTGACGTTCATCATACCGGAGGGACTCAGCGGCCCGGAGTCGTCCGCAGGAGCGGAGTATCACATGCTGGTCGAGAAATGGATTCAAATTGAGTAGCGTGCTGGATGATCGCAGGGGTCGCCCTTCACCCAGGGGCCGTATCTCCGTGAGGTATTCCCGACGCTGAGAGGTCCGAATCAAGGCGCGCTCGGCGGAGAGAAGTTCATCATTGGTGAGGTGGACCGTGGAAGGCGTCGAAATTCTTTTGGTGGCGAAGCGTAGGATGTATGCGATGACTCGTAATGCCCTACCGTAGTCCGAGAAACGTTCGCTGCCGTCCTCATGTAGAGTGGTCGCGGTGGTGTGGCACTGGACTCATTGCTCCAGCTGGGTGTCTGGGAGTTCATTATTGAGAGTTGGCCAATACTCGGCGGCTCGCTGGAGCCAGTCCGGCCCATGCCACCAGAGGCTGCTGGCCGATAACTCGGCCGCGGAGACTCCACGGCGCGCCAGATCAGCGGGGTTGTCCTCGGAGCGCACATGTGACCAGCTTTGGCCACTGGTGCTTTTGGAGATGCTGGATACCCGATTGGCCACGACGGTGGACCAACTACACGGGGGTTTATTGAGCCAAGCCAACACCATGGTAGAGTCGGTCCAAAACTGGGAGGTTGCAGGTGGGATTGGGAGTTCAGGAACGATCGACGCCCAGAGATCGGCTAACAAAACCGCTGCGCACAACTCCAGCTGAGGCAGCGAGACTGTTTTGACTGGAGCTACACGAGTCTTAGCCGTTAATAAATGGACTCTTACTTGATCGCCGTACCGAACCCGCACATATAGGGCTGCTCCATACGCTTTCTGTGACGCGTCACAGAAGCCATGAAGCTCCCACGAGAGCTTATCGCTGGTGTTTAGCCAACGGGGGATGCGGAGTTGACTGAGGCCTGGGTAATCCTGCAGGAATTCGTGCCATTGCTGCAGCAGGAGAGGCGGCAGAACATCATCCCAGCCCAGTTCGGTTAGCCAGATTTGCTGCATGATTATCTTCGCTCGGATAACAAATGGGGCTAGCCAGCCAGCGGGGTCGAAGAATTTAGGGGGGGGGTCCGCTACGGTGAAGAAGAAGACGTCCTCGGCGGCTTGCCAGCGGATGCCCAAGGTTTTTGCAGTGCTCGCGTCTTCCAGCTCGAGAAAGTCCTCTCGCAGCAGGTGCTCTCTCGGAAGTACTTCCTTCTTATTGGAAGTCCACTTCCGAAGCGGGAGGCCCGCAGATTGGAGGGCAGCTTGAAGCTCTCGTATGGCGAGACGGGCGTCGGCTTCAGTGTGAGCGCCGGCAAGGACATCATCAACATACATGTAGTTCCGAAGGATTTCGCTCGCCTGAGGATACATCGCTTGCACGTCTTGGGGCTCGACGCGTTAAATACCACGCGTACCTTGGAGGTGGTGCTATCGGGCTTAAACACCGCGTGATGGGGGAGATAGAAGTTTTTCCCATCTTGAGGCAGCGTCACCCGAATCATATGACCCAATTCCTCGTACTCTTGAATAATGGCATCGTACTGCGTTTTTAGGACGGAATCCTTGAGCAGGCGTGCTTCATTCCGCAGGAATTAAGCCAGCGCGATCGGTCTTGAGTGGCCCTATTCGGACCTTTGAACGGTAGGGACACAACATGTCGGCCGTCCTTCCCTCTTTGGGTGGTCTCCTGGTTCCGCTCGCAGAATACGGAATGGAGGAATGGAGCCGTTGGAATGGCCCCTGACAATTTGGATACGACCAGGGCGGAGACCTCAATCTTACTTCAGTCTGTCACACGGCGGAGACAGCATCAGCAGACACACCTTGTCGGCGCAGCCTCCAACACTCTGGCCCATGCCAGTAACCGCGGCGTCTACTGGGTAAAAGGGGGGCTGGACCATATTGAAGACACGCTCGGAGAAAAAAGTTGAATCGGCCCCAGAGTCGATCAACGCCCGAATATGGTGATCCACACCACGATGGTGCTGAGTGACAATCGCAGTGCCTAAAAGACCTCTGCCTGTGGTAGATGCAAAATAACTTTGAGCATTTGTGAGCTGGTTGCTCGTGGACGGACGCTCTGTGGCGCTGGATGGTGGGACTTGCGCGGCGGACGGCGAGGGCACGGACACATCACTAGGACGCAACAGAGTATGATGACGTTCCTTGCAGGTATGGCAATTCTCTCCCGATGGCACAGCTTAAAAGACGCCGGTTTGAGCTCAGCTTTCGCGGGAAACGCTTGGACCTTCATCGTTGCAGAGGATTTGCGGTGGCCAATGGGGATGGCTTGCACACTTGGGGCCGACTTATGTTCTTCGGTGGCATCCAGGACACGATACCGATCGGTAAGAAATTGGTTCAAATCGGACCAAGTTTGGCACTGATTGCTCCCACAGGAGGATTGTGGCCTTCGGCAATTTGCTAGTGCAGATGGCGATAAGTAAGACATCCCAATTCTCAGTACTAACCCCCGAACGCTCAAGCGCGGTAAGACACCCTTGAAACGCAGTCTGCAGCTCTCGCAAGGATTTGCCCGACTCTTGTGCCACCGCGGGAATCTGAAGGAGTTGTCTGGCTTGAGTCATGACAAGCAGACGGCTATTTTCGTACCGTGCGAGCCACGTAGGCACGATGGTTCTCGCTTCCCCTCGCGTCTTGGCGTTCAAGTGATAGAGCTTCTCCACTTGTGACAAATACGGATTAGCGATATAAATGGCGGCGAACAAATCGCGGAATGTGGGCCATGCTAGGCTGTCGCCATCAAATGTCTCCACCTCACACGGAGGAACTACGCATAAGACTCGTCATCTGTGCCGAGAGCTGTTCGATGCGTTCTCCGAGCAACGTCCCGCATCGCACATACGCCGCGTAAGTGGATTCGTGCTTCGCCTTGATGTGGCTTATGTTTGCCAAGCTTTCCTCGTCGGTTTGGACTGTCAAGGCCTTGTGACAACGGGAGTATTCCATCTCGACAGTTGACCAAAGGGATTTGAGCTGCTCTAAGTTCATTTTAATGGAAAACAAGGGCACTTCAGAAGTTAGAGCTTCACTCTCACGAGCTTCGAACAGAGTCAATGCGTCGCACGCCAGAACGAAATCGGAGAGGAACATTCTGGAGTGTTCTCTACGCTGTTGTGATACGGATCGGGTGACGGGAGCGTCAGAACAGTGCGTCACAACAACGTGCGGAATCTGGGTCTGGGTTGAATGCTTGGAACGACCTTTGTGTTCACTCGAGTCTTTAACCGAGAATCTGCGACCCTTAGGTAGCCTGGACGAAGACGGACGGGATCTTGGGGATTCGCTGCGGCTGCGAACAGACGAGTCCGTACGCTTTACGGTCACCCGAGTTATCGGAGGCCGAACCTTCTCCGGAGTTGCAGAGGGAGACGAAAGACTGTTAGACTTCGGCGCAGTCTTGGACGGCTCCATGGACATACTCAGGGGACGATCTTACCGACGAACACCGAGTTTGTGCGCTTTTTATACCCTTGCAGAGGTTATTATAAAATTGGTCAGATGTTTGTAACGCACAGAAGGAGACGTTTCCGACCCCATAAAGTATATATATTCTTGATCAGCATGAGAAGCTGAGTTGATATAGCCATGTCCGTCCGTCTGTGCGTATGCGTTTTACTCAGCCGTCTTAAGAGCTATCGGTCTGAAATTTTGTTTCGGGGTTTTTTATTACCCGGGAAAAAAAAAGTATGAAATTCATAAGGATCGGACCACTATATCATATAGCTCTAGAAGAACTAGAAGAAACATTTTCATAAAAATCGGAGTATGCTATGAGATTTACATATGTGATAATATTGGATATAAAACCCCAGATCCCAAAATTTGAATGTGATTGGATAAATTATTTTTATAACACAAGTTACAGTCAACATAATAATCGGCTCTGCTCCCAGCTCAGCCGGCAGCGCTGCTTGCTGTCTACTACGTCTTTCGTCATCAACAGAGTTCATGCATACACACACAGACGCAACGCTACATAAAGTGTATGTGTATGCGTGCGTTGCTTTGCTTTGGGAATAAGGGAAGAAGAAGAACAAATTGTAAAATAGAGAGTAAAATTGTTTTGTTTGTATATTGATAAATTGAGTTGCAGAAAACAAATTTTGAACATGTAAAATTATTATTACCAAGAACTGCAAGGGTGGTATATAAACTTCGGCATAGCCGATGTTAGCTTCTTTGATATTTTTTTGAAGTGAAAACTTCTTTAGAATCTTTAGAGTGATTTCAGACTCGATGAAACGAAAAAGCGACACTAAACAGAGACACATATAGATCTTATAGTATTTAGCCTGCGAGAGAATGAGATGCAAATATATAAAAAGCATTATAAATAAAAAGCATTATGAAAAACTTCGACCAAGCTGGGAGTCGAACCCCGGCCGCCCGATCGCCAAGCGAGCACACTAACAACAGAGCCACGTCGACACTTTGTAAATTGCCGTCGAGTTCTGTAGTTAGTGTGCTAACAACAGAGCCACGTCGACACTTTGTAAATTGCCGTTGCATCCAATCCGACCCAAAGATATTGAATTTGGATCCATCTGCATATATTATTTCATTCCAGAAAGAAATTGGGCGGGAAACATGATCCTTGGCAAAGTTTAGTCGACACTATGAGCCCACTATGAAGCATGGCGGTAGAAGTGTCATGGTTGGGGCATGCATGGCGGCTTCGGGAGTTGGAATCCTGGTTTTGATCGAAGGAACAATGGACAGACATATGTATCTATCGGTTTTAAAGGAGAATTTACTTCAAAGTGGAGAGAAATTAGGTCTAGAGGGCCGTTTCCGATTTTATTGAGACAAAGACCTAAAACACAAATCCGGCATTGTGAAGTCCTGGTTGAGCTGGGATTGCCCACATGTGGTCAGTCCTCCTGTCCAGTTTCCTGACCTTAATGTGATTAAAAATTTGTGGGCAAAATTTGACATGACCATCCGGAAAAGGTCAATTTCCAATAAAAATGACCTTAAAAATGCCCCACTGGAAGAATAGGTAAAAATATCACCTGAAGTCACCAAAAAATTGGTTTTCTCAATGGAAACACGCATTAAAGAGGTGATTCAACAAAATGGGGGACACACCAAATACTAGTTTAATTTGTTTAGAATAAATTTTTAGGGTTAAATGCATGCACGAAATAAGCTGTGACATAGAAAATGCCACTGATGTTCATTTTTTTAATTTTTAAAAGTTATTTTAAAAGTACCAAAAACAATAAAGTAACTAAATATAGTATAAATGATCACTAAATAAAACTGCATTTAAATTTTTTTGATATCTTCAATAGTTTAAGAGGTACACGCTGTTAAAGTTTTTCTACACCCCTGCACGAAATAAGCTGTGAGCCACTGTATACATATGCGCGTACATGAACAGATGACGATGTATGTATGTAAGTGGATACGCGCGTGAGGAGATTAATTTGCAATTGAACCAATTCGGACACACAAGAATTCGCGGTGCATACGTTAATTGCTATTTAAATTTTTGTTTGTTTTGTGGTAAATGTGCGAACGAATTATATGTACATATATGGATATGTACATATGCGCGTACATCAACAGATGACGATGTATGTATGTAAGTATCTACGTATCTACGCGCGTGAGGAAATTAGTTTGGCATGGAAATAATTCGAACACATAAGAAATCGCGGTGAACACTTTGATTACTATTTTTTCCTATTTTTTTAAAATAACACATTAATAATTTTTTTTTTGGTTTTTAAACTTTTACGCGGACTTGGCAAACAGCTGTGGAAACTATATGTACATGTGAATGCATATGTAAAAAAGTGGAATTGGACAAGTGCGAGGAAAAGACATAAATAAAAATGGGTAATCGTGGAATGTAAAACGAAAACGTTGGACAAACACGCTAAGGATTAGGAACTACCATGTAACCTTGGAACAGGTCAGGTATGTACATACAATATATAAAAGTGTGTAGGTCGCTATGGAAAAGCGGGAAAACCTCACACTTTTATTAGTATGTAGGGGCAAATGAAATGAATAATGAAATTTTGTACTTATCAGGAATTCCGCCGATGCAAGCTGGAGGAGCGGAAGGATATCCGGCTCGAAGGACCAATGTTTGTGGAGGGGCGGAAGGATCCAAACAAGCCGCAAGTGGTTGGCGGGTGCCAATGTCTTCAGGGGTCTGGTGCGTGAGTAAGATAATTAAAACGCGCGAAAAACTTCGTTTTAATTCAATTACGATTTATTTCTTTAAGTGACACTATGTCCCGACACACACGAGATGGCTGCGGGTTGGAAAAATTTACAAATCGAGAAAAAGGCAAATTACAAAAGAAGAACGGGTGTTCGGGTTAAAATATCGTATTAGAAAAAATGGCGATGCCCATGGGAAAAATCAAGTCACTCTTCCTAATGTGACCGTAGATGCCGAGGATCAAAAAACCCTCCTCACTCCTCACTGCTTTTCGCCGCTCACTGCTGTTCACCCGGTGGCGTGAACACAGTCCACTCCTGGGAAAAGTGTGCATTAAGTGAAAGGTGGTTCCAACGAAGAGAAGAAAAATTTTCAATACCAATTAATAAAGATTTTTTAAACAAAAAAAAAAGAAAGTGAACCACCCTCTCAACTATAAAGGTCACACTTAGACATTTCTTGTGTCCCGCGACACCCTATAAAGTTGGGGCATATCAGTTAGACACATCAAAATGAAAAAAAAACTAAAAAAAAATTATTAAATTGTATAAAGAAATCCGATCCATTCACACCTCTGTCATTCCATATTTTCATATTTAAAAAAAAAAAAAAAATTTTTAAATACATACATACAGTGGCGGCAAATTATTTGAGTACATTTTTTTTTACCTTAAATTCTGATTTCATTCGATTGTTACTTAATGTTGGTGAAAAGTTTTGATATGTTAATTTATAACGTTCAATTGGTTATTCTATTGAGATGATGTTCTGTAAATTTCTTGGGCATATCTCTAATGTTTTTTTTTTTAAATGGGTTTTGATAAAAAGCCCCCAAATTCGGACCCGGCAAAAAAAAAAAGACACATTTTCAAAATTTGTAAATTTGTTCGTACACCTTTGGACTCAAAAAAAAAGTTTTAGATCTAGTAAAACTAAGATAAACTGCATACCACAAATTTTCAATTTGGCCCCAGGGTCCATTTTGGAGCCATTTGAAAAATTCAATTTTGTATGGAATTTTTTGGTCTCTCTGCTTGACGTCACTTTACGCCACTAACACACACTAAAGTATAACTACACTTGAACTATGAAAGATAGTCAATTAAATGTCCTGTCGAATGAGATATTGCTTATCAAAATCGGATTAAAAATATAGACTTCGGGCACTTTGTGGGGTATATATGTTGGAGGGTCACGTTGAGGGAAAGCTCAAATAATATTTAATTATTAAAAATTTGTGTTCCGCGCTGTTGTTTGTTCTGATTCCAAATCGTTTCCAAGTCGTATCTTGGGTTTTTTAATATTGAATTCCCAAATTGTTCCAATCATTTTCAAGTCGTATCTTTGGAGTTAGATTTAAATTCCAAAGTGTTTCCACGCGTTCCAAGTCGTATCTTTGGAGTTAGATTCCAATTCCAAAGTGTTTCCATGCGTTCCAAGTCGTATCTTTGGAGTTAGATTCCAATTCCAAAGTGTTTCCACGCGTTCTAAGTTGTATCTTTGGAGTTAGATTCAAATTCCAAAGTGTTTCCACGCGTTCCAAGTCGAATCTTTGGTTATATATCATTGGGTTTTATATTTCGATTCCAAGCCGTTCCTAGGGTTTTTTGTGTTTTCCTAATCATCCCAAACGTACCAGCTCGTTTTCTGGATTTTTAATCTATATCAAGGCGTTTCAAATCCGTTTTTTCAGTGGTTTGGTAGTGTTCCAGTTTTTCCCAAACGTTCCATTATGTTTTTTCGCTAATTGTCAAGCCGTGCCAAACCAGCTCACTACTTTATAACCGCCATTCTCTGTGGTTATGAGCACGAGCCCGTCAAAAGACGAGAAAAAAGCTGAGAACACTGCGGCCACGAGCAAATGCTCAATTGCTGCTCCAGGTCAGCGCCAGAGGAGTACCAGCCCTACTACTCCTCCTTCCCGAGCATTTCAAACCCTCTCTAGTCCATTAGCTCTCATGTCCGCACCACCAAGCACGACCTTTCAGCAAGCCACGTCAGAGCCACGACGAGCAAGCCTAAAAGAAGTCAAATCATTGGTACCACTTCCACAGATTTTGGTAACCGCCCCAAGAGTCACTCGGTCAGAAACCAAAAGGGTTTTAGTTGCTTCCACCATGGCTTTGAAGAAGTTTGTCTCCATTAGCGATAAACTAATTCAGTTTGAAGTCGATACCCACGTCACTTCACTGTCCGAGATCAGCGTATTTACGCTTCAAGTCCGACGTGATCGAGTTCAAGCGTTGTGGGAGAAGGTCAAGCAGGAATATGAGAAATGCGAGGCACTCCCAGATGGTAAAGACGATAACACTGAAGATTTAGCCATCCAAGCTAAATATGACAAATGCTATCAAGTTTACGAGCGATGCACGGCTCGATTAAACGAGCTT
This sequence comes from Drosophila willistoni, assembly GCF_018902025.1. NCBI lineage: Eukaryota > Metazoa > Arthropoda > Insecta > Diptera > Drosophilidae > Drosophila > Drosophila willistoni. The sequence continues at coordinate 247,370 of NC_061086.1, forward strand.
ATCCACGAAGCGTCTGCTCCTACTCCTCCGAACCGTCATGGGCCTACCTCTGCACCAGCAGAACGAGGCTGTCGATTGCCACTCATTGACACAGAAGTCTTTACGGGAGATTACTTAAAATGGCCTACGTTCCGTGACTTGTTCACAGCCATCTACATAAGCGATTCGCGAATTTCCCCCGTTGAAAAGCTGTACCATCTCCTAGCGAAAACGAGGGGTGAAGTCAACCTCATTGTAGCAAAATTCCCGCTTGCAAATGATGGTTTTGAAACGGCATGGAATGCCGGCGTTTCGAAAATAAGAGACTTATCGTGAACAGCCAATTCCGAGCACTTCTTGACCTGCCTCAAATTTCAAAGCATTACAGGATCATCAGAATGCTCTGCAGGCATCCATTCTTGCTTTTGAGCACTGTGGCCTGCCAGTAACCACGTGGGGAGGCATGTTCGTATTTTTTTGTTCCATCAAATTGCCGAAGAACACCCTTTCACTGTGGCAACAATCTCTGGGAGATAAGACTGCCATTCCAGAGTGGCAAATGATGGACGATTTTCTCACTGAGCGGTTTCGTACGCTCGAAGCAGTAGAAAATACAACTGAAAAAGAACATAAAGAAAAAGTCCCTTTGTCTGAACTCGCAAGAGGACATCAAGTAAAAGATTGTCCGAGTCAGCACAATTGCTTCACGTGCAAGGGGCGTCACAATTCGCTCTTGCACAAGGATGCCCGACCGGAGAATAGTCCAACGCCGGTCCCAGCTCAGCCCAGTTCTCACAATATTGTCCGAACTTACTTTACCTCTGAGGCAAGGTCCTCACGAGATAAGTTGCTAGGTACAGCCATCGTGGACTTTTGGCACAAGGGCACTACTTATGCTTCACGGGCGCTATTAGACCCGGCTTCGGAAGCCAATTTCATATCCGAAAGAATGTTCCGGCTCATGAAGTTACCATTCCAAACTGTCAGGGCCAAAGTGACAGGCATTAACGGAAAGGTGAATAGAACCTTGAAGGTCTGTCACATAAGCATTCGGTCATCGCATGGACCTCAAGTCCAGATAGAGATAGAAGCTTTTGTCTTGCCCCAAGTTGCTGATGATTTGCCGTCATGAACGATAGCACAAGCCACACTGGAAGGAATGCCCAATATTCCTTTAGCCGACCCCTCCTTCAGATTAAAGGCAAAGATCGATCTACTTCTTGGCATTGATGTCATACCAGCGGTGACCCTTTCCGGCATCCAGCCCGAAGTGTGCGGATCTTTAATGGCTCAAGAGACGAGATTCGGTTGGGTCATTTCAGGCCCGTTGCAAGGGGTCCCCGTTAGTTCGTGTGTCGCGTTCACCACGAGAGTTCACTTGAAACTCTTCTCACAAAGTTTTGGGAGGTGGAGGATCTACCGGGCAAACCGGTAGAAGATTCTGATTCTGTTTGCGAGGTTAATTTCCAGAAGACCACAAGAAGAGATGTTTCGGGGAGATATACGGTCTCACTTCCGTTTCGAGATCCAACCAACATCAACCTTGGTCATTCCAGACCAGGGGCATTGGCTCAGTTCCTAAAAAACGAAGGCCGGCTCATAAAAAATATTCCGGCGAAAACGGAGTATGACGCCGTCATCCAAGAATATTTGGACTTGGACTTTGCCACACCATGCAGTTTTCAAGCCCGACAGCACCACAACAAAAGTACGGGTAGTCTTTAACGCCTCTAGCAAGTCCACAAACGGAGTAAGTCTCAACGACATACTGTACACTGGTCCGGTACTTCATTCCGATCTCACTACTCAGATTCTCAAGTGGCGTTTTTTCCGAGTAGTTTTCAATGCCGACATCACAAAAATGTACCGTCAAATTATGGTCGATCCAATCCATAAAGAATCCAATCCGATCCAATCTGTTCCGAAATAAAGAGGGGCAGCTTGGTGAATTCGAGCTGAATACCGTCACGTTTGGCATTAACTGTGCTCCGTTCTTAGCCATACCGAGTAGTTGCTGAAGTAGCAACTCGCAAGTGATGTACAATCCAAATTTCCTTTGGCTAGCGATATTTTCAAGTCCTATATGTATGTCGATGATGTCCTGGCAGGGGCTCACAATGAAGCAACGGCAATCGCACTGTTCAATGAACTTCAAGACGCTCTTGGTTCAGCTGGCTTTCCTTTGCGCAACTGGACATCGAATGTGAAGAGCGTGCTCAGTTGCATTCCAAAGTGTCATCTGCTGAATGCTGATTTCCTCGATATCGAAGAGGCTAGCACAGAAAAAACACTGGGAATCCGATGGAAAGGGCTGGCTCCCTTTGTAATTCAAGCTAAGGTGTTTATGCAAGAGCTTTGGCTACAAGAGCTAGGGTGGGATGATCAATTGCCCAGTGAACTCCATCACAGGTGGCAGGATTTTACAAAGAGCTACTCCTTCCTTGACCAGATTCGAATTCCACTGTGGGTTCTCCTTGATCCAAATTCCGACATTCAATTCCATTGTTTTTGCGATGCGTCACAGCGGGCCTTTAGTGCCGCAATTTATATGCGCGTTAGCAATGACCAAGGCATATCGTGCTGCCCTCTTGCAGCGAAATCTAGAGTAGCCCCGGTTAAAACGGCTAAAATAGCTAAAATTGTGACGGCAACAAATAGCTCCCCATAGAATCACGTCCGTTCAGAAGACAATCCAGCAGATCTCCCTAGCCGCGGCCTGAGTGCGCAGGAACTTGTACACAAGGATTTGTGGTGGCACGGCCCACCATGGCTACGGGAACTACAAGAGTCCTGGCGGCGATCGACATCACTCCCACTGGACACTACCTTGGAGAAGCGGGTAGTGAAGGTCCACGTCGCGATCACTAAGCCAGCCAACAAGATACTGCCTCGTTTTTCCAATCTGGCACGTGCCTTACGAGTGGTAGCATATGTGGTCCGTTTCGGCAGAAAGTGTCGTAAACTTCCAAACGACTACTCCGGGGAGGTGACCTCTAGCGAGATCAATCAAGTACTCCAGGCGTTGATCCGAGCCACTCAGCGTGATTACTTCCCGACAGAACATCGGTGTCTACATCAGAAGAAATCTCTGCCCACGTCTAGCACCATTCTCAACTTGAATCCTTTCATTTACGCATCAGGTGTGATCCGAGCTTGTGGGCGCGTGCAACAAGCAGCGGCTCTTAGTTACGATGAGCGTAACCCCATTCTGTTGCCAGTAGTAAGTCCATTGTCCCGGCTGTTGGTGCTTTTCACGCATCAGATCTCTCTTCATGGGGGCAGTCAACTGGTAGTCCGTCTCATCCGACAGAAATACTGGATTCCAAGACTGCAGAATCTAGTCAAATCGGTGGTCAACTCATGCAAGGTCTGTGTGATTTACAAAAGAAGGCTGCAATCACAGCTAATGGGCACCCTTCCGTCCCAGCGAACTACGTTCGCACGTCCTTTCACGACCACCGGGATAGATTTCGCAGGTCCTTTGGACCTCAAGAGTTTCACCGGCCGCGCTTGCCGCATATCAAAGGGATATGTGTGTGTCTTTGTTTGCTTTTCCACCAAAGCCATTCACCTTGAGGCAACTTCGGATTTAAGTACCGAAGCATTTCTGGCAGCATTCGCTCGCTTTGTATCGAGGCGAGGGTGTCCCCAGCAAGTGCAGTCCGACAACGGAAAAAACTTCGTAGGTGCATCCAGAGTGCTTGAAAAAGATTTCCTAAGGTCTACCCAGCAGAAAATCTTATCCCACTACGGGGCACCACACATGGGAGGGTTGTGGGAGGCTGGAGTTAAGAGTTTTAAAACTCTGTTCTACAAGGCCACCTCCCACCAAAAGTATACTTTTGAAGAGTTCTCTACGCTGCTGGCTAAGGTAGCGGCTTGTTTGAACTCGCGGCCGATTTCTCCTATGTCGGCGTACCGCTCGCGGTATTGTGAAGCGTCCAGTCGCAAAGCTGATCTTTCTTCCTCCAGAAGAAAGAATTCAAACTTATTACGTAAAGCTACAGTAGCGTCCAGCACTTGGTCCTTCCTCCCAATTAAGAAGGGCCGAGATGCCAGTAGTAATATGTGTACTCTATAGTCCTACATTAATCCGCTTTCTTCATTATTTGTCCCGGCAGCTTCCTGAATCAATCTATATCCCGTTTCCATGGCTCCGAGACCACGTTCAGTACAGGCATCGAAGGAGGAGCGCAGATGTTCGCGAGGAACTGAGTCCTTCCGTTGCCGAGTCTGTCGCGGAATCCATCCTCTGAAGCGATGCCGTCGCTTCCTGCGGCTGAACGTGGAGAAGAGGATGAGGGCAGTGCTTGCAAACAAGTACTGTGTGAGTGGTGATAGGTGCCGAATATGCAAGGAGGACCACCACGCCGATGATACTTTCTACCGATCGTCGTCGGTGTCGTTGGTCCTGGGCGCGGACGTGATGACGGAGGTCATGTTGGAAGGGAGTCTATTGCGGCGGGCGGCCGATTGCGATGCGCACAGTCTTTGGCTGGACCCTGTCCGGAGCGTGCCATTAGACTGCCTGGGTCTTGCACTCCTGCAAGGGGGGAGCATGTTTATGCCCAAACGGGCAACACAAGGGTTAAGGGAGGCGGGAGCTTTCACCTCGCGCCGTTCTCCCGATGATGCCCATCGCTCTCCCCACAAAATAACTCCCCACACTTCTCTCCAAGCGGGGCTTGGTGCCCTGCTCTTAATTAAGCTAGGTTTAGTGTCAAAACTTACAAGTGGATAAACAGAACATTGAAGTGAGATTGCTGTATTACCAAATGTTCAATGAAAGACGTTAGTGTTTCTTGAAGTTATTAAATGTTTATTTATTTATATATATATCTAGGCACTAGCACATAAACCAGTGACTAAAGGTTGTCGCAACCAACACATAAATTGGGTGGACCTCGGAGTGAGATTACAAAGGTAGCGATGGGGGCCAAAGACACAGCGATGCACACCCGATGTAGCTACAATTGGTATCTGATCTTACTAAGAATAATGCATTTCTTTTATAGTACAAAATAGCGAGCTCACCAGTGCATAGTGTTAGGTCAGCAAAGTACGTTTTTATTGATTAACTAGGTCTTTATTGTTTACTGCTGACCATATCAGATCTACTTATGACTGATGAGCCATCGATATCTATAATCGGGTTACATACTTCACATTGACATACATTTCCATTCGTTCTATATTATAATTGGCTTAATGTTAGCTTATTTTATATAATCTAAACACCAACATACTCCCGGCCGTTGAACACCTGTTCAACGTTATCCAACGTTGACCGCAAAATTGCTGGGGGCTGGGCTTACTGCAGCAGGAGTCGGTATGGGATTGACGATCCTCACGGTTGTCTGCTCTGGACCATTGTGTCTTGGGGGTTGTGAGCATCTTTTTATTCCATATACCATCACAAGAACCAATGGTATTGTTAGCGCTACGTAGGAGACTATAACATGGTGAGCCGGCTGGCTGGGGTCTTCTGGCAATTTCCAGTTTTGCTTAGTTTCCAGTTTTCCTTGAATGTTGCTTAGTTCGTCGTAGCTTAGCTGCATCTTTGTGAATTGTGTTGTTGTTGGCGCTACTTTTGTTGGGCCAATGCTGAAGTTGCCAAATCGGACATATGACAATTTCATTGTGTCTGTCGTAGTTATACGGTGACCTGTTATTCGTATAGCAGAACTCCTAGCTGTACACGTCGGGTCTAGAGTTAACAATCCAGTCTTCTTAATAGAGACACCTTGTATATTATCGTCACAGGTCACTGCGAGTTCAATTGGTCTAGTGGTGGCAAAAATCCACTGATTTTTGTGATACATGTCGTACCACACGAATGATCTGTTTGTGTGTTGTATTTGGCAAGTTGATGATTTTGTGTTTTTGAATAGCTGGAACTCACAGTTGCTATTAGCCGAAAACGTCGTTTGTTTATCAAAACAAATATATTGCTCGTTGTTGAGCTGATGGCATTGTTCCAAATCGGCTCTTGAGAGCCCAATGTATTGATTCTGTTCCTTGTTGACAGCAATGATGGGAATTTTAATGTTCATGATTACAATCCCATGAGTTCCAATTGCTGGAATGGGTACCAGGTTATACAGTTGCACTGCCTGCGTTGCCACTAATGGAAATGTGACCTTAAATATCACATTATTGTTTGCGATTGTGCCTTGTGCCTTCATTAAGCCATATAATTGCAAGACGTCGTTATCTGGAACTGGCAAATCCAAACCAAACGGAAGATGTGTCTTCAGTTGGTTCAGATGTTCCCGAAGCTGGCCTGGTCATAGTAGTAACGGGCTTATTTTGCTATGATGGGCATCTGTAAATACTCGGGAAATTTCGGTTTGAATTCGTTGCAAATTCCCTGCAATAACTGTCATCTGAGTAGTTAGCGTGATATACCATTGCAATGCCTTTACCGCATTGTCCTGGACCTTGGTCATGTCGTTCATTTGTTGTTCCATTAGTTTCGTCTGATTTTCAATTGTGGCTTCATCTCGCTTAATGATATTTATCGTTGAATCAATTACAGATGTCTGATTTTGCAGCAAGTTCAATAAGTAATCTTCATTTGATTTAACCTTTCGTATGGTGCCTGACATCTCGGTTGCATACTTTGAGTCCAGCACACCAAATAAGCCGTTCGCAATGTTCCCAATTATATCTAAAGGCGATCGTCGTTGGCGTTCTATGTGAAGGAGATCATTTCCTGTCCGTAGCTCTGAGTTGACATGCTCGAAGTGCCTCTGCATTGCGGTGCATGCCTCTGGAACCTTCATTAACACGCATATTTCTCCAACCTTTACTACTCCGTCTGAAAATGTCTTCAGGTCGGCCCAATATGGTTCGAGATCGTAGAATGCCACAATAGTCCAGTCAGACGTTGCCATCCTTCCTGTGCCAATACTTTCATAGTATATGCCTAGTTTGGGGTTGAATCGAGTTATATTAGTTCTATGAGCAAATGCTATAGGCAATAATAACAGCATTAGGCAGATCGTCATTGCCAACGGTGGCAGACCGATCGATAAGCGTCTTTTTGTTTTTGGTTCTGCGTTGTCCTCGATACCAGGGTCTTTTTGGGAATTCGATTCTGTGTCATCTGCCTCGATTTTACGTTTTGTCGCCGTCTCTCTAAGCAAGGGGGCCAATTTATGGATAGCCCGCTTGTAGGTGCCTCTGGCTGTTTTAACGTCTACCACGCGGACGTATCCATCCAGGCCTGGATATAGTTTAACAATTCGTCCAATTGGCCACTGCAAAATTGGCACATTATCCTCCTTTAGAATTACCATCATGCCTTCTTTGACATTGTTATATGGTTTTTTCCACTTGGATGTACCCTGCAGTTCTTGTAGGTACTCTTGAGACCATTGTGTCCAGAATGTATGCTTAAGCCGTTGCACTAATTCCCATTGCTCTGGAATCGATCGCTGTGTTATTGGCTCTGCATCTGGTTGGGCTACTAATGGTTCTCCGATCAATAGGTGGCCTGGGGTTAGAGCTGTTAAGTCGTTGGGATCGTCTGAGTTTGGCGTTAACGGACGAGAGTTCAGCACTGCTTCAACATTGACAATGATGGTAGACAGTTGTTCGAACGTTAAGTTTGCTGTCGATACGTTTTTCAACAGTAAATGCTTAGCGGACTTTACCGCAGCTTCCCATAATCCTCCGAAATGTGGAGACCGTGGTGGTATGAACTTAAATTGCACTCCTTTTTGATTGCAAAATTCCTTGATACTACCTGCTGCCGTTTCTGAGTGTATTGTATCGGTCAGTTCCTTAAGTTGGTTGTTTGCTCCAACAAAGTTTGTTGCATTATCGCAGTATAATGTCTGGCATCTTCCTCTGCGCCCAATAAAGCGCTGAAGCGCGCCCACAAATGAGGAGGTGGACAGGTCTCCGACCAACTCCAAGTGTACTGCCTTGGTTGCAAAGCATACAAATACTGCAATGTAGGCTTTGTCGGGACGTTTTCCTCGAACCTTATGGTGGATCCAGAATGGTCCACAATAGTCTACTCCGGCATTAAGAAAGGGTCTATTCTGAGATACCCGATGCTCCGGTAAGTCACCCATGACTTGTTTAAAGAACTGCGGCCGGTACTTGGTGCATACTACGCAGCCCTGGATCACATTCCGGACCATCGGTTTCACCTTAATGATGTGGTACTGCTGCCGAGCTATTCCGCGTAGTGCCTCATGTCCACAATGAAGATTCTCTTCATGAAGTTTCCGTAGCATCATTTTTACCACCGGATCATTATACGGCAAGAGATATGGATTCCTTGTTTCCGTTGATACTGGTGCTTGTTGTAGCCTAGTTGCTACTCGTATGATTGAATCTTCATCCAGTATTAGTGGCAACGTTGCCACCGTGCTTTTGCGATCTAGCGGTTGATCAGGTCGTTTCTTTAAGTGCCGTAATTCATATGCAAATCCTGTTTATTATTAGCCACATTAGCCACAAACGTGTGGAAATGTGATGCCCGTGAATTAATCCACGAGAGTACTACTGTTGAATCTGACCAGAGGAATGATTCCACACTCTCTGATCCGAATTGGAGATCCTGTCGAACTCTATCCGTGAGTTCAGCTCCAAGTACAGCTGCACATAGTTCCAGCCGGGGCAGTGTCTGTTTTTCCAGGGGAGCCACTCTCGACTTGGCGCACAACAATCTGACCGAAATTTGGCCATTTTTATAGGTTGATCGGACATAAACTGCCGCACCATACGCCTTTTCTGATGCATCAACAAATGTATGCAATTCCTTTGTAGTGGGGACCTTGCCATCAAAAATATGCCTTGGAATTTTCATATGGTTTAGTGCCTGTACATCCTCTCGATAAGCTTCCCATTGCTTCTCCAAATACGGCGGTAGGTCACCATCCATCTCAATTCGTTCGGTAGCAACATGTTGAAGAAACATTTTCGCTCTTACCACTACCGGTGCGAACAGTCCTAGAGGATCAAAGATTTGACCGACTTCGGATAGCACCACTCGTCTGGTTATTCCTTTTGTATGTCTTTGAGCCTTTCCACATAATTGGTCTTCTTTGGGTGCCCATATGATTCCCAATGTTTTGACACTTGTTTGTTCCAGTGTGTCACCGAGATTGATGTCGGCAATCGTATCTTCCTTTGGAATTTCCTTTAGAAGTTGACTGCTATTTGAACACCATTTTCGTAAGTTGAAACCCTTAGGTTTCAAGATTTCTAGAAGCTCTTGTCTTATTTGCAGGGCTTCTGGTAAACTGTCTGCTCCTGTGAGACAATCATCAACATAAAAGTCATTTTTTAATGCTGATGCTCCAGACGACAATTTTTCAATGTTTTTCAGTGCCAAATATTCCAGACACTTCGTCGCTAAATATGGGGCTGACGTGGTTCCATAAGTCACCGTTTTTAAACGATAAAACTTTAGTTCTTGACTTGGATCCTCTCTCCACACAATCATCTGATTGAATTGATCGGCAGGGTTTATCCAAACTTGACGATACATTTTTTCAATATCTGCCGTAAACACATATTTGTGGGTCCTGAACCGCAGAAGAATTGAGAAGAGTTGACTCTGTACAACTGGTCCAGGATATAAAATGTCGTTCAGTGATTTTCCTGATGACGTTTTGCATGATGCATCAAATACCACTCTAAGCTTGGTGGTGGTACTTTCTGGTTTTAGTACACAATGATGCGGTATAAAGTAATGGTTCTTGGGAATTTGTTCTACCATTACTTGCTTCATATGTCCAAGCTGTTCATATTCTGACATAAATTTTACATACTCCTTTTTTATGTCAGGGTTCATTCGCCTCTCTAATGACATGAATCTTCTTATGGCTACTTCCCGAGATTCTCCAAGAGATGACGCCTCTTCAGCAAATGGAAGCTTTACAATTAGTCGATTGTCCGCCGCCGTGTGTAGGTTATCGAGGAAGAATTTTTCACAATACTCTTCCTCCGGACTCCTGTACCTTTTTATTGGCTCTAGTGTGTCTAGCTGCCAGAATCTTTCCAGTGATTCCTCTGGATTCGTCATGCCTACCATACATGTGATTGAAGCTGACGTTGACATATTAATTCTGCCAGCAACAATCCATCCAAACTCTGAGTTTTGTAATGTTGGACGGTTTCGATTGCCCCGTCTCCTTTCTGGTAGCAGTATAGCATAGTGATCATCAGCTCCCAACAGCATATCAATTTTTCCGGGTTTATCAAATGTTGGGTCCGCTAATTGAATGTTGTCTGGTAATGTGAATTTCTGCGTTATTTGTTCTGTGGGTTGGTCACCTATTATGTGTGGCAATACAAATGCCTCAACTAGCATTGCGAACTTGTTGTATCTTGACCTTACAACCAAGCTTACTCGCGCCTTGCTTATCTGTGGTTGACCACCCACTCCATTTATATGCACATGAGTCTCGCTAATTTTTAACGATAACTTCTTTACCAGTCTCTCTGAGACGAGATTTACTTGAGAGCCGCTATCCAGGAGTGCTCGAAATTCTCCTTTCCTTTCATTGATCCCTTTTACCACTACCTTGGCCGTTGCCAACAGGGTGTATTTTCTGCCAATTCCATACGCAGAAGCTGCAGAAGCAGATGTAGCAATTTGGTTGCCTGTTTCTAAATGCAACATTGTGTTATGTTTTTTATCGCATTTAAAGCATCCCCTCCAAGAGCAATTTTTTGCCATATGGTCCGGCTTGAAGCAATTGACACACAATTTGTGTCTCTGCACCCAATTAAGCCGCTCTGCTGCGGATTTGATTTTGAACTTTTCACATTGGACGAGTTTGTGCTTTGCTCTTTCGCAGAAAGCACACAGGGTACTGTTTGTCCCAGATGCTGTTGCGCATGTCTTCCATGGACTTGGTTTTTCAATGCTGCGATTTTCGTTTCTTGGTTTCCCAATCGCCTCTAATGTTAGGAAGCGCTGTTCCAAGAAGGATAGGAAGTCCTTTACTTCCTGCAGATCCCTTGTGTTGGAAAGAGATTGCTCATATAGTGCGTGGTTGAATCTATCCAATTTTCTTGTCATATGAAACATTATGACAGCATCTGACGATTCCAAATTGACGCCTACATTTTTTAAGGCTTGCAATGATTCAAAAATGTTATCATGCAAATTCTTTATAGAAGCTGCGTCATTTCCCACATTTGGGTGATCAAACAGCTTTGCCAGTATGGCTGTTACTAGAACTCGTTTGTTATTAAAACGTTCCTGCAACACTGACCAAGCAGTGTTGTAATTGGCTTCTGTTAATTCCAGGTGCCGTATCAATCTCTCTGCTTCTCCAGAAAGGTTTGATTTTAAGTACCACATTTTCTCTATCGTGGATGCATTTGACTCATGAACCACCTTTTTATAGATGTCATGAAATTGTTGCCATTTCAGATAATCCCCATCAAATTTTGGAATGGGAATTTTGGGTAGTTGCAATGATTGTATCGATTGCAATACAGGTGGTGATTGTATCACTACATTTTCTGCTGGTGCCACACAGAATTTCAGCATTGTATTTTCTGCGGCCACAAACGTAGCTATATTGTATCCGGCTTCGGCTGGATTTTCAGCTAGCCGATGAATCTCATAATGGATTTCTTCAATTTGCATCCATAATTTGTCGACTACCGATTTGTAAGTCATTTTATCTTCAGGCACAATTTGTCTTAATGTCCTGGACAATGACTCCAGCAGAGCACTTTGCTTACGAACCAGTGGTTTGATCATGACTCGCTCTTCCTCTCGTTGGCGAGCTTGCCTCTCTAGCTTTATTTTTGCCAAATGGTCCTTCCAATCTTCCACTATATTAGATACAACCGTCTTCATTTTGCTGAAATAGTCCGTTACAAAGTAGTCATCTTCAGTTGGCACGTTATTTAATTTGTCCATCAACTCCTGATGACTTTTCTCGAAGTTCTCCCACATGTATTCCAGGAGCTCAAGTTTCTCCTCGAAATAAGATGGCTTCGTTTTCCTGGCGAAAGAATCTTTTTTGGTATTCCGAATAAAGGCCTGGATTGCCTCTCCTCGTTCCGTCTGCTGTTTATAAAACTCCTCCATGTTCTTTTATATTCTTATGTAATTGCTTATCTGTACTAGTACTTGACCCGATGGGAGTTTATTTATTTTGTCAAAGACAGGGAACGCTCCGACTCGTTCCTAAAATTGGTCAAGTGTAGCACAAATAAGAATAAGAAATAAATCGAAGTTGCCTTTTGATTAGTGTTTTAACAATAGTTTTATTTTTATTTCCAATATACCTATTCTTTTACACTGATAACTGCCACGACAGTCAAACCAATTTTTGAGTTTCTTTTCTTTGTTTAAAAAATTGCTGATCAATGCCAAAATCTATACTCGTGCGTACTACCTGGGTTACTGACCGAGTTAACTAGGTCAGATATTGCTGACGCCAGGGAATGCAACAGAGTTGAGTTGATCAAACTTTATTTTTTATATAAAAATAACTTTTTATGATTTGGTCGCCTCGTTGACACAAATCGTTGTTAAATGTTTTTTATAAAGTGATCGCCTAGTTGATCAACTTTTATTCAATGGGTATGCACTGCTACCCCGTTGCGGAAAACCAACTCCTAGTTTTCCAATAAATCTTTTTTATTCGCCAAGGTGGCTACGCAATGATTGCCAAGTTAATCAATTGCGATGTTTTTAGTCGGGACCCCAGATTGATGTGAGATGTTCATCAATTTGTGCCCTCGCTTAGGATTGTCGTGTCCAAAGCGTGCAAAGAAAGTAGTCGCCTAGTTGACCAGTTTCCTTTTTGTTGAGAGATTGGTCGCCTGAGTTGACCAAATGTTCTCGCTTGATGACGGTTTCACCAAGTCTGTTATTCTTTTAACTTGGAGCCGCCAATGTCGGGGTCACCAAAATGTTCAATGAAAGACGTTAGTGTTTCTTGAAGTTATTAAATGTTTATTTATTTATATATATATCTAGGCACTAGCACATAAACCAGTGACTAAAGGTTGTCGCAACCAACACATAAATTGGGTGGACCTCGGAGTGAGATTACAAAGGTAGCGATGGGCGCCAAAGACACAGCGATGCACACCCGATGTAGCTACAATTGGTATCTGATCTTACTAAGAATAATGCATTTCTTTTATAGTACAAAATAGCGAGCTCACCAGTGCATAGTGTTAGGTCAGCAAAGTACGTTTTTATTGATTAACTAGGTCTTTATTGTTTACTGCTGACCATATCAGATCTACTTATGACTGATGAGCCATCGATATCTATAATCGGGTTACATACTTAACATTGACATACATTTCCATTCGTTCTATATTATAATTGGCTTAATGTTAGCTTATTTTATATAATCTAAACACCAACACCAAATTTCTTAAAGGAAGACAATTTTGAAGGAAAAATTCATTTAGCTGCCTACTTAGGAAGTTCAACCCCCCTACGGAAACACATATGTGATAATATTGGATATAAAACCCCACATCCCAAAATTTGAATGTGATCGGATAGATACAATCGTGGACAAAAGTATTTTGACTTCACGTTGTCAAGTGTAAAATCGATTTTTTCTGGAAACTGAGAGGAGTAACGGTACCCTTTAAATTTTTAATAGAGAGATAGTATCAAAGCTTATAAGAAACCAAAAGCTTGCAGTGATAACGGTAAATATGAAGTTGCTGTATTTATTTGAGTTAAAGATTCTGCTTATATGGCTGGACAAAAGTATTTTGACATTTCAATGTTGCTTAATAGAAAGTGAGATAAAGTAAACTTTGCTGAAAAATAGGTTTATATTAATAAAAAGTAAACCCTCCTTTGGCATCAATGACCTTTTGTAAGCGTACAGGAACTGATTTGACCAATTTTTGTAGCGTTTCCAAGGATATGTCCTGCCAAAGTCGTTGAATTTCAGCAATCGTCTGCTCACGCGTTCTGGATAAGTCAGCGCTGCGTTTTCTTTTAATGTAAGCCCGCACATTCTCTATTATGTTTAAATCAGGGCTTTGAGGTGGCCAATCTAATGTATTGACTTCGACATCGCTTAAAAACTCTGTTATCATATGCGCCTTGTGGCATGGAGCGTTGTCCTGTTGCAGCACAAATGCCTGTCCAATGAGCCGGTCACCGGATGTAAATGCGTTGTCATTTAGGACACGCAAATATTTGTCCTTGTTCATTGTTCCATCAACTGGGACCAAATCGCCCACACCATTTAAGGACACGCAACCCTAGAACATAACCGATCCTTCGCCATGTGATACTCGCTCGCACACAGGCCTTATTTTTTTGCGAATATTTCTGGGCAATCTACAATAAACAGTATATTTTTCGATCCATGATACTCAAAAGAACTTTCGTCTGTCCATAATACTTGTGCCCAAAACGATTCTGGCTTGTGTAAATATGTTTTGGCAAATGTTAACCTTTTGAGCTTATTTTTTGGTGAAATGAAAGGAATTGGACGAGCAATATAGGTTGAAAAATTGGCCTCCTTTAGCCGTCTTTCGACAGTTTTTCTACTTATTGGTATGTTTAATTGCTCACTTAGTTCAATGGATGCTGCTTGTGGTGTAATTAGCACATTTGTCTTAAACTTTCTCAATATTATGCGGTCTTGAATAGGCTTTGTCTTACGTGGTCTTCCCGTTCGGACCTTATTTTTAAGTGGTTGATTGTTTTTTTGCTTATTTATTTGATAATAAATAGTTTGTTTTGGCACTTTGTATAATTTGCAAAGGTAATCCACAGAAATACCTGCATTATACTTTGTGACCATTTCATTTCTAATGAGTTCACTTAATTCACGTGTTTTTCCCATATATAAACAAAAAAAAAAATTCAAATATACAGAAACACCAACTAATATTCACAAAGATAATTAAACTCACTTAAAAAAATTAAACACGTGATATGTAGCGCAAAAGCATCAACGAAAATCAATATGAAAAGCAATGTCAAAATACTTTTGTCCAGCCATATAAGCATAATCTTTAACTCAAATAAATACAGCAACTTCATATTTACCGTTATCACTGCAAGCTTTTGGTTTCTTATAAGCTTTGATACTATCTCTCTATTAAAAATTTAAAGGGTACCGTTACTCCTCTCAGTTTCCAGAAAAATGCGATTTTACACTTGACAACGTGAAGTCAAAATACTTTTGTCCACGATTGTATAACACTATACAGTCAATATAATAATCGGCTCTGCTCCCAGCTCTGCCGGCAGCGCTGCTTGCTGTCTACTACGTCTTTCGTCATCAACAGAGTACATGCATTCACACACAGACGCAACGATACGTAAACTGCGTGCGTTGCTTTGCTTTGGGAATAAGGGAAGAAGAAGAACAAATTGTAAAATAGAGAGTAAAATTGTTTTGTTTGTATGTATATTGATGAATTGAGTTGCAGAAAACAAAAACTTCGGCATAGCCGATGTTAGCTTCTTTGATATTTTTGTTTCTAATATTTTCCCTTTACTTACTTACTGGCCCAATCTTTCATGCCATCATTAATATAAATTTTCAGTTTTTGTATCAACTTTATATGCCTTGAATTCAAAAATTGGCAGTTTGTACTCACCTGAGTTTTCGGCAATAATAATATCATCTTTTGTCAATTTAACTCCAGACTCGTGAAACACTACTGTCACTTCAGCCTCTTGTAGCCTTTTTACAGAGATTAGATTCTCCGTAACATCTCGGCAGTATAATGCATCTTCCAGAGTTATTTGGTACCCATTTTCCAGACGAACGATTTTACGTTTTGTTGCAAAGATGTATTGCCCTTACTTGGCGATAGCAATCTTCACTGGAGTTTGTAGTTCAGCAGAATCCACAAAAAGTGTCTCATCATTTATTATGTGGTCGGATGCACCCGAGTCAAGGACGAAATACACATTTGTTTTCTACTTATTGGCTTGCCACAGTGGTGACATTTTATATTATTTTGTTTGTGTTTGTCATTATATAGCTTGCGATTAGTACTTTTATTATAATTTAGATTTTTATATTTATATATTGTAAGATTCCAATTATTTAAAGTCTGTTAAATACTCATGTATATACCGAAACCGGTATTGTAGTATCGATTGTTAGTAATAAGTATCGACTGTTAGTAATAAGTATCGATTGTTAGTGATAAGTATCGATTGTGAGTAATAAGTATCGATGGTTAGCGATAAGTCCTCGATAGGTTGAGAGACGGCGTCTCTCTTCTCTTCCGGCGACGAAACGAACAAGTTGTCTCTGCGCAGACGACCAGAATCAAATCGGAAAAATACTAATCCATCCTTCTATTTATTATTTAAAATATAGCTATTTACAACTCAGAAGTGGGATGACCACCCGAAAAGATAAATATTTCGGGACACGGCAGGCCACACGTTCCACATCGAGAACGGCCGCCTCCACGCCCACCGCTGCTGGCGCACCCACTGCTGTGACTCCCGCTGCAGTACCGGCGGCCACTGGAGCCGCCGCTGCAGTACCAAGAGCCGCTGTGCCAACTGCCGACATACTCGCCCCTGCCGGGCCCGCCGCTGCTGGGCCAACTGCGGACATACTTGCCCCGGCCGGGCCCGCCGCGGCTGGGCCAACGGCCGCCACACTTGCTCCTGCTGGGCACGCTGCTGCCGTACTCGCCCAGGTTGGGCCAACCGTTGACATGCTCGCCCCCGCCGGGCCAACTGCTGCTATACGAGCCCCTGCTGGGCTAACCGATGCCACATTCGCCCCTGCCGGGCCAACGGCTGACATATTCGCCACCGCCGGGCCAACTGCTGCTATACGAGCCCCTGCCGGGCCAACGGCTGACATATTCGCCCCTGCCGGGCCAACGGCTGACATATTCGCCCCTGCCGGGCCAACCGCTGACATGCTCGCCCCCGCCGGGCCAACTGCTGCTATACGAGCCCCTGCCGGGCCAACGGCTGACATATTCGCCCCTGCCGGGCCAACCGCTGACATGCTCGCCCCCGCCGGGCCAACTGCTGCTATACGAGCCCCTGCTGGGCTAACTGATGCCACATTCGCCCCTGCCGGGCCAACGACTGACATGCTCACCCCTGCCGGGCCAACTGCTGCTGCATCCGCCCCTGCTGGGCCAACCGCCGCTGTATCCGCCCCTGCCGGGCCCTCCGCTGCTGCATCCGCCCCTGCTGGGCCAACCGCTGCTGCATCCGCCCCTGCTGGGCCCGCCGCTGCTGCATCCGCCCCTGCCGGGCCCGCCGCCGCTGTATCCGCCCCTGCCGGGCCCTCCGCTGCTGCATCCGCCCCTGCTGGGCCAACCGCTGCTGCATCCGCCCCTGCTGGGCCCGCCGCTGCTGCATCCGCCCCTGCTGGGCCCTCCGCTGCTGCATCCGCCCCTGCTGGGCCAACCGCTGCTGCATCCGCCCCTGCTGGGCCCGCCGCTGCTGCATCCACCCCTGCTGGGCCCTCCGCTGCTGCATCCGCCCCTGCTGGGCCAACCGCTGCTGCATCCGCCCCTGCTGGGCCCGCCGCTGCTGCATCCGCCCCTGCTGGGCCCCCCGCCGCTGCATCCGCCCCTGCTGGGCCAACCGCTGCTGCATCCGCCCCTGCTGGGCCGACTGCTACCGCATACGCCCCTGCTGGGCCCGCCGCTGCCGCATCCGCCCCTGCCGGGCCCGCCGCTGCTGCATCCGCCCCTGCTGGGCCCGCCGCCGCTGCATCCGCCCCTGCCGGGCCCGCCGCTGCTGCATCCGCCCCTGCTGGGCTAACCGCTGTCACACTCGCCCCTGCTGGCCCAACTGCCGCCATACTCGCCCCTGCTGCACCCGCCGCTGCTGTGCCCGCCGCTTACAAGCCACCTCTGCAGACTGCCGCTGCTGCACCTGCTGCCGCCTCTGCACCCGCTGCCACTGCTGTACCCGCTGCCACTGTCGTACCCACCACCGCTGCCATTGCTGTACCCACCACCGCTGCCGCCGCTGCCATTGCTGTACCCGCCGCCGCTGCCATTACGGTACCTGCCGCCGCTGCCACATCCACTGTACCTGCGGATGCTGTGCCCGCCGACTATATGTCTGCCATGCGGGTTGCGGCCTTGCTCGCCGCCCCCGTCACCGGTCTCGACGCGGACCCATGGGAAGAGATGCCCGCTCTAGTGCCCTCCGTACCGACTTCCGCGGCCGCCATCACACCGGCCACTTCCGCCTCCCGCAGCCTGGATGAGCAACTGGCGACGCTGCAGAAACAACATGAGTTGCTACAGCTGCAGCATCAGATCCTCAAGCTGCAGCAAGGGATTGACGAATTCCAAGCACCGAGGCAGCAAGTCAGTGACGTGAGTGTCATTGAGAGCATGGTGGCTCGATTTTCAGCGGATAACGCATATGACGTGAAGAAATGGCTGAATGACCTGGAAGACACATTTGGAATCCTGCAGTTGAACGACCGCCTACGTTTGATCGCATGCCGTCGCATGCTGGAAGGTACGGCGGCGGTGCTGCTGCGCACGGTATCGGTGCACAGCTACGAAGAATTAAAAACTATCCTCTTGCGAGAATTTGGACGCTCGTGTAGCGTCGAGGAGGTGTACCACGCTCTGCGTGGCCGGCGCATCAAGGCAGGCGAGGGATGTTTGAGATTCGCAATCGAGATGCAGGAGATTGCCATGAATGCTCCGATACCGGAGAACGAGCTGGTCGACCTGATAATTGATCGATTGCGGGACAATTCTACTCGAGTCGGCATGCTGTACTCAGCCCGGACGGTGGCCGAACTGAAGCCCTTACTGGAACGTTACAAACGCCTCCGTATGCAGGCCGCTGCCTCCCGACAGAGCAACAGCGTGAAGGCGCAGCCAACAACAACTGCCGTGGCGCCTGGAAACAAATCATCGGGCACCGCTACGAGTGAGACCAGATGTTTCAACTGCTCAGGATGGGGGCATTACAAGAGTCAATGCCCGAAACCAATAAGACCGCCGAATTCGTGTTTCAAGTGTGGCATAGTGGGCCACATCTACAAGAACTGCCCGTCTCGAATTGGAAAAGCCACCAATTTCATTGCTGCCGCCGCTGATGAAGCAGGAGTTCGACTAGACCATTTACAACTGGTGAGTGTTGCTTTTGTTTGTGATGAAGTGCAAGATAGGAAATTTATAGATATGTTTTCTCTCCTTGATTCGGGCAGCCCAAAGAGCTTTATCCGTGAATCTGAAGTCCCCTCCAACTGCCGTCTTAGCCCCCGTACTTTGAACTGCCGTGGCCTAGGAAATAGCCAACTTCTGTCCTTAGGCCAAGTTCAGTGTAGGGTTCGCCTCCGCAACACACAGATAATACATACGTTTGAAGTCCTGACGAACCAAGCAACTGAACTGCCGATGATTATAGGTAGAGATCTTCTGTATAAAATTAATATTAGACTATGTAAACTGAAAGAACTGAAATATGAAAAAGAATCGTTGATACTCATGAATAAACAGACTGAATGTATAAATCCAAAACTTACTGGTGTTCTGAAGTCCTTTGACATATTTATGGAGGAGAGAGTGATACTGCCGTATGATAGGAATGAGATTGCATCTGCCGAATTGTTGTCTGATTCTCCCCTTTTGAAAACTTCTGCTGTACCTTCGGAAACATTGAACGATGCACTTATGGCGATAAATTCCATTGAGCTTCCTGCTGTTAGTGAATTAGACTTTGATATAGAGTGTGATAGGAATGAGATTGTGCCTG
Organism: Drosophila willistoni; assembly: GCF_018902025.1. Taxonomy (NCBI): domain Eukaryota; kingdom Metazoa; phylum Arthropoda; class Insecta; order Diptera; family Drosophilidae; genus Drosophila; species Drosophila willistoni. Next base: position 267,054 of record NC_061086.1, read on the forward strand.
CCGAATTGTTGTCTGATTCTCCCCTTCCGAAAACTTCCGCTGTACCTTCGGAAACATTGAACGATGCACTTATGGCGATAAATTCCATTGAGCTCCCTGCTGTCAGTGAATTAGACTTCGATATAGAGCCCGCGTTACGGGAAGAGCAAACCGCAGCCCTTAAGTCTATTATTTCCGCTTCGTATGTACAAGTTGATCCAGATTTAATCAAGCCCATGAACTATGAGATGAAAATAGAATTGACTAGCCAAACTCCGATTTTCTGCCGCCCCCGCCGTCTGTCGCACCACGAACGCATCGAGGTGCGTCAGATTTGTGACGATCTCTTGAAAGCTGGCATTATTCGCCACAGTAGTTCCCCTTACGCTGCCGCGATTGTCCCTGTACGCAAAAAAGACAACACGCTAAGAAAGTGTGTAGATTACCGCCCGTTGAACAAAATTACAGTTCGAGATCATTTTCCGATTCCTCTGTTAGATGATTGCATTGAACATCTGGGTGGCAAATCATTCTTCACCATCTTGGACTTGAAGAACGGTTTCCACCATGTGAAAATGCACCCAGACTCAATCAAATATACTGCCTTTGTAACCCCTGATGGCCAGTTTGAATATGTACGAATGCCCTTCGGACTTTGTAATGGCCCTTCCGTGTTCGCTAGATTCGTTTATTTTGTCCTTAAGGAATTTATAAACCGAGGTCAACTGGTGATATATATGGACGACATTCTAGTCGCGTCGCATGCTTTGAAACCCACCTTGAGATTCTGAAGGAAATATTGTATGTGTTAAGAGTGAACGGGCTATGCCTGAAGCTGACGAAATGCCGTTTTGCGTATAGGGAACTAGAGTACTTGGGCTACTTAGCCAATTCCGCCGGTATCACGCCTAAACCAGCTCATATTCAGGCGATACGGGATTTGCCCATTCCAAGGGATAGCAAGGAATTAGAGCGTTGCCTAGGCCTATTCTCATACTTCCGCCGATTTGTATCAGGTTTCGCTAAGATTGCGTGTCCGCTGTCCCGATTGTTAAGAAAAGATACCCCTTATGTCTTCTCCGATGAATGCCTTGAAGCCTTCCGAACACTGAAGTTGAAATTGATCGAATCCCCCGTGTTATCTATTTACAACCCGAAGTCTGAAACAGAGTTACACTGCGATGCTAGTTCAATTGGTTTCGGAGCAGTGCTCCTCCAGAAACAAACAGACGGTAAATTACACCCAGTGTCCTACTTCTCTAAGATGGCCTCTGCCGCTGAATCGAAACTACACAGTTATGAGCTAGAGACGTTAGCTATAGTGTATTCCTTAAAACGTTTTGAGACGTACCTTAAGTTCATCCCGTTCAAAATCGTGACCGATTGTAATTCCCTTGCGCTGACACTGAGAAATGGTGGACATTCCGCCAAGATTGCCCGCTGGGCCCTGCTGTTAGAAAACTATAACTACACGATTGTACACCGCTCGGGGGTTGGTATGCCCTATGCTGATGCTCTAAGTAGAATAGAAACTGCCGCATACGTTGACGATATAAACCTTGACTTCCAACTGCAGTTAACCCAGAACCGGGACCCTGAGATTGTCAAACTCCGGGATGAGTTAGAGAAATATGAGATAGCGAATTTCGAACTGCGAGATGGAGTAGTGTACCGCCTGTCCTCGACGAGTATACCCCAACTTTATGTCCCTTCCGAAATGGTAAATCATGTCATACGAGTAGTGCACGAGAAGCTTGGCCATATGGCCACGGAGAAATGTTGTGCACAGATCAAGAAGCATTACTGGTTCCCGTGTATGAAGTCTTATGTTAACAATTACATTAAAAATTGCCTCAAGTGTATCTACTACTCCGCGTCCGCTTCGGACCACCGTGTCACGCTACATAGTATTCCGAAAGTGCCCCTTCCGTTTGATACCGTCCATATTGACCATTTGGGCCCCCTTCCGTCCATACGTTCTAAGAAAAAGTATCTTCTGGTTGTCATTGACGCTTTCACCAAATTTGTGAAGCTGTACCCTGCCGCCACGACTAATTCACGTGAAGTATGCCAGACATTAGAATCTCAGTATTTCGCAAATTACAGTAGACCCCGCCGAATCATCAGTGATCGAGGTACCTGCTTTACTTCCTCCGAGTTTGAAGAATTTCTGAAGGCCAATAATATAATTCATGTGCTGAATGCCACTGCCTCACCCCGGGCCAACGGCCAAGTCGAACGGGTTAACCGTGTGTTGGGCCCCATGTTGGGTAAACTGACGGAACCTGTGGACCACGCATATTGGGTCCAACAACTGCCGAACATAGAGTTTGCATTGAATAACTCCGTCCACTCCACAACCAAATTTGCCGCTTCCGTACTTCTATTCGGTGTTGAACAACGAGGTGTGGTAGTAGATGAACTAACCGAACGGTTGGGTGAGAGAACTGAGGAGGTCGATGCCTCAGAGGTAGACGTCCGGAGATTAGCCTTCCGTAACATTGTTAAGTCCCAAGAATATAATTCGGAATATTATTCGAAGCATCACCTCCCTGCCGTTAGTTTTGAGGAGGGGGATTTCGTAGTTATTAAGAATGTGGATACTTCGGCAGGCACGAACAAAAAGCTTATCAGGCGGTATCGTGGTCCGTATGTGGTTCATAAGAAACTTCCGAATGACCGATATGTTATCCGGGATGTAGAGGGCTCCCAAATCACCCAACTACCATATGATGGGGTCCTAGAAGCCTCCAAATTAAAGCTATGGGTTGCCCCTGATCAAGATTGCACTTCTGATAACCAAACAAAGGCGACACCAGCCACTTAAGATTCTTATTTACCCCCCTTCATTGTTATTATTTACCCCCCTTCATTGTTAACAATTGGAATCGAGGTCGATTCCTCGTCAGGACGGCCGAGTTGTAAGATTCCAATTATTTAAAGTCTGTTAAATACTCATGTATATACCGAAACCGGTATTGTAGTATCGATTGTTAGTAATAAGTATCGACTGTTAGTAATAAGTATCGATTGTTAGTGATAAGTATCGATTGTGAGTAATAAGTATCGATGGTTAGCGATAAGTCCTCGATAGGTTGAGAGACGGCGTCTCTCTTCTCTTCCGGCGACGAAACGAACAAGTTGTCTCTGCGCAGACGACCAGAATCAAATCGGAAAAATACTAATCCATCCTTCTATTTATTATTTAAAATATAGCTATTTACAATATGTTATTATAATTGTTTTTGTAGTTGTTATTATTATTGTACTTATTTTTAGCCTCAACGTGTAATATCTTTTTACTTGTGTCATTATTAGCGTTGTTTAGTTTTGTGTCATGATGTAGCAAACGGTTCTTAACAAAAACTAGAGTAAGATTTTCTTCCGACAGTGTCTCTATAGCAGTGATGACCGCGTCATATGATATTGGCAAAGTGTGCAGGAAGTGCGAAACCTTGTCCATTTCGTCTATATTGGCGCCTGATACTAACGATTCATTAATCAGTTCGTCAAAAATAATAAAGTCATTTGCAAGAGCCATCTTGTTATCCTTGCAAAAAGGGTATATTAATTTTGGTGAGAAGTGTGCAACGCATAGAAGGAAGCATCTCCGACCATATAAAGTATATATATTCTTGATCAGCATGACGAGACGAGTTCATATAGCCATGTCCGTCCGTCCGTCTGGATCAACGCAAAACTCCTCCTAGACCGTTAGAGCTACTGAGAAATTATGAATTTTTGTATGAAGGCTTGTATATACTGCAGGGGTTGTATATCTCGGATTCAGCCGGATCGGACCACTATATCACTACCATTTGTATGGGAGCTATAAAAAGCCACGAACAGTGACTTTTCTCAATAACTTCGTTATTTTCTTAGCTTTTGTCGTGAAATTTAGTATTGGTTAGTTTATTACCCCTATAAACTTCTGTGCCAAATTTCAAGATCAAGGACTGCAAGGGTATATAAACTTCGGCACAGCCTAAGTTGCTTCTTTGATATTTACTACATATTTTTTTCTTCTTCTTCCATCATTCCCTAAACAAAGCACGGCACGGCATACACATACAGTTCATGTAGCGTTGCGTCTGTGTGTGTATACATGTGCTCTGTTGATTTGATGATGACGTAGTAGGCAGCAAGCAGCGCTTGAACCGATTTATATCGACTGTAACTTGTGTTCTATTTCAGTGTTTGCATTTGCTACTCTCTGCTCCCGCTACTGCTCTCATTTCGAAGGGCTACGTAGCATGGCAGAGAGCACAAACGGAAAACGGTTGCTCTTCTGCTCTGCTCCGTAGCATACATCGTCGGAGCACAGATCAATAGCAAGAGCAAAAAATTTTCGATACGCTATTTGTAGTTGTAGCAATAGCACAAGCATTAAAAGCGAGATGAGAGCGGAGCAAACAAAATAAACTTTTGTGCTACTGCTACGGAGCATTTCCTTTTCTGTAGCTCTCGTAGCAATTTCGTAGTCGCTCTCGTAGCAACTTCGTAGTCGCTCTCATAGTAGATCTGTACTAGAGGTGGGCATGGGCCAAAATGTTACATCCAACCCAACCCAGCCCATGGGCTAAAAATTTCACCCGCACCCGAAAGCTAAAAAAAAATTAAATTTCATGGGGATACTCCAAATTTTATGAAAATATTTCTTCTAGAGCTATATGATATAGTGTTCCGATCATAATGATTTTCATACTTTATTTTACCCGGGCTATAAGTAGCTCAAATACCAAGTTTCATCGCTGTAGCTCTTAAGATGGCTAAGTAAAACGCGTAGGCACAGACGGACGGACAGACGGACATGGCTATATCGGCTCAGCTTCTCATGCTGATCAAGAATATATAAGTTATGAGTTTCCATTTCCCGTATAGGGGAATTCTCACCATTTCCTTCCTTAGATATAAGGATTGGACTTGGGAAACTCGGGATTCTTACAGTGAGACACAACACAACACTTGATTTACAACGTTATACGATTTTATTTAGTTATACTTGACATAACTAGTTCTACGTCTAAACTAAGACTGCCGGCTCTGTCGAGCGTGGTCCTTTAAATGTACCCCGAGATGCCCAATGGGCGCTGGCTGCGGCGTCATGCCGTCGGCAGCGGCGTTGGGATCGTGTCTGAAGTGGGTCGCCTTTTCAGGCGAATTCTGCTTACCGGCAATATTCAAAGAATGGCTAGGCTAGATGATACAAAAGTGCTTATGCTAGAAAAGGCAAGTGAAGTGCCTAGTGTGACCCAACGGGGGTCGTCTTGGGTCACATATCTGCTTGGGTCGCATATCTGCTTGGGTCGCATAAACACTAGGAAACATAAGTTGCTTACTTGGTGTGTGTTTACAGGAAATGAAAGATGTAGGTTGCTTAGTTGACTAAAAGTGATATAGGTCGCGATGCACTTAGGTCATACGCGTGTGTGTGTGGGTCTGTTAGTGTTCCTAAAATGTGTGAAGGTGTGTGTGTGGTCAAGGGCTGGTGTTACTTAGATCGATGGGGGGTATTTTGCTCGATACTCGTTCAGGCGTTGGTAAAGTGTGCCGATCGAGTCCCTTTGTGATGTGAGAGGCCGCAGTGCGGGGCATGGTCTGGTAAGTGAAGGAAAAGGCGACCCAGGGCGCTGGTTGTGTGAGAGGAGGCCTCGCGTGAGGATGAGTGTGCTAACTCCTCCCCCCTTCAAAAATCGACGTCCCGGAGATCCTTTGTATTTATGGACGGTGATCCTGGGAGAGGGTGGTGTTTCTGGTTTTTGGAGCATCTTCTTCAGAATCCAACCTATGGAGATGGCGAGAAATACAAAGATGGCGCAACTGGCCGTGATGGTGGTCCCTTTTGTTAGAGTGTTGAGGCGTCGTAAATTGTTTATGTGCAAGTTGTGAATGTATTCCACATTAAGTCGATGTCCTTCGTTTACGACTTCAGACAAAGTGGAGGGTATTGCCACCATCCTTGTAACCGTCTGGCTTCTGAAGGTTTTATTACCAATTGTCACTGATTCCTTTGAGAATTGAATGACAAAGGTCCCGTTTAGGTTTGATTCTACAACGCCGTTCGTCATCTTTCCTCTAAAGTTGGTCGTGAATATGGTGCCATCTTCCAGTAATTCAATGGGGCTTGCCGTGTTGGTTATTGAATGACATTTTGCGGTTCCTCCCTTTATTAGTCTTGGCAGGCAAGACTCCTCATCCAGGTGAGTGAGGTCTGATTCGTTACAAATGGTGATATTGCCCATGGTCTGGCAGCTCCTTGATATAATGAAGGTGTCTCGTGGTCCTACCAGGATTTTTCCGAGGGAATGTCAAGTTGCTGATTGTTATGGTTGGCCCGATGATCTGCACCGAATATTCCTGTTGTAGTACCCGTGGCATTGCTATGTTGTAAAGGAGCAGGGTGCCGTTCACGAAGATAGTGGGTTGAGCGAATTCAATGGCCTCTATGATGTTGTTGTAAGGCAGGCTTGGTGTGGTGTTGATGATATCCTGCAGCTCGTCTATGTCCAGCAGGTTCGAGTTTATCACGCTGACTTTAGCGAGTTGGCATGCTCGCACAATTTCGTCCAGCTTCCGTTAAAGTAATAAGATCTTGTTCAGTAAGATGGATAATTTGGAGTCGTTATCCTTGTTGATTGTGTTCAAAGCTCCTGCTAGTTCGTTTATCTTGTCGAATGCCTCTTGAATGCCGGACAAGAATTGTTTATTTATGGTGAACTGTTGGTTATTCTCTCTAATTAGAGAATCATGGGATTGTAAAATCTGGTCCCAGTCAGCTGCGTCTGGTGATCCTGCTACCCATTTCCAAGCTGAGCCTAACCATTTGATTGATCGTCTAGCTCTCTTGTTGGACACCGTGAGTTCCTCGATTTTTGTTTTTAAATCTTTAATTTTGAGAGAGGCTAGTGTTTTCAGGTCACATGAAGGGTATTGGTCCAAAGCTAATGACAGGTTCTCAGCAAGGCCCGCGAATGAGTCAAGAGGAATTACATGTACCAGGTTTGTGTGTCCTTCTATTCTCCATCCTTTTCCTTGTTGTAACGTCACGATTGGGGACTCATATTAAAAGACCTTGTAGCTCTCCACCGATGAGAGACACAAAATGAGGGGGCTTGTATTGGAGGTAGAAGGGTGTTTTTAGTGTGATATTAAATTTAACTTAGCTTCTAGTGGTTTAGGTGCTATGTGTATAGGTGTGTTTCTACTTAATGTGTGACTTGTGTAGTTTCTTCATTGTTTGTGTGATTACTGTAACCCTTTTGTCGCTTAATAACTGCGTTATTCTGCGTTATTATTCCCTTATTCCTGTTAAGTTTCGATTTTCTTAAACTTGATTCTCTTCTATTACATTTTCCTTTAAGCTGTCTATCATGCTACCTCTTGTTTTATACCAAATAGCATTGTACTTGGATATTCATTGGTGCATCTGTTTCTTGTGTTATTCATTGTAAACTCTACTTTATCCAAAACTTTATGCCATTGCTTATTGTTTTCACTGTCAACTAACTTCGCAATCATGGGTCCTAGGCCTTTATTGACTCCCTCAGCTGTCCGTTAGCCTGTGGTGATGCTGTCCCTACTTTTATATGATTAACATTACATTCCTTAATAAAATCATCGAACTCTTTTAAGGTGAAGCAACTGCCTTTATCTGATATTATATTCTTGAGCCTACTATATACTTTGAAGTATTCTTTCAGTGCTTCGATTGCTTCACTTGATTTCGTAATCTTTGTAGCAATTTAGTACATGCATCTATTACGACTAATATGTGTTTCATTTTGCTATCTTTACTATGTATCGGTCCATAGTGATCTATATGTAAATATTGAAACGGGTTATCTCCTTTGGGTGTGGAGTGAAGAAATCCTTCTGTTTTCCTGATTTATTTGTGTTGAGGAACGGATGCTGAACTCTTAAACTTAAATTTATTTGAATGTAACGATCTTTGTATTTTCATTATTTTTAACATTAAGTCGCATGGTCACACCGTTTTTGGCTGATGCAATAGCAAGCGTGTGGTGAAAACGAGAAATGTATGTTGAGTTAGTTAATTGCTTATTGTCAACAGAGACCAACACATGGAATAAAACGCAAACCTATTTTATTATACAAAACGAACCAGCAAAGTTAATTTATGAATCATCATAAATTTGGTCCTTCGAGCCGGATTTGGATTCTGTTGGGATAAGCAATTCTACTCAAGTTAAGATGGAACAACTAAAGGCCACACGCACCAAGTTAAAGTCCAGCCTCACGCGGCTGCTTACACTTTCGGAGAATCCGCTTGAGAACTGCACAGCGGATATGGTGGATACTATGATGACCAGACTCGACAACGTGTGGAAGGAGTTTGATCGGTCCACCGATGATATGTTTGAATTTCAAGAATCGCAAGGGTACGTCGACCCCATGGGTGACTACGGAGATTATGAGATGAAGTACTTAACTGCACTTAAAGGAACTGGGAAAATTGGTTAACCCAGTAAAAGCAACTAAGGTCGTGGACTCCAGTGAGGGAGTCAACGAAGTAGTGTCGCAGATACTACACAAGCAGATGGAACTTCAACGGGAGTTTTATGAAAGCATGACAGTAAGTGGAGCTGCCTGTTCGGCGTCAGGGGGACAGGTCCAGCTGCCCAAATTACACATCAAGCCTTTTGGTGGCGACTACCTGGAGTGGCCAGCCTTTAAGGATTTATACTAGAGTACCATTCACAACAGGGTGAATCTGGATAAAGCTCAGAAGTTTCAATATCTCAAGTTTTTTCTCTGTGATGAGGCTGCAAGTTTAATAAATCTTGGCTTGGGCATGATCGACATCGTCATGTCGTTAACTCGCTTTTGGATAATTTTAGACGTCTACCATCAACAAGGGTGACAGATGTATCCGTTCTACGAAAGATTGCCGATGGGGCGAGTGAAGTTGTACGTGGCCTAGATGCACTTGGCCAAACTAATCGCGACTGCTGGGTGATCTATTTTCTACTGGATAAAATTGATGCAGAGTCTCATTGCAAATGGGTGTCCTACAGCCGTGAGGGGACATCTCCAACTATTAAGGATTTTCTTAGATTTCTCGGAGAACGTTGCGATGAGTTCGAATTAAGCCGCTGCGAACAAGTCGCACAATCAAACGTTAAGAAATATACTCGGATACTGATTTCCACAGACTCAAGAGGGTGTTTTAAATGTGAGTCTAAGGAGCATAATATATACAACTGTGACCAGTTCTTGGCCCTCTCCGTGGAGAGGCGTTACTCATTTGCTAAGGAGAAACGTTTGTGTTTCAGTTGTCTAAGGCCTGACCATGGTATTTCAAGATGTGAATCCAAGTATAGATGCAAACATTGTCAGGACAAACACCACACGCTGTTACATCGCCAAGTCGAAGAAAAGAGCATTAATCCCACAGCAGCCATGATTGCCGAAACTAAGCAAGTAAAGGAAGTCCAATCTATAGAATCACAGAGTTATTTAGCACGTTCTGCGGTAAATCAACAGCCGCGAGGAAAACCAAGGAGTGTATTGCCCATAGCTCTAGTTTTGGCATTGAATTCAAAGGGATCATACACCACTTGTCGTGTTCTCTTTGATAGTGGATCAGAACTATCATACATATCGGAGCATTGCATGCGATCACTGGGCCTCTTACGCTCACCATCTCGAATACTTGTCTCAGGAATTTCGTCAATCAAGGCCCATACTACAAGAGGGGTCAGCGCAGTTCATTTGAAATCAAGGTTCTCGAAGCATACACTAGATATTACAGCTCATGTCTTAAGTAAGATAACCACTCTATTGCCAAAGGATGAAGTCGACCCGGCCGTTTTGAAAGTTTTCGATGGGTTAGAACTGGCTGATCTACCGGAAACCAGCGCTAAGCATGTGGACATTTTGTTGGGTAGCGACTACGTGTGGTCCGCATTCACAGGAGAGAAGGTATTAGATAAGCATGGAAACATAATTGCAATATCCACAATATTCGGGTAGGTGGTCACCTCAATTGCAGCTAAACAAGGATCAAATACAGCATCTCTGTTATCAACGATCGAAATAAATACATCGCTCCAAGGGTTTTGGGAATTGGAAGAGTTAAGTGGCAGTTTGCCGCCGACTGCTGATGATTTAAAGGTCGAGAATCATTTTCGATCTACACACTTTCGTGACTCAAATGGGAGGTATAGTGTTGAGCTTCCATTTAAGAACTCGGATGTTAAGTTTGCAGATACTCTTCAGGGAGCAACATCACGATTTTATTCAGTAGAACGTCGACTTCAGAAAGATAAAAGGTTAAAGGAAGAGTACACCAAGTTCATGCGCGAATACATCGCTTTGGGACACATGCGCATCCTTGATGAGTCAGAAAAGACGAGTGCACCTAAAGACCACATGTTCTATATGCCTCACCATCCGGTTATTGGTACGAAATTGAGAATTGTATTTGATGGATCTTATAAAGATAAGAGTGACAGATCACTAAACGATGAGTTACTAGTGGGCCCAAGTATTCAGCGTAACCTAATGGATGTGTGTTTACGCTTTCGACTTTATAAGTTTGTTTTTTGCGCAGACATCATTAAAATGTTTAGTCAAATATGGATTTCTGAGAATCACCGAAATTATCAACGAATTGTATGGAGAGAAAACCCAACTGAAGAGCTGCAACATTACCAGCTTTGTACTGTAACCTATGGAACAGCCTGTGCACCGTTTTTAGCTGTACGTGTGTTAGAACAACTTGAAATCGATCTAAAGCATAAATATCCAACAGCTGCCAAGATTCTATTAGAAGATTTCTATGTGGACGATGTCCTGACCGGAGCAAACATGGAAGATCAACTTATACGTAACAAGGATGAACTTATTCAACTATTAGGTCGCGCACAGCTGGAGCTTGGGAAATGGGTATCCAATACCCACGGAATTGGCCCTTTAGAAGAAGCAGCAGCGACAAGTGTGACTGGAGATACCTCCTCCATCAAGGTATTAGGAATACATTGGGAACCAAAGTCTGACATCTTCACATATGGTATAAGGTTGAGCGAATGCACAGAAAGTTGAAAAAGACAAGTATTATCAGATGTATCACGCATATTTGACCCGCTTGGTCTACTGGCGCCGGTCATTGTTCAATTCAAGATCCTATTCCAAGAGCTCTGGCTTCTTAATCTAGATTGGGATTCACCGCTTCCAACTAAGCTGGCAGACCGATGGCGTAAGTATCGCGAAGACATTATCAACATAAGGCAGTTAAAGATACGGCGTCATATTGGGTATGTCGGCAAACGAATAGAGTTACACGCCTTCTCAGACGCCTCAATAAAAGCATACGCAGCAGTCGTATACTCTCGGATCGTGAACCAGGATGGCAGCATAGAGGTTTCACTGATTGCGGCGAAAACACGGGTCGCTCCACTTAAGCAGCAATCGCTCCCTCGTTTGGAATTATGTGGCGCACTTCTGCTAAGTCGGCTGATCGCATCAATTAAATTAGCTTGGAAGGATCTAGAAATCACCGTATATGCTTGGTGTGATTCGACAATTGTGTTGGCATGGCTAAATCACTTGCCAGCTAGTTTGAAGACGTTCATTGGCAATCGTACTGCCGAAATATTGGAAGTAATACCAAGGGACTCGTGGCGCCATGTTAATACCAAGCAGAACCCTGCAGACTGCGCTTCTAGAGGAATGCTGGCTGAGGACTTACTCCCGTTTACTCTCTGGTGGAAGGGTCCCGACTGGCTGTCAGCTAGTTTGAAGACGTTCATTGGCAATCGTACTGCCGAAATATTGGAAGTAATACCAAGGGACTCGTGGCGCCATGTTAATACCAAGCAGAACCCTGCAGACTGCGCTTCTAGAGGAATGCTGGCTGAGGACTTACTCCCGTTTACTCTCTGGTGGAAGGGTCCCGACTGGCTGGCTGAGACACATCATAACTTAGGTAACGAAGATGATATACAAATCTCTAACTTAATTTCAGATGACGAGTACCGAAAAGAGTTGAAGGCTACAGTAAACCATGAACGAGTCATCTCCCCTCAAAGAACTTAATGGTCGTGTTTCTTCCTGGCCTAGACTAGTGCGCATTGTGGCATACATTTTACGATTCATCCGACACATGAAAAACCCCCAAGAAAAGTCAGACACTTTCGCCATAACCTGTGACGAGTACAAGGCAGCCAGGAACCTATGCTTGCAGCAAGCTCAAGACGAATGGCATAAAGAACGAAAAGCGTTACGAAATGAAGGATGCGTACCAAAAGGCTCGAAGCTGTGTACCCTGACGCCGATTCTAGATGACAGCGGGCTTCTACGTGTAGGAGGTCGCCTCAATAATTCAGAGTTATCATATTCAGCCAAGCATCCGCTCATCTTGCCGAGGAAGCATCGCATATCTCACCTAATTTTGGAACACGAGCATCAACATAATCTACACCCAGGAGCTTCGGCCCTCTTTGTCATAGTTCGTCAACGTTTCTTGATAATGGGAGCCAGAAATCTGATTCGTAAAGTTACTCACAACTGTATAAAGTGCTTCAGACAGCGAGCACATACCAGCAACCAACTAATGGCCGCACTACCGGCAGTGAGAGTTCGGGAAGCATTTCCGTTCGAAAATACAGGCTGTGATTATGCTGGCCCAAACATGATGAAGACACATAAACGAAGGACCGCTCGAAAGGAAAAGGGATACATATGTCTCTTCGTATGCATGGCAACCTCAGCTTTACACTTGGAGCTGGCAACAGACCATAGCACTGATACATTTTTGGCTGCTCTTAGACGTTTCATTTCACGGCGAGGCAAATGTGTGACGATGTTCAGCGACAATGGACGAAATTTCGTGGGAGCCAAAAGAAGTCTTAACGAAATGGAACAATTAGTTCAATCCCAGCTGCACAATAACAAGATAGCAGAGGCGTTATCGATCGAAGGCATCAACTGGAAGTTCATACCGCCACATGCGCCTCACTGGGGAGGCAAATGGGAATCGGCTGTGCGCTCTGTGAAGCTTCATTTACACCGAGTAATCGGTCACGCCGTTCTTACATTCGAACAAATGCATACGTTGTTAACACAGGTGGAAGCGGTGATCAACTCAAGGCCTCTTTGTGCCACTTCCGATACAGACGTTGGATATCTTTCGCCCGCTCACATGCTGATCGGTCGTCCTTACACCACAGTGCCAGATGGAGATTTGGACCAAGTGCCTGCAAACCGATTGGATTACTGGCAGCAATCTCAGGCCATGTTGCAAGGCTTTTGGAAAAGGTGGCATCTTGAGTACCTTACGTCGTTGCAGCAAAGGCCAAAATGGTTAATGAAATCGGCAAACCCGAAGCCTGATGATCTCGTACTAGTAAAGGATTCTCATACTCCTCCGGCTTCATGGATCCTGGCCCGCATTATCGAGACGATTCCTGGCCCAGACGGTCTAGTACGAGCCCTTAAGTTAAAGACAGCTACAGGAGAGATGACCCGTCCCATAACCAAGGTGGCTCCCCTGCCAGTTTCAGAAACATTGTTTCAGGGCCCGGCGGTATGTTGAGGAACGGATGCTGAACTCTTAAACTTAAATTTATTTGAATGTAACGATCTTTGTATTTCCATTATTTTTAACATTAAGTCGCATGGTCACACCGTTTTTGGCTGATGCAATAGCAAGCGTGTGGTGAAAACGAGAAATGTATGTTGAGTTAGTTAATTGCTTATTGTCAACAGAGACCAACACATGGAATAAAACGCAAACCTATTTTATTATACAAAACGAACCAGCAAAGTTAATTTATGAATCATCAATTTGAAAACGCTATACACTTGAGACAAATTTTTAATCAAATCAAATCAAATATTTTTACCTATCAAGTCAACTACTTTGCCCCATTTCATCATGATACTTAAATATGACATTTTCTTCCATCTCTAAAATGCTGCGTTGGCATTCAAATTGGGAGCGTAGGTTTTTAAATTGAGTATTCCGGCTTGACCGGTTGGGTATGGGTCACAGGGGTGACTACTGGTGGCGTATTCACCATGGTATCACTGTCCGATGTGACGTACGCGGCATCTCCTGCGGCTGCCAATTGCTCATGTTTTCGTCGTCACTCATTTCAGTTTTTTTTTATTACAGCAACTGTTTTCAATTTTTAAATAGTTCTATATTCCCTATTGTAACGATCCTTTTTCGTCCTTCAGGATAATTTCAATCTTTAGGGCGAGGTTCGGCACAACAAATTTTATTTTGTGCCCCAGTGAAATCACGACACAATTATTTATGTATATAGAAATGTATGTTGGAGTTTATTTATATATTTTGGGTTTTTGATTAAATGTTTATATAAATCATGACACAATAATTCATGTATATAACTGCTTTAGACTTTTGGTTAAATGTTTAGATATGATTTTACCCCGATTCGGGTTGATGTTTGTATTGGCTGTGCACTTGTTGTAATTATATGTTGTAGCGATCCTTTTTTTTGTCCTTCGGGATATTTACGATATCTCTTGGGCGAGGTTCGGCACAACAAATTTATTTTGTGCCCCGGTGAAATTAAAACACGTTTGATTTCAGTTGTTAATGCTTAATTGTATGTTTATTCAAATCGTCGGTGGGCTCGGTTGGATATGACGGTTTCTCGATGGTAGTTCTGGGCTTGCGCAGCGTTGGGAAGTCACTTCGAATCCCTCGTCCTTCGACCCTTCTCGTCTTCCTCTTGCTCCTATAGCTGTTGCTGGTTACTGTCTCGATCCGTATAGTGTGCTTGATTTGCGCTACACACCTCTGCACCCTTTTCGCTGAGTTCGTTGAGAATGCTTTTGCTTTAAGGCTCTGGGACGAATCCCGGAGCTGTTATCACGAAGCAGGATGTTCCTCAGAAATTGGTACTCGTCAGGATATATAGATCCTGGAATTTCGGCAGTAGGATATATCCTCGTGCCTTCCACTGACCTTGGGTGCTCCTGGAGATTGCTTGGCTTCTCTCAAATTTACTCTAGCTTGAGTACGGTGTTTATTATCCTTATTTAAGGACTTGTTGCTATCAAGTGGAACTGTACAGGTTACTCGTAAGGGCTGTATAGTTCTTAGTTTTCTGCTGCTCCTTGTGTTTCCTTGCTAAGTTTCTTAAGGTTACTCGTAAGGCCTTAATTACTTGTTGCTTGATCACGTCTTGATGACTTGATCTTTCTGCTTGATGGGCGTTGCCTTTATATAGGCAATTCCCACGGCCTCAGGAATATCTTGGTGTAGTACCGCTATACAGCTGGTACATTTCCATCGGCCCTCTGCTTTCACCCACGCAACCACTTGTTGCTATGCGTGGTGAAAGTCCCGTAAATCCTTTGCGCATATGTCCACTTTCTTTGTGGCTGAGCGCCCATTTATTTCCTTGTCCTTGTCTAGCTCCCTTGTATCTACGTGCTTCCATCACTTTCACGCATTGGCGTCGCCTTTCTATTGGACGCCCTTCATATCCCGTTGACTCTCTCTGCTTTCTCTGCCAGCGCTGCCGTCGCCCGTCGCTCTCTTTGATTCACTCCTCATACCCAATTTCACCCATATTTGCTCAATATTGATATTTACATACATATATACTAATTGTATTAACTAAAATTATCATTTGAACATAAATAGCCTGATTAATTTAATATATTGTATTATTTAAATCCCCATGCAAATACACTTTCATATGCATCTCGCATCCATCAGATAGAGGGCTTCCCCATGGCCTCATCCCTCCCCCTTCGGCTTGCATATTCCCCTCACACCTCCATAAAACATCATCACCTCCAACCACCAACGATTCACAAGCATAGCCCTCACTTGGTTTCGTTTCGGTACCAAGCGTCCCCCGCACCCGTCTTTCGGGCTTGCTTGGCCCTCACTTTTGTTTTCTCTCGCTCCCGAAATTCTTTTGGTGCTCGCATTCTAACTGCTTTCGCTCTCATGAGCGTGACGTAGGCATCGCGCGGCCCATTGGCCACCGGTATTCTCCCATGCCGTCACTCACGCATAGTATACGTGTGACGTGCGTGTATGTACGCTAATGTATGCATTTACATTTGCCTCTCCATGCTCTTAATTTATCTAATGAGGCCAATGCCCTATTTTTGCATGCAATTATGCCCTCAAACCCGGTTTCATTTACTCTTATACAGCCACTAATACTCATTATGTTTCCCACGCATCTTCCCGCTTGTACGAAATCGCCAGCGGTTGCGTGGGGTTCGATCGGCCATGTTCGACCGGCCTCTTTCATTGGCTCTTATACGACCAAACTTATCGTATTATGTTTCCCACGCATCTTCTCGCTTGTACGAAATCGCCAGCGGTTGCGTGGGGTCCGATCGGCCATGTTCGACCGGCCTCTTGCATTGGCTCTTATACGACCGAACTTATCGCATTATGTCTCCCACGCATCTTCCCGCTTGTACGAAAATCGCCAGCGGTTGCGTGGGGTTCGATCGGCAATGTTCGGCTGGCCTTGTTTATTTGATCATTTACATCCGATTTCACTCTTATACTTTAGTTTGTGTCTTGGCTGCGTTTGTATCTGGCTGTTTGTTGTATCTTATGTATTGTGGCTTTGTATCTTGTTTGTTGTAGCTTGTTTGTTGTGTGGGACATTATTCTTGTGTATATAATGTTCCTCACACTCCCCCCCTTCTTCGGGAGGGATTTGCCCTCCCCTGTCCCTTGTACCTTGTTTGTTTTCTGCGTGTGTATTTTTCATTTTCGTACTTGTGCATTTTTATGTTTTGCCTTTGTAGTTTTTTTTTTTTTTATTTTGCATGTGTTTTGCTTGTTTTTTGGGGTTTTTTTTCTTTTGGACTCAGCTCGCATCTTTTATTGGCCATTTGGCATCTTCTAATGTTGGCGATTACTGAGTATCTTTTCGTTAAATGCTGGCGGATTAGGGCATCTTTTCATTGTTGTTTTTTTTTTTATTTTTGGCCCGTTCCGCATCTTTTCTTATACCTAACTTACATTTAAATATCCTACTTATTATATTCTCATTACGCATACTTATTCTACTTATTATGTTCTCCTTTCTCTATATAATCGAACTACCCCCTGAGCTATCCTAATCCTATACCTATTTTGTCCCGCCCATACTATTCTAACTCTCCTCGGCCCTTCCTGTCGCACCATTTGGCCCACGATATCCGCCACCATCTCCGGCCAATCTCTCTCCTCCACCGCCTCATATCTCTCATGCCCGTATGGCACTGGGCATGAGCTTTGCCTGGCCAATATGGGCCGAGCACTGTCATTGTGCCCCGTGGGTGCAGACATTTGTCTACTCAATGCCGGTCTTGGCCACACACACGGGCACTCTCGGTATTCGAGCTGCCGCTGCTGTTGCTGTTGCTGCCATTGTGGCTGCTGTTGCTGATGCTGCAATTGTTGCTGCTGTTGATGTTGCAGTTGCATTTGTTGCTGCTGTTGCTGTTGCATTTGTTGCTGCTGTTGTTGTTGCAGTTGCCTTTGTTGCTGTTGTATGTGCAACATTGCCATCGCCAGCCGTTCTCTTGCCCGTTTCAGCTGCTCCTCCTCCTGTTGGGCCCTTTCCCATCTCAGCAGCTCTCGCTCCGCCTCTTCCTGCTGCCTCATCTGCTCCGACCACCATTCCATCCACTGCTGGTTCTCCGACGACGATCCTTCTGCCTCCCAATCCGTCCCCTCTGGCTCGAGTGGAGGTGGGCTGGCTACTCCATCAGCCGCACCTTCATCAGCCACGGCCATCTCCGCCGTTTCGCTGGCCTCTGACATTGAGTCCACCATACGAAACGGCGTTGGTGGCCGCGCTGGCTCCCACAATCTTGCCGGAGGCTCATAGATCTCATTTTGCTCCCACGGCGCATACTCTTCTGGGCTACTCCGGCCGCTGCTTGCATCTCTCGCCTCTTCGTCGTCCATCATGCGTATCGCCTCGTCCAGCTCCCTCCATATTTCCTCCTCAGCCTCCTCCTCCTGGTGGCCCTGGCTTATCGCAGACTCGGCTTCGCTCTCCTCAGATCCGTAGCCGCTGTCATCTACGTCCTCATCGTTCTCCTCGTCCGATGAGGCGGCGATTGCCGGATCTATCATATCCGGCTCATCGTCGTCGGACTCCTCATCGGACCCGTGCCAGTCACCGCGTTCCATATTGGCCCGCGGTGCCGCACCTCGTCGAACTACGCCTTCATCCTGGCCAAAATTTACGTTAAACGCATTCATTCTAATTGGGTTTTTTTTTTTTGTTGGCTTTACTCGCTGAGTGTTAAACTTTGAGTGACTCTTGCTTAGGATTTCTGCATGCAGGAAACCTCGCATCTTTGATATTTGTCAAATTTTTACCGTTATTCAAAACTTTGGATTCTCTATTTTAACTATCGATGCCGAATATTCTAATGCCCCTGCAATGCTCCACTAATACTAATGTATTAACGCGCGCATGTGTGTGTATGTCGCGATGCTGCACGATTACATGCTCACTCTTATGCGCATGTGTGTGTGTGTTCCCCTCTCTTTCCTTTTGTTTTCTCTTTGTGCACTCATACTATTACATGTGTACTATCGTGCGCATGTGTAGGTTTTGGCTCTCTTTGATTGAGTGATCGTTTTTTTTTTTTTGTTTATCCTTGTTTTTTTTTTTTGGCTATTTTCTATTTGCTCATGCATCTTTGCCTGACTGTATGTATATGATGTCCGCATATATTTATCTTGTTCCGGTATGCGGTTTGTGACTTTGCTTTTCTGCTTGTTCTTATTTACGCACTTTGTGATTCTTTTGTTTTACGTTTTTTTTTTTTTGTTACGTGATTTTGTACGATTTTGATACACTTTGAGATTTTTGGCTCTGTGTCATGTTTTTGAGATTTCTGCCCAGCCGGCCGGTCTGTGCAGATTTCTCGCTGCCATGTCACCAGATTCGTCCATACTCATTGTTCATCTATTTTATTGACATCTGTCTGTTCACTTATTTGCTCTTTCATCTGGCTGATATGTGCTTGCCTGGTTTTTCCTGTTTCTTTGTGCCGTAATTTACATATAACTGGAGACAAAAATCCTGTCACTTCATAAGGGCCTCCAAATCTTGGTGCCAATTTTGCTGCAAATCCTTCGGCCGCATTCGAAAGATGGTGTTCTTTTGCCCATACTGTGTTTCCAATTGTTGGTCTCCACTCTCTCCTCCTTAGGTTATAGTGACGTGCCTGATCCTGTGCCGCCGTCTCCAGATTACGTCTTATCAGCTCGAAAAGCTCTTGCACTTGTTTTGCCTTTGCCTCCGGTGGTACGCTTTGTTTTCCTGTGCCTGTCGTGACACTATCGTATATTGCGCCTGGCATTCTAGGTTCGCGTCCTTGTATCACATATGCTGGCGTAAATCCAGTTGACTCTGATTGACTGGTATTTACGGCCAGTGTTATTTCCGGCCAGCTCTCATCCCAATTCCGTTGATTTTCACCGGTAAACTGAGCAATCATTGTTTTCACTGTTCTGTTTGCCCTTTCGGTTGGGTTTTCTTGTGGTGTGTATGGTGCTGTAAATTGGTGTTGGCATCCCCATTCCTCTAGCATTTTCTTAAATGTTCTGCTAGTGAATTGGACTCCATTGTCAGTTATTACTACTTTAGGGACTCCAAATCTCGACAAAATTCTTTCCCTAAAGGCCTTGATTAGATTATCCGCCGTTGCCTTTCGCATGGGTATTAGTTCTGTCCATTTTGAAAATCGGTCAATGATTACCAGTAACATTGAGTTTCCATGTTTCGACCGTGGTAGTGGTCCGACGAAATCAGCACAAACAGTGGCCCATGGTTCATCAGGTATTTGCGTCAGCATTTTCCCTGCTGCCTGCTGCTGGTTGGGTTTGTATTGCTGACACGTTGTGCATTTTCCCACGAATTTCCTGATATCTCGTTGCATTCCTGGCCAATAATATCTTGCCGCAGTTCTGGAAATCGTTCGCCTGCTTCCTGTATGCCCTGCCGTTATGGAAGTGTGGTTTTCTTCCATCACTTGGTTTCGTAGCGTCTTGGGCACACACAATTTCCATGATATTACTTCTTCTTGACCTGCTCTATGTGGAATATTCCTGTACACCTGGCTGTTTTCTACTATGTAATCTGGATATTTCTGTGGTTGTTGTTGTACTTTATTTATTACTTCTTGAATCCACTCACATTCTTTGTTTGCTTGTCGTAATCGGGCGCCATTGTCTACTATTCTTCTGCACCCTTCCATCGGTTGTCTTGATAGTGCATCCGCGACAATGTTTAGTTTGCCCTTTCGATATGCTATTTCGAAATCATATTGTTGTAATTCCAGCGCCCATCGAGCTTTGCGGCCCGTGGGACTCTCTATGCTATTTAACCACTTCAACGCCATGTGGTCTGTCACCACCTTTAATCGGTATCCCTCGAGATATGGCCGCAGCTTGCGTACTGCCCACACTATTGCTAGGCATTCCTTTTCTGTTGCCGAATAGTTCTTCTCTGCTTGATTTAATTCTCTTGACAGATATGAAACCACTCTTTCCCCCTCCTCGGTGTTTTGTACTAGTATGGCCCCTAATCCTGTGTTGCTTGCATCTGTCTGGAGTACGAACGTTTTTGTGAAGTCTGGGCATGCCAATACTGGGTCACTCGTGAGTTTTCCTTTTACTGATTCGAATGCTGCTTGATGCTCTTCGCTCCAATGCCATTTGGTTTTTTTCTTGAGCAGCGCGTTTAACGGATGTGTTATCATAGCAAAATTTGGTACGAATCGTCTGTACCACGAGGCCACCCCTAGATATTGCCGTAATTCTTTTGTGCACGTGGGCGGCTTCAGTTGAGCTATTGCTGCCACCTTGTCTGGGTCCGTTGCAATACCGTTTTCTGTTACCAAGTGTCCTAGAAACTTTAGCTCTTTTCTGAAAAATTGGCATTTTTCGGCATTTATTCTGAGGTTTGCTTCTTTCAATCCACTGAACACTTCTTGCAAGTGGACCATGTGTTCTGAGATTGTTTTGCTTACTACCACTATGTCGTCTTGATAGGCGAACGCGTTTGGTATCATTTCTGGGCCGATGACCTGGTCCAGTGCCCGTTGGAACGTTGCTGATGCGGAGTGTAACCCGAATGGCATCACTTTCCATTGGAATAAACCTTTCCCTGGGACTGTGAATGCTGTCATTGGCCTGCTGTTTTCTTCCAACGGAATTTGCCAATAGCCGTCCTTCAGGTCTAGGCTGCTTATAAATTTCGCTTCACGTAGTTGGTTTAAGATGTAGTCGATGCGTGGCATTGGGTATGCATCTTTTATAGATTTTGCGTTAATCTGTCTAAAATCTACGCATAATCTACGCATAAAGTCTGCTTCTTTCTCACCATCACTATGGGTGAGCTATATGGGCTTTGTGATGGTTCGATGCATCCCATTGTCAACAGTTCATCGACCTTTGTGTTGATTTCTCCCTGTATTTTTGGATTTTTCGGGTAGTACCTTTGTTTTATTGGGATATCATCCTTCATTGTTATGCGATGTATCCCCACCTTTGACAGTCCCTCAACTTTCCCTAATTCCTTCAACTCCTGATTTAGGAAATTTTGTATTTCTTGTTGATCACTATTCTGAGTGACCATGATGGATATTCTTTCTACCAGCCTGCCCTGTATTCGCTTGACTGTCGGTATTAGCACTTTGTGGCCTCCACACGATATCTCTGTGTTCATAATCCGGAGGAAATTCCACCCTAGTATCAGCGCATCTATTCCTTCTGGCATGACCAGGAATGGCATGTGGATTTCCTTGTCCCCAAATCTCACGTATCCTGTCCATTGCTCTTCAATGTCTCGCACCTTTCCGTCTGCCATGTATACCTGTTTGTGTGTGTTCTCCCATTTTCCCTTATTCCTCACTGTTTCCAACATCTGCTTGCTGATGAAACTACTCGTGGCTCCGGAGTCAATTGTCGCTTTCATCTGGACTCCTGCTACTTCGATGATTGCCGACAATTGATCCTCTTCCTCTATTAGTTGGCCTATTAGTGGTGAGGAGCTTGTTGGCTGGGTCCCTGCTCGCCCCTGATATGCTGGAACCGCCTTTCGTTTCCCGAACTCCAACAACATTCTTTTGTTCTCTTCCCAATCCTTCCACACTGCCAACAGAAAATGAGTCTCTGATTGTTGCACTCCCTTGCCCAGTGTCCGGCTGCTCCGCATCTGCGGCATGCCTGGTTTGGGTTCAATACTTTTCCATCTTGGATGTTTTTATTTTCATGGCTTGGTCTTGAATTGTTCTCCATGCTGTTGTCTTGGCATCTTCGGCACTGTGTGACTGGTGGCCCGTAATTATTTTCTCCTCTGTTGCTTGATTGGTTGTTGTGTGTTCTTTGAGCATGGTTTGGGCGATGGAAATCTGATCGTTCTTGTTCAAGCATCTCATGTTCTTCCGCCAATTGCATCAGCTCATCTAGGTTTCTGACTCTGTGCGGCCGAACGAATATCTTCAAATCTGGAGTGCAATTTTCTAATATAACCTCCAATTGTTCGTACTCTGGTATTTTGAGGGGTCTCATCATTGTTTGCATGTCGATCATATAGTCCTTAAAATACTCGTTTCTGTTTTGTTTGCGATTTTTCACTTGATCCGCCAATTTGTTGAAGAATCCTCTTGGCAGGAAGTATTTCTTGAAGCCCTCCACGAATTCCTTCCATGTTCGCCACGTTTGCGACGTACCATTTGAGTGCTCTGTCTTTCAAGAGTTCTGGCATTGCTCTCGGGATCATGTCCAGCGCGATGCCATACATGTCTGCTGACCACTCGATCTGTTCTATAAACTCTAGCGGTCTGGAATTGCCATCGAATCTGAATGTCCACTCTCTCACTTGTTTTGCCACTTTGGCGTATTCGGTGGTCCTGTTTGTTGTATGTGTTGCCGTTTTCTTGGGGTCTATTGTTTGTCTCCTTATGTCCCTCTTTGTTTCTGCGCTGTCTAGGGCTCCTTCGCTTCCCCATCTTGGTGGTAAATATGGAGGAATTGCTAGTGTGGCGATGTTTATTTTCTGGAATTCATCGGCCTCCTTGTCTACGCCATTTTCGCATGTTTTTGATGTGCTTGCTATTGTTTTCATTTTCAGATTTTTCGAGTATTTTGTCTCCAATCTATTTATTTCCTCCTTCCAGTCTGGGTCCGTTTCATTCCTTTCTTCCCACTCGCCTAGCTGTTTCCTCATTTCCTCCACTGTGCCGGTCATCTCGATCCCAATCCTTTGGCCTGTCTGTAACAGATCCTCCTTCTTCATGTGGTAAATCCATCCTTTCCCCATTTTGATGTTTTCTTTACAATTTTCAAACTTTTGTTTTGTTAAAATTTCACCAGTATAGCACGTTGGGCGCCAGTTGTAGCGATCCTTTTTTTTGTCCTTCGGGATATTTACGATATCTCTTGGGCGAGGTTCGGCACAACAAATTTATTTTGTGCCCCGGTGAAATTAAAACACGTTTGATTTCAGTTGTTAATGCTTAATTGTATGTTTATTCAAATCGTCGGTGGGCTCGGTTGGATATGACGGTTTCTCGATGGTAGTTCTGGGCTTGGGCAGCGTTGGGAAGTCACTTCGAATCCCTCGTCGACCCTTCTCGTCTTCATCTTGCTCCTATAGCTGTTGCTGGTTATTGTCTCGATCCGTATAGTGTGCTTGATTTGCGCTACACACCTCTGCGCCCTTTTCGCTGAGTTCGTTGAGAATGCTTTTGCTTTAAGGCTCTGGGACGAATCCCGGAGCTGTTATCACGAAGCAGGATGTTCTTCAGAAATTGGTACTCGTCAGGATATATAGATCCTGGAATTTCGGCAGTAGGATATATCCTCGTGCCTTCCACTGACCTTGGGTGCTCCTGGAGATTGCTTGGCTTCTCTCAAATTTACTCTAGCTTGGGTACGGTGTTTATTATCCTTATTTAAGGACTTGTTGCTATCAAGTGGAACTGTACAGGTTACTCGTAAGGCCTGTATAGTTCTTAGTTTTCTGCTGCTCCTTGTGTTTCCTTGCTAAGTTTCTTAAGGTTACTCGTAAGGCCTTAATTACTTGTTGCTTGATCACGTCTTGATGACTTGATCTTTCTGCTTGATGGGCGTTGCCTTTATATAGGCAATTCCCACGGCCTCAGGAATATCTTGGTGTAGTACCGCTATACAGCTGGTACATTTCCATCGGCCCTCTGCTTTCACCCACGCATCCACTTGTTGCTATGCGTGGTGAAAGTCCCGTAAATCCTTTGCGCATATGTCCACTTTCTTTGTGGCTGAGCGCCCATTTATTTCCTTGTCCTTGTCTAGCTCCCTTGTATCTACGTGCTTCCATCACTTTCACGCATTGGCGTCGCCTTTCTATTGGCCGCCCTTCATATCCCGTTGACTCTCTCTGCTTTCTCTGCCAGCGCTGCCGTCGCCCGTCGCTCCCCTTGATTCACTCGTCATACCCAATTTCACCCATATTTGCTCAATATTGATATTTACATACATATATACTAATTGAATTAACTAAAATTATCATTTGAACATAAATAGCCTGATTAATTTAATATATTGTATTATTTAAATCCCCATGCAAATACACTTTCATATGCATCTCGCATCCATCAGATAGAGGGCTTCCCCATGGCCTCATCCCTCCCCCTTCGGCTTGCATATTCCCCTCACACCTCCATAAACCATCATTGCTTCTCGCATCTTTGCTTTCCCCCCTACTACCCGATTCACAAGCATAGCCCTCACTTGGTTTCGTTTCGGTACCAAGCGTCCCCCGCACCCGTCTTTCGGGCTTGCTTGGCCCTCACTTTTGTTTTCTCTCGCTCCCGAAATTCTTTTGGTGCTCGCATTCTAACTGCTTTCGCTCTCATGAGCGTGACGTAGGCATCGCGCGGCCCATTGGCCACCGGTATTCTCCCATGCCGTCACTCACGCATAGTGTACGTGTGACGTGCGTGTATGTACGCTAATGCATGCATTTACATTTGCCTCTCCATGCTCTTAATTTATCTAATGAGGCCAATGCCCTATTTTTGCATGCAATTATGCCCTCAAACCCGGTTTCATTTACTCTTATACAGCCACTAATACTCATTATGTTTCCCACGCATCTTCCCGCTTGTACGAAATCGCCAGCGGTTGCGTGGGGTTCGATCGGCCATGTTCGACCGGCCTCTTTCATTGGCTCTTATACGACCGAACTTATCGCATTATGTCTCCCACGCATCTTCCCGCTTGTACGAAAATCGCCAGCGGTTGCGTGGGGTTCGATCGGCAATGTTCGGCTGGCCTTGTTTATTTGATCATTTACATCCGATTTCACTCTTATACTTTAGTTTGTGTCTTGGCTGCGTTTGTATCTGGCTGTTTGTTGTATCTTATGTATTGTGGCTTTGTATCTTGTTGGTTGTAGCTTGTTTGTTGTGTGGGACATTATTCTTGTGTATATAATGTTCCTCACAATGTAGATAATGAGGCTATAAGGTTACTCGTAAGGCCTTATAACTCGATGACCTGCTCGCACTTGTAGATTGCTAGGCGCCAAATATTCTTAAGGTTACTCGTAAGGCCAAAAGATATTTGTTGCTTCGCTTGCTGATCAGGACTCGATGACTTGATTGCTTGATCTTGACTCGACGACTTGATGATGTCCTGACTCGCTGCTCGCCTTATATAGGCAACCTGGGCCTCCAGAATCACTTGGTGTGATACCGCTATACAGCCGGTAAATTTCCATCGGCCCATCCTTTCATCCATGCTGTTGCCATGCGTGGTGAAAGTCCCGTAATAGTCCTTGGCGCAGCCGCATCCACTTTCTTGACTGCTGTGCGCCCATCGACTCTTGTTCTGTTGCTCTGCTTTGCCCACATAGTGTCTCTGTTGCTGTGCAGGCCTCCATCCTTTTCTAGTTTCTGCTCTGGTCCCATGTCCTTCTCCTTTTGGGCTTGCTCTCTCGAATTTGTTTGCATATTTGCTCTTCTATATTGCCGTTCACTTTATGTGAGCAACATATTGATTTTATGTTTATTTGGCCGTTTACTTTATGTGAGCATCATATGGAATTTTGTTAATTTGGATTTAGTTAATTTAATTCGATATTAACTCAAATCATTTGTTTACGTCATCCATAGGTTATTTGCCACGTAGACAGGGCTTCCCCAATACCCCATTCCCCCTTTCTTCGGCTTGCACATACCCCCCTTTGCCCATCGAACTTGATCGACGATATTGGCTTTGCTTTGTATGCACACAGCCGCTGCACCTCTATGTCATTTGCCACTGCTCTCAACATCCTGGCATTAAACTCGGGCATAACCCCATTGTGCCAACCGTACCTTGCTTCTCGTTCTGCCTGCTCTAGTACATCGTCCACTTCTCGCCACAGCAGCTCGTCGAGTGCCTGCTCTCTGTTTTCCACAACCGAGTCAGTGTCACTCTCCTCGCTGCTGTAGCCGCTGTCTGCCATGCTCCACTCGTCCTCATCCTCATCCGAGGAGATGACTATGACCGGCTCCAGCTCTACCGGTCCCTCATCATCGGACTCCTCCTCGGACACGTAGCCATAGCCACCGTGCCGGTCACCACGTGCCACTCGTGCCCGTGGTGCCACACCTCGACCTACGCCTTCATCTTGGCCATGCATGTTGTTAATGTTGTTCATGTTTAAAATGATTTTTTTTTTTTTTAATTTGTGTGTACTCGTTGGTAGCTTTTACTAGAGTGATTTTGCATTTACCATTCCTGTCGCTTGGGACCTCGCTTTGGTGCATATTTCCGGTACCGTTATCCTGGTTCCGCTTGTTTTATATGCATTGCCCATTTGACTCATGAAGAGATTATTTTATTGGAGTCTCTCTCACTACTACCATCACATCGCGCCTAGCTATTCATTTGTGTTGGTATCGGCTTGGTCCCGTTACTTTTCCTCATTTCTCTTTGCGTTATCCCAGATTTTGTTCACCGAGTATTGTGGCCTTTTTTTTTTTTTTTTTTTCATTGTTGCTCGAATAGATTTCTGTTGTTGGACACCTGTTGTATGCTTTGCATTTTGGTTACTGCTCATTGTATTTTACGTTGATATGTTGTTGTTGCTTAATGATGCTTTATATTATTTTAAATGCGACTCCTCTGGTTGTTGTTGTTGCTGGTTATTATTTTACATTATATGTTATCGAGTGACGTTGTATGCGGCTCCGTATCCCCATCATCTGCTTGTTGCTTTATCTGGCTAATGTGTGCTTGTCTACTTTTTCCCGTGACTTTATGTTGCAGCTTGCATATTACTGGAGAAATGAACCCTTGAACCTTGTACTGCCCTCCAAATTTGGGTGCTAATTTCGCAGCAATTCCTTCTGCTACGTTTGACAGGTGATGCTCCTTTGCCCATTCCGTAGATCCAATCGCCGGTCTCCATTCGCGCCGTCTCAGGTTATAATGCCGTGCCTGATCTTGTGCCGCAGTCGCCATGTTCCTTCTGATGAGTTCGAAAAGTTCTTTCATCTGGTTAGCTTTTTCCTCTGTTGTTGTCTGCTCCTTTCCTGTGCCATTTGTGACGCTGTCATATATGGCTCCCGGCATTCTAGGTTCTCGGCCTTGCACCACATATGCTGGCGTAAATCCAGTTGCTTGAGATTGGCTTGTATTTATCGCCAATGTAATTTCCGGCCAGCACTCATCCCAATTTCGTTGGTTGTCTCCTGCATATTGGGCAATCATTGTTTTGACAGTTCCATTTACTCTTTCGGTTGGCTGCTTCCCCATCCTTCTAGCATTTTCTTGAAGATCCTGCTCGTGAATTGGACTCCATTATCCGTTATCACTATTTTTGGTGCCCCGAATCTTGCTAAAATCCTTTCTCTGAAGGCCTTTACTAAGTTCTCCGCCGTTGCCTTGCGCATGGGTATGATTTCTGTCCATTTCGAGAAACGGTCTATAATCACCAGCAGCATCGAATTTCCGTGTTTTGATCTGGGCAATGGTCCAACGAAGTCCGCGCATACTGTTGCCCATGGTTCCTCCGGTACTTGCGTTGGTAATTTCTCTGCTGCTTGTTGTTGATTGGGTTTGAATTGTAGACATGTCATGCATTTCCCGACGAAGATTCTGATGTCTCTTTGCATTCCCGGCCAGTAGTATCTTGCGGCGGTCCTAGCAATTGTTCGCCGACTGCCCGTATGCCCGGCCGTCGCTGACGTGTGGTTTTCTTCTATTATTTGTTGTAGCAGGCTCTTTGGCACACACATTTTCCAAGCCACCACTTCCTCTTGTCCAGCTCTGTGTGGTATGTTTCTGTATAGTTGGCTGTTTTCCATCACATAGTCTGTATATTTCTGTGGCTGTTGCTTGATTTTAGTCACCATCTCCTGAATCCATTCACACTCCTTATTGGCTTGTCGTAGTCTAGCGCCGTTGTCTGTTATTCGATTGCATCTCTCCATTGGTTGCCTCGACAGGGCGTCTGCTACTATGTTCAGCTTGCCTTTCCGATATGATATTTCAAAGTCGTACTGCTGTAGTTCCAATGCCCATCTTGCTATTCTGCCTGTGGGAATATCTATGCTGTTCAGCCATTTCAGTGCCATGTGATCGGTCACTACCTTGAAATGGTATCCTTCCAGGTATGGCCTCAGTTTTCGTACGGCCCATACTATCGCCAGACACTCTTTTTCGGTTGCCGAATAACTTTTCTCCGACGAATTTAGTTCTCTGGACAGATATGATAGGACCCTTTCGCCTTCTTCGGTGTTCTGTATGAGGATTGCTCCTAGTCCCATGTTGCTTGCGTCTGTTTGAAGAACAAATAGTTTCGTGAAGTCCGGGCATGCTAACACTGGTCCATTTGTTAGCTTTTCTTTTACTGCGTTGAATGCTTCCTGATGTTCTTCATTCCAGTGCCACCTGGTTTTTTTTTTCAGTAATGCATGTAGTGGATGTGTTAGGGCTGCGAATCCTGGTACGAATCTTCTGTACCATGATGCTACACCTAGGTATTGGCGTAGTTCTTTCACGCATGTTGGTGGTTTTAGCTGGGCTATTGCTGCTACTTTGTCTGGGTCCGTGGCTATACCTTTTTTTGTCACTACGTGCCCCAGGAACTTTAGCTCCTTTCGGAAGAACTGGCACTTCTCTGAGTTGATCCTTAGGTTTGCCTCTTTTAGCCTTCTGAATACTTCTTGCAGGTGTTGTTTGTGTTCTTTTATTGTTTTGCTCACGATTACTATGTCGTCTTGGTATGCAAACGCGTTTGGCATCATCTCTGGGCCAATCACTTGGTCTAGTGCTCGTTGAAACGTTGCTGACGCTGAGTGTAGACCGAATGGCATTACCTTCCACTGGAATAAACCTTTGCCTGGGACTGTAAATGCTGTCATTGGTCTACTTCCGTCCTCCAGAGGTATCTGCCAATACCCGTCCTTTAAGTCCAAGCTGCTAATGAACCTTGCCTCACGCAATTGATTTAGTATGTAGTCGATACGTGGCATCGGATATGCATCCTTTATCGACTTTGCGTTGATTTGTCTAAAATCTACGCATAATCTCCATTTGCCCATTTGCTTTTTCTTTACCATTACTATTGGTGAACTGTATGGGCTTTGTGATGGTTCTATGCATCCTAGTTTCAGCAACTCATCGACTTTTGCATTGATCTCCGCTTGCATCTTGGGGTTTTTTGGATAATATCGCTGTTTTATCGGGATGTCGTCCTTCATTGTGATCCTGTGTATCCCTACTTTTGACGGTCCCTTGATTTTCGCCAACTCCATTAGTTCGTGTTCCAGAAACGTGTGTATTTCTGCTTGCTCTTCTTTCTTTGTCACCATGATTGATATGCGTTCGGTTATCCTGCCCTGCATCCTTTCCGTCTGGCATGATGAGAAATGTTATGTTAATTTCTTTGTTTCCGAATCGAACGTATCCTGTCCACTGCTCGTTGATATTTCTGATATTCCCGTCTGCCATGTATACTTGCTTGTTTGTGGTCTCTCGGTCTCCTTTGTTTCTCAGATTTTCCGCCATCGGTCGGCTCATGAAGTTGCTTGTGGCTCCAGAGTCTATGGTCGCCTTGATCTTTCTACCTGCTACTTCTATCATTGCTGACAGTTGGTCCTCCTCCTCTATTAGCTGTCCTATCAATTTTGAGGTGCTGGTTGGCTTGGTTCCTGCTCCGACCTCATGGGCTGAAACCGACGCCCGTTTCCCGATCTCCAACAGCATTCTTTCGTTCGTGTTCCGATTTTTCCGCATTGCCAGCAGAAGATTAGTTGATTATTGTTGCACTCGCCGGCCCAGTGTCCTGCCTCACCGCACCTCCGGCATGCCTGGTTCGGATTCATGACTCTTCCTTCTCGTATGTTGTTATGTGCTCGATTCTGGTTTTGCGTACTGGTATCCTGACATCTTCTGCATTGTGTTTCTTGGGGTCCGTAATTGTTTATCCCCCTGTGATTTACTTGACTGCTGTGATCTCTACGTGAGTTATTTCTGTGGTGAAATTCGGCTCTTTCCTGCTCCAGCATTTCATGTTCCTCTGCTAGTTGCATCAGTGCCTCCAGATTTGTGATGTTGTGTGGCCGAACAAATATTCGCAAGTCTGGTGTGCAATTTTCAAGGATTACTTCGAGTTGCTCAAATTGTGGAATCTATAGAGGCCTCATCATTGTCTGCATTTCTACCATGTAGTCCTTAAAGCATTCATTGTTGCCCTGTTTGCGTGCCTTGACCTGATCGGCTAGTTTGGTGAAAAATCCCTTTGGCAAAAAGTATCTCTTGAAGCATTCTGCAAATTCTTTCCATGACGGCCATTGTTTATTGTTCGCAACATACCATTTTAGAGCTCTGTCTTTTAGCAATTCTGACATCGCCCTTGGTATCATATCCAGTTCTATGCCGTACATGTCCGCTGACCACTCTATTTGTTCCAGAAGTTCTAGTGGTTTCGAATTTCCATCGAACTTAAACGTCCACTCTCTTACTTGTTTAGCCACCTTGGCATACTCGGTAGTCCTGCTTGCTGTGTTTTGTGCCATTTTTGTGGGTTCAATTGTTTGTCTTCTTTGGTTACTCTTCTCTCCAGTTTTGTCCAGTGCTCCTTCACTTCCCCATCTTGGTGGTACGAATAGGGGAATCGTCAGAGTAGCCATGTTTATTTTATGGAATGCCTCGACCTCCTTGCTCTCACCATTCTCGCCTGTCTGTGCTGTGCTTGTTCCTGGTTTTTGCTTGGACATTTTTGTGAACTTGTTTTCCAATCGGCTTATCTCTTCTTTCCATTCTGGATCAGATTCGTTGTTGTTTACCCATTCGACAAGTTGTTTTCTCATCTCTTCTACCGTGCCGTTTATGCTGACTCCGATTCTTTGGCCTGTCTGTAGCAGATCCTCCTTCTTCATGTGATAGATCCAATTTCTACCCATTTTGAATTTCTTATACACTTTTTATTTATTTTCGTTTTAATTTTCACTAGTATAGCACGTTGGGCGCCAGTTGTAACGATCCTTTTTCGTCCTTCAGGATAATTTCAATCTTTAGGGCGAGGTTCGGCACAACAAATTTTATTTTGTGCCCCAGTGAAATCACGACACAATTATTTATGTATATAGAAATGTATGTTGGAGTTTATTTATATATTTTGGGTTTTTGATTAAATGTTTATATAAATCATGACACAATAATTCATGTATATAACTGCTTTAGACTTTTGGTTAAATGTTTAGATATGATTTTACCCCGATTCGGGTTGATGTTTGTATTGGCTGTGCACTTGTTGTAATTATATGTAGATAATGAGGCTATAAGGTTACTCGTAAGGCCTTATAACTCGATGACCTGCTCGCACTTGTAGATTGCTAGGCGCCAAATATTCTTAAGGTTACTCGTAAGGCCAAAAGATATTTGTTGCTTCGCTTGCTGATCAGGACTCGATGACTTGATTGCTTGATCTTGACTCGACGACTTGATGATGTCCTGACTCGCTGCTCGCCTTATATAGGCAACCTGGGCCTCCAGAATCACTTGGTGTGATACCGCTATACAGCCGGTAAATTTCCATCGGCCCATCCTTTCATCCATGCTGTTGCCATGCGTGGTGAAAGTCCCGTAATAGTCCTTGGCGCAGCCGCATCCACTTTCTTGACTGCTGTGCGCCCATCGACTCTTGTTCTGTTGCTCTGCTTTGCCCACATAGTGTCTCTGTTGCTGTGCAGGCCTCCATCCTTTTCTAGTTTCTGCTCTGGTCCCATGTCCTTCTCCTTTTGGGCTTGCTCTCTCGAATTTGTTTGCATATTTGCTCTTCTATATTGCCGTTCACTTTATGTGAGCAACATATTGATTTTATGTTTATTTGGCCGTTTACTTTATGTGAGCATCATATGGAATTTTGTTAATTTGGATTTAGTTAATTTAATTCGATATTAACTCAAATCATTTGTTTACGTCATCCATAGGTTATTTGCCACGTAGACAGGGCTTCCCCAATACCCCATTCCCCCTTTCTTCGGCTTGCACATACCCCCCTTTGCCCATCGAACTTGATCGACGATATTGGCTTTGCTTTGATATGCACACAGCCCCGTTGCTGTTGGTCGTATGTGGTCCGATCGAACATGTTGCGTCGTATCGAAATGTTGCGTGTTTTAATTGCAGCAACATGTTGCTAAACATGATCTTTGGCAACATGTTGCCGGGCATCATGCATCCTTCTTTTTACATTGTATTGATTTTACATGTTGTTGTGTGGGACATTATTGTCAAATATATGTTCCTCACACTATTGTAGGACGCGATACTTGTTTTTTATGAGTGGGTGACTCCTAAAGTGTGTATGTGTATATCTGGATTTGTATCTCACCCGTTGTGTAGCAAATTTTACAATTCGTGATACTCACAATATTATCTGTAAGAATGAAAAATACACATTAGGATACCATATGCTAGATTGCTAGCAATTTAGTAGCTCATTTATGCTGTCATTATGCCTTAAACTCTCAAAAAGGGGTAACAATTTCTGGTTTTCGCGCTATTTTCTGCTGAGCGTGCATAATTGGAAAATGCATTTGTGCATGTGTTTCGCATTTCTCCTTTCGCCCCTTTTATGTGTTGATTCTGTCCTATTTTGTTGTTTTTTAGGATTTTTTTGTTTCGTTTACCTCAACCGTCTGACTAGGCATATTCTCATTTTGCGTTTCTCAGAAACCCATAGTGGTCAAAGTTGGTGTAAAGTTTAATTTAGTATCAGCCAAGAACATGGAACGATCGGACGAAAATTTCAATCCAAGTGTGCAAACGGAAATAATTTATTGCGATTCCTCTTCTGATGACGGGAGCATGGAGGAGGAAATCATAGTTGCGGATTCGAGTTCTGAATTGTTCCCTCGGGTCATCAGAGGTGGGTCCCCCAGCTTTGATCAGAGTTACAAATAATGGGAGGATAATTTTGCCATTTACTTACTGTGCCTGTTGAAGATGAGGAAACAATCCCCTTTCCGTTCCCGAAGCCGATTAACGTTCCTGAGTTGATCACTCAGGAATATCTGGATTATCCACTACCATATGAGGAGTCGTTTTCCACTATTCCTAGATTGCAGAGACGATCTCTGGAGTCAGTTTTCCATTATGAGGAAAATAGAAAGCGAGCTGGGTGTCCCAACTTGAGGGGTATACTCAAGTGGAGGCATCCCACTGCTGTCCGCAGACGGCCAAGATAACCTGGTTAATAAACTAAATCACAGAATCAAAGAGCAAGAGTTTGTTTGATATTATTTTTTTTTTCATTAGTTGGGGTACTAGCTTGTATTTTCGCAACTCCTTATGAGGGCTTGGATTTTGAACCATTCGTATGCTTCTACTTTCGGAACTGCTGAAGGAAAGAAGGAAAGTTTGGCCTTTCAACCAAGAATGAACTTTTTCCGCCCTCCTTGAAGGAGGACTTGGTTTTAAACCAGTCATTCGAAGAATGAACTCTTTCTCCCCTTCTTAAAGGAGGACATGGTTTTTCAACCAGTCATTCAGCAATCAAGAATGAACTCTTTCCGCCCTCCTTGAAGGAGGACTTGGCCTTTCAACCAGTCATTCAGCAATCAAGAATGAACTCTTTCCGCCCTCTCTGAAGGAGGACTTGGCCTCTCAACCAGTCATTCAGCAATCAAGAATGAACTCTTTCCGCCCTCCTTGGACTTGGTCTTTCAACAGTCATTCATTGTTGCAAGACACCAGAAGGGGGAGTTAAATGACATATCCACACATAGGGATCATTGAACCTTACCACTGCATGTGGCTAGATTTTCTTTATTTTATTTTTTTTTCCTTTTTTTTAGGGCCCCGTTGTCAGACACGGAAGCGTGACGTTCCCCTTCCGGTTTCTTTAATTTGTATGTTAACGCCCAAAAGTGCAAGAGGCAAAAAAAATTTCCCTTCGTTTTGCTATTTCCACCTTGCCTGACTCTGCTGGCGTGAAAATGCAGTGGTTAGCAAAACGCGTTCGGGATGGTTACTTGAAGAGTCAGCAGCTTTATGCAAGCCGAGGCACGCGTTGGTTTCAAGTATCACCATAATCAGGTGAAGCATTTCCCGTTGGCCTAGTGGCCTATATTATTATTTTTGTGTTTTTTTTTTTTTAAGAATTTGGGATAGGTTAGGTTTGTGCCTGAACAATTAATTATCTTATTTTAATACTCGTCTTGCTGACATGGCTTGCATTTAACTGTGGAGCTCTTCCTACTATTGTCTAGACCCGTAATTTTTCTAGATAGCCATTCCCACCCTTCGGGGGGAATCTAGAAACATTACGGGTCCCTGCTCGGGCGCCAGTTATGAGTTTCCATTTCCCGTATAGGGAAATTCTTACCATTTCCTTCCTTAGATACAAGGATTGGACTTGGGAAACTCGGGATTCTTACAGTGAGACACAACACAACACTTGATTTACAACGTTATACGATTTTATTTAGTTGTACTTGACATAACTAGTTCTACGTCTAAACTAAGACTGCCGGCTCTGTCGAGCGTGGTCCTTTAAATGTACCCCGAGATGCCCAATGGGCGCTGGCTGCGGCGTCATGCCGTCGGCAGCGGCGTTGGGATCGTGTCTGAAGTGGGTCGCCTCTTCAGGCGAATTCTGCTTACCGGCAATATTCAAAGAATGGCTAGGCTAGATGATACAAAAGTGCTTATGCTAGAAAAGGCAAGTGAAGTGCCTAGTGTGACCCAACGGGGGTCATCTTGGGTCACATATCTGCTTGGGTCGCATAAACACTAGGAAACATAAGTTGCTTACTTGGCTAAGTGTGTTTACAGGAAATGAAAGATGTAGGTTGCTTAGTTGACTAAAAGTGATATAGGTCGCGATGCACTTAGGTCATACGCGTGTGTGTGTGGGTCTGTTAGTGTTCCTAAAATGTGTGAAGGTGTGTGTGTGGTCAAGGGCTGGTGTTACTTAGATCGATGGGGGGTATTTTGCCCGATACTCGTTCAGGCGTTTCTGGTAAAGTGTGCCGATCGAGTCCCTTTGTGATGTGAGAGGCCGCAGTGCGGGGCATGGTCTGGTAAGTGAAGGAAAAGGCGTCCCAGGGGCGCTGGTTGTGTGAGAGGAGGCCTCGCGTGAGGATGAGTGTGCTAACTTATATATACTTAATGGGGTCGGAAACGTCTCCCTTTGTGTGTTACAAACATCTGACCAATTTTATAATACCCTCTGCAAGGGTATAAAAACGAAACAAAAAATACAATGATCTTGTATCGCTTTAATTGTTTTTAAAGCGTTTGCACTGCTTTCAGCGCTTTTTTGAACCAAAAACATAGACAATACTTTCAATAGATATGTTTTTGTTTTCAGGCTCCTGGGTGTATAGGAGAAAAATTGAGCGTTGGATTTTTCCAGGTGACCACGTACTTTTGTGTAATCGTTCAGATTTGTCAAGAAAACGGCAATTTTGTTTTGGTTTAATTATTTAATAGTGAATTGTGTAATATTTAAACCAGTTTTGATTAATTTTATTGTTTTTATTCAATGTTAAACACATTTATTGGGGGTATATGCTTGTTGTTTTTCTTCGACTTTTTAATATTTTCTGCATTGGGCCCTGTATCCGCCGTTATAGCTGATGTGGTTTTTGCAGCTTTGTATGCTGACGATGGTGCTATGGGCTCATCTGTTGAATCTGTTGTTGCATTTGTTGTCGTCGTAACGTAGTTTTTGCTTTGTGCTTTTTTTTTTGAGACCTTCTTGTAATTGCACATGCTGCTTAAAGCTTTCAAGCACTTCTTCGTAGTAGTAAGTTCATTTGAGCGAAGCTTTTTTTCATGCTAAGTAGGGGAGCATAAGTGTTTGAAGCTGATGAGCCATTCTAAACTAAATACATGGTGCCAAAGCTCAAGGTCACTAGTAAATTATCAAATTAGACGATTTTTTTTACCTTCTTGGCTACCTTACTTGGCTATCCAACTTCATTGTTTCAATGATAGCAGCACAAATGCCAAAGCGAAAAAAAATATAAATATATTTTTTTGAGCTATATGATGTAGTGGTCCGATACTGACAATTTTCATACTTTATCTGCCCTGGGCTATAAGTAGATCAAATATCAAGTTTCATCCCGATAGCTCTTAAGATGGCGGCGTCAAGTTGATTTGCACAGGCAGATGGACAGACGGACATGGCTCGACTCGACTCAGCCTCTTATGCTGATCAAGAATATATATAATTTATGGGTTAGAAACGTCTCCTTCTATGCATTACAAACATCTGACGGATTTTAAAATACCCTCTGCAAGGGTATTTTTGTGTTTGTGCAAACTTATATATATGTGGTTTACTAATAGATAATTGTACAGTAGAAATCTGAGAGATGTAGTAGTTGTAGTTATAGTAGTAGAAGTAGAAGTCCAGTAGTAGAAGTCCCTCGTAGCTGTAGTAGTAGTCGCGGTAGTAGCAATCCCTCGTAGTTGTAGTAGTAATCCCTCGTAGCTGTAGTAGTAGTTGCAGTAGTAGAAATCCCTCGTATTTGTAGTAGTAATCCGTCGTAGCTGTAGTAGTAGTTGCAGTAGTAGAAATCCCTCGTAGTTGTAGTAGTAGTCCCTCGTAGTTGTAGCAGGGGAGTCCGATGTTGTTCCGAAGCAATTAGTAGAACGACTGAGAAGTGCAGCTGTTAACAGACCTTTTAACAGT
Organism: Drosophila willistoni; assembly: GCF_018902025.1. Taxonomy (NCBI): domain Eukaryota; kingdom Metazoa; phylum Arthropoda; class Insecta; order Diptera; family Drosophilidae; genus Drosophila; species Drosophila willistoni. Next base: position 304,205 of record NC_061086.1, read on the forward strand.
GCGACGATAACAGCTTCTTAGAGATGGGTCACATACATAACAGGTATAAAAATAAAAATGAAGTAAGTCGTCTCGCCGACTTTGGTATACCATACACCAGTAAAGCAAATATTTCAAGCATTTTCACATGCTTCTTACAAGCATATCTTAGTATCTCGCTCACTCAATCATACGAGCACCCTAGCGCCCCCACCAGCCAACGGCCAACTCCGGCCTTATGGAAAAACGTTTATATGCATAACTCGACCGTTTTTTATCCGATTTTGATCAAATTTGGTATTTTGATAGATATTAGTATTAAATTTAAGTGTGCCATCAAGTTTTTCAAATTACGGAGGCGGAAAAGGGCGTGGCAAAATTTTTATACATACAAAATGTGTGCATTTACTAAGCGAATATACATACCAAATATGGTGTCTCTAGCTAGAATAGTTTTTGAGATAAACGCTTTTTTTAAATTGCGGGGGCGGAAAGGGGCGTGGCAAAAATTTGAAATAAACTTGATCACTCTACATACTACACGATTCTACATAAAAAATTTGGTGGCTCTAGCTCTTATAGTCTACGAGATCTAGGTGTTCATACGGACAGACGGACAGACGGACGGACGGACGGACGGACATGGCTAGATCGACTCGGTTGTTGATCCTGATCAAGAATATATATACTTTGTGGGGTCGGAGATGCTTCCTTCTGCCTGTTACATACATTTTGGCGACTTTAATATACCATTTCACCCTATGGGTGTATGGTATAAAAACAATCGAATGCAACAACTGAAGTTACGCTGATAATAGTATTAACATTATGTAAATTTTTTCAAATACCCCGAGCGCAATGGTCAAACAAATTTAAGAGAAATTTAAAAAGAGCATTCGAAATATAATTTCGTCTCACATCCATACATACATATGGATATTTACATAAATATAAATATTTTTTTAAGTGCCGGGCATTTTTTTTCCTTTTAGTCTAAACAAAATCTCAAAACAAATTGGAGCCGATCGGATAATGTTTAATGGGCGCAGAACTCACATACAGTTCTCAGTGTGATGCTCCCATATAAGCATATAAATATCATAAGAATAAGCGAGACCAAGGAGAAGGGAAGGGAAAGGGTAGACATAACTTTAGTAACAAAGAAAAAGAAATGCTGTGTGGGTTAAGTGATAAGAGTACAGATTTTAATTAATAGCTAACTAATCCTGAACATCTTTTATTATTTTTGGGTCCCTACCGCACTCAAGCAAAAAGGGGATCTTAGGGAAATGAGCTCACCTGCTACTCCTTTTTCTTCCACTCGATGATATTCTATGTTTTTTTTTTCACTACTGTTGCTTGCTTTCCTTTTGAACTTGACACTCTTATGGTCGAAGTGATTTCTCTCTAACTCTATGTCTCTTTTCAAACCCACCCTTCTCTGCCTACTTATGCCCTAACATACGATGCGTCTTGCGCTTTGGCACGCGTCACGATCTCCGTCCCTCTCTTTCACTTTCGATTTCTTTGCTTTTCCCACTCCGCGACTCATCGACGCCGCTGCCACGCCAAGTCGGTAGCCAGAAAGAGATAGATGTAGATCATGAGCATCGTCTGTGGAAAAGAACTACAGTTAATTCCATGTTGGAATATATAAATATGCCCTCCATGTGCGTAACGAAAGATAATCAACAGAGGGGCCCTGCATGGGCGCAGTTTACTGAAATATATATATCAGATGGGGAACGGTATTGGGGTACCATATTTTTATATGGTTCAGATCATGGAAAGGAGCATCAATAGCATTTGTACACTTTAATGTATATTTTGACTAAGAAAATGCAAACAAAACATTAAACATTTTCTTCCTCTTTTACATATGGTGGCGGTACGTTAGGATTATTGGACTGCATCCAGACTTTTTTTCCAATAGAACAGCTGCTACTGACTAATTGCCTGTATTTGCAGCCGTGGTGTCATAGGACAAGTTATTGACTTGATCTACTATATTCCATTTAACTAGCCTGTCATAAACTGCCTCAGCAATATTTTTTCCAGTTGAAGATTCCACTTTTGGTGCACCTAGGAACTTTGAACCATTGTAGCTAACTAGCAATATTATAGATAATAATAATATCCCACACAACAAGCAAGCAGCAACACAATCCAACGTTGCAAATAATATGCCAGATACAAGATACAGTCGAGACACAAACCAAAGATACGATATACGACCAAGCGTAGCACTGACCGATCGAACGGAATCACGGCAAATGATTTACGATCAAACATGGCCGATCGAACCACACGCAACCGCTGGCGATTTCGTACAAGCGGGAAGATACGTCGGAGGAGGGACATAAGAAATCGGCTGTATAAGAGCAAATGAAACGTGGCTTGAGGGCATAATCACAAAAGAGGGCATTGGCCTATTAAGAAAATCCAAGAGCACAGAGAGGCAATAAGAGAAGTACATGCACTAGCATACCATGCGTGTGGTTAGGGGAACAATACGCGGGATAAGCATACACCCACAATACACGTATACTATGCGTGTATGACCGCGAGAGAGAGTACCGGTGGCCAATGCAGGTACTCTCTGCCTACGACACGCATGCGAGACCGAAAGCAGTTAGATCGCGAACAGCCGAAACCAAGCGAACAAAAGAAAACAAAAGTGATGGCCAAGCAAGCCCGTGAGACGGGTGCGGGGGATGCATGGTGCCGAAACGAAACCAAGTGAGGGCTATGCTTGTGAATCGGTGAGTAGAGGGGAAAGATTTGTGGATTTGTAAGGGGAATGTGCAAGCCGAAGGGGGAGGGATGAGCAATGGGGAAGCCCTCTATCCGTGGATCTCTATGGATAAGATATGCGCATTAGATTGCGATACAGATAAAATCAACCACCAATACTTATTAAAATAAACAAGCTAATTATCGTAAAATAATAGATGATGATTCATAAATTAACTTTGCTGGTTCGTTTTGTATAATAAAATAGGTTTGCGTTTTATTCCATGTGTTGGTCTCTGTTGACAATAAGCAATTAACTAACTCAACATACATTTCTCGTTTTCACCACACGCTTGCTATTGCATCAGCCAAAAACGGTGTGACCATGCGACTTAATGTTAAAAATAATGAAAATACAAAGATCGTTACATTCAAATAAATTTAAGTTTAAGAGTTCAGCATCCGTTCCTCAACATACAGCCGGGCCCTGAAACAATGTTTCTGAAACTGGCAAGGGAGCCACCTTGGTTATGGGACGGGTCATCTCTCCTGTCTTTAACTTAAGGGCTTGTACTAGACCGTCTGGGCCAGGAATCGTCTCGATAATGCGGGCCAGGATCCATGAAGCCGGAGGAGTTTGAGAATCCTTTACTAGTACAAGATCATCAGGTTTCGGGTTTGCCGATTTCTGGCTTTGCCGAAGCTCCTGGGTGTAGATTATGTTGATGCTCGTGTTCCAAAATTAGGTGAGATATGCGATGCTTCCTCGGCAAGATGAGCGGATGCTTGGCTGAATATGATAACTCTGAATTATTGAGGCGACCTCCTACACGTAGAAGCCCGCTGTCATCTAGAATCGGCGTCAGGGTACACAGCTTCGAGCCTTTTGGTACGCATCCTTCATTTCGTAACGCTTTTCGTTCTTTATGCCATTCGTCTTGAGCTTGCTGCAAGCATTGGTTCCTGGCTGCCTTGTACTCGTCACAGGTTATGGCGAAAGTGTCTGACTTTTCTTGGGGGTTTTTCATGTGTCGGATGAATCGTAAAATGTATGCCACAATGCGCACAAGTCTAGGCCAGGAAGAAACACGACCAATAAGTTCTTTGAGGGGAGATGACTCGTTCATGGTTTACTGTAGCCTTCAACTCTTTTCGGTACTCGTCATCTGAAATTAAGTTAGAGATTTGTATATCATCTTCGTTACCTAAGTTAAGATGTGTCTCAGCCAGCCAGTCGGGACCCTTCCACCAGAGAGTAAACGGGAGTAAGTCCTCAGCCAGCATTCCTCTAGAAGCGCAGTCTGCAGGGTTCTGCTTGGTATTAACATGGCGCCACGAGTCCCTTGGTATTACTTCCAATATTTCGGCAGTACGATTGCTAATGAACGTCTTCAAACTAGCTGGCAAGTGATTTAGCCATGCCAACACAATTGTCGAATCACACCAAGCATATACGGTGATTTCTAGATCCTTCCAAGCTAATTTAATTGATGCGATCAGCCGACTTAGCAGAAGTGCGCCACATAATTCCAAACGAGGGAGCGATTGCTGCTTAAGTGGAGCGACCCGTGTTTTCGCCGCAATCAGTGAAACCTCTATGCTGCCATCCTGGTTCACGATCCGAGAGTATACGACTGCTGCGTATGCTTTTATTGAGGCGTCTGAGAAGGCGTGTAACTCTATTCGTTTGCCGACATACCCAATATGACGCCGTATCTTTAACTGCCTTATGTTGATAATGTCTTCGCGATACTTACGCCATCGGTCTGCCAGCTTAGTTGGAAGCGGTGAATCCCAATCTAGATTAAGAAGCCAGAGCTCTTGGAATAGGATCTTAATTTGAACAATGACCGGCGCCAGTAGACCAAGCGGGTCAAATATGCGTGATACATCTGATAATACTTGTCTTTTTGAACTTTCTGTGCATTCGCTCAACCTTATACCATATGTGAAGATGTCAGACTTTGGTTCCCAATGTATTCCTAATACCTTGATGGAGGAGGTATCTCCAGTCACACTTGTCGCTGCTGCTTCTTCTAAAGGGCTAATTCCGTGGGTATTGGATACCCATTTCCCAAGCTCCAGCTGTGCGCGACCTAATAGTTGAATAAGTTCATCCTTGTTACGTATAAGTTGATCTTCCATGTTTGCTCCGGTCAGGACATCGTCCACATAGAAATCTTCTAATAGAATCTTGGCAGCTGTTGGATATTTATGCTTTAGATCGATTTCAAGTTGTTCTAACACACGTACAGCTAAAAACGGTGCACAGGCTGTTCCATAGGTTACAGTACAAAGCTGGTAATGTTGCAGCTCTTCAGTTGGGTTTTCTCTCCATACAATTCGTTGATAATTTCGGTTATTCTCAGAAATCCATATTTGCCTAAACATTTTAATGATGTCTGCGCAAAAAACAAACTTATAAAGTCGAAAGCGTAAACACACATCCATTAGGTTACGCTGAATACTTGGGCCCACTAGTAACTCATCGTTTAGTGATCTGCCACTCTTATCTTTATAAGATCCATCAAATACAATTCTCAATTTCGTACCAATAACCGGATGGTGAGGCATATAGAACATGTGGTCTTTAGGTGCACTCGTCTTTTCTGACTCATCAAGGATGCGCATGTGTCCCAAAGCGATGTATTCGCGCATGAACTTGGTGTACTCTTCCTTTAACCTTTTATCTTTCTGAAGTCGACGTTCTACTGAATAAAATCGTGATGTTGCTCCCTGAAGAGTATCTGCAAACTTAACATTCGAGTTCTTAAATGGAAGCTCAACACTATACCTCCCATTTGAGTCACGAAAGTGTGTAGATCGAAAATGATTCTCGACCTTTAAATCATCAGCAGTCGGCGGCAAACTGCCACTTAATTCTTCCAATTCCCAAAACCCTTGGAGCGATGTATTTATTTCGATCGTTGATAACAGAGATGCTGTATTTGATCCTTGTTTAGCTGCAATTAAGGTGACCACCCACCCGAATATTGTGGATATTGCAATTATGTTTCCATGCTTATCTAATACCTTCTCTCCTGTGAATGCGGACCACACGTAGTCGCTACCCAACAAAATGTCCACATGCTTAGCGCTGGTTTCCGGTAGATCAGCCAGTTCTAACCCATCGAAAACTTTCAAAATGTACTGCGCTGACCCCTCTTGTAGTATCGGCCTTGATTGACGAAATTCCTGAGACAAGTATTCGAGATGGTGAGCGTAAGAGGCCCAGTGATCGCATGCAATGCTCCGATATGTATGATAGTTCTGATCCACTATCAAAGAGAACACGACAAGTGGTGTATGATCCCTTTGAATTCAATGCCAAAACTAGAGCTGTGGGCAATACACTCCTTGGTTTTCCTCGCGGCTGTTGATTTACCGCAGAACGTGCTAAATAACTCTGTGATTCTATAGATTGGACTTACTTTACTTGCTTAGTTTCGGCAATCATGGCTGCTGTGGGATTAATGCTCTTTTCTTCGACTTGGCGATGTAACAGCGTGTGGTGTTTGTCCTGAGAATGTTTGCATCTATACTTGGATTCACATCTTGAAATACCATGGTCAGGCCTTAGATAACTGAAACACAAACGTTTCTCCTTAGCAAATGAGTAACGCCTCTCCACGGAGAGGGCCAAGAACAGGTCACAGTTGTATATATTATGCCCCTTAGACTCACATTTAAAACACCCTCTTGAGTGTGTGGAAATCAGTATCCGAGTATATTTCTTAACGTTTGATTGTGCGACTTGTTCGCAGCGGCTTAATTCGAACTCATCGCAACGTTCTCCGAGAAATCTAAGAAAATCCTTAATAGTTGGAGATGTCCCCTCACGGCTGTAGGACACCCATTTGCATTGAGACTCTGCATCAATTTTATCCAGTAGAAAATATATCACCCAGCAGTCGCGATTAGTTTGGCCGGTCGGAGCAGTCCCGCAGAATACGCACCATGGGACCAGCAGGAGATCCACGTAGCGCCACAGGCACAAGCATGGGAGCCAGCACGGCCGCCGACTTCGTTTCGTATGGTGGACAATATGTTAGAAACCAGCGAATCGGGGGAGGCGGCCGTTGCTGAGGAAGATGCAGCTGATGGAGAAGCCAGCCCACCTCCATGCGAGCCGACACAAAGCCATACCAACCGGGCCGAAATAGACGCTATAAATGTTGCGCTTAGCGATCCTCGCTGGCAGCACATGTGGGTGTGCCAACGAGTAGAGCAAATGCAGGAGGCACAACGGCAGCGACGGATAGAGCAGCAACAGGAAGCCGAGAGACAGGTGTTGCGTGACGAAAGGGCGCGGTGCAATTGGCACGAGCCAAACGGATTGTAGAACATCAACGACAGCGAGACCAACAACAAGAAAACGAAGAACAACAACAAGAAAACGAAGAACACCAACAATAAAACCACCGCGAGTGCCCATGGGTATGGCCACGGCCGGCAATGAGCCGACAAATGTCGGCACCCACGGGGCATACGGCACAGGGAAGACCATCAATAACACGACAGCTATCATGCCCGGTGCCAGAAGGGCACGAGCGGTATGAGCCGGTAGAGCCAGAGGAGTGGCCGGTGAGGCGAAATAATAGATGAATTAAGACAACAAGGAGGGCCGAGGAGAGTTAGAATAGTATGGGCGGCTCAAATTAGGTATAGAATTAGAATATCTCAGGGGTTAGTAAGAGTTTTTAGGGAAAGAGGGGTATAATAAGGGGGGAAGTAGATTAAGAAATATGGATGCGATATAATATACCAATAAAAGATGCGAGCTGAGTCCGAAAAGAAATGAACCACATTCAAACACATACAAAAAAAAAGGGGCAAGGTCGCTGCACAATAGATGAAGACCAGATTAAAGAAAACACATGCATGGAACTAGTAAACAAAAAAAAAAATGCACATATACATATATAAATTAAACACAATCTTAGTTAGTCGCACAAAAAAATAAAGTTTTTATTTGATTTATTCTTTACTGAGTACACATTTACAAATCTATCTTTTTTACTGGAAGACTTTGTGACTACTAGACTGAACCAAGATCGCGGAGCTCTAACGAAGTGACAAAGTTGTACTAGGATTAAAGACTGATTTGAATAGATCGATTATGTTTGAATGAAGCCTCCACTTTCGGGCGTCGATGGTGACAGCGACGCTTGTTGAGTCTAAGGGTCAACGCGAGCGTGGGATCTGCTTAATCATGAAATTGATTTGGGCGACGTGACGGCTGGTGCACCGAACATGATGCTTATTGCCGAATCGATGTTTAACATGAAATCGATTTGGGCGACGTGACGGTTGGTGCACCGAACATGATGCTTATTGCCGAAATAGTTTATGGGATTGGGCGGCTTGCTGTTGATGTACCGAATTTGGCACCATTCCCCTAGGAATGTTTAGTCTGTCGATCGTGTGAAGATGATTGTGTGTTGCAAGGTTATCGGGTGACATTCTTGGCGTTGCCTTCTATGATCGTGCCGATGCTCGTTATGTTAACTCTTAAGTGTTCTCTATGGGTGTGGTGTGAGTGTGATTGTGATGGTGAAGCATATCTGGTCTTAACTCCCCCCTCTTAAGTGCGGACGTCCTCGGTCGCTACCACATATTGTACGGGTGTAACCGGCATTACTATTGGTGGACTGTTATCCTCTGGTCTGTGGTTGCATTTCTTCTTGATCACCCAGTATGTGATCGCTGCGATCGCTAATATTGTTATGATGATTGAATAGGATGATGAAATTATGACATTGTCAGTCTGGATTTTTTCCAGGCTGTTCGTGTTGTTCAAGTGCAGTTCTTTAATCATCTCCAGAGATAGGGTTTCGCCTTGGTGCTGTTTGTCCGATAATAGTTGAAGTAATGTGGGTTGAACTTCTGCTTCACGCTTTGTCTTCATGATGTACCACGAATCGTCTATGTTGATTGTTGCATTCTGTGATTGGATTATGAAAGTTCCGTCCAGAGTAAGGTTTTCTCCATCGACGTTGATGATACCCTGGAATTGGTTTAGTAGGATTGTGCCAGGAGCTACCTCCGAGTGTGATTTCACATGTTGATTGTTGGTTGTTTGGCAAGTTGGTTTTTTCCTGTGAAAATACGCTCCTATGCATTTGCTATTTTTTAAGTCAGTCAAATCTTCCAGTTTACATAATATTTTGTTGTTTTGGGTTTTACATTTGTTCTTATTAGCTAAACCGAAATATTGTTTATTACATTTTAATATGTGATTATAATCTATTTTTTCAATTGTTTTTCCAGATTTAATAGGTAATGCCATGATTTTCTTACATTGTTCTTTAATCACCCTAGGTATGCTGACAATATAAAGGAGAGCTCTGCCATTCGAAGCAACACTTACTTCAGCAAATTCTATGAGCTCTTCGATATTTACAAATGTTAAGCTTTCTTCAGCATATGTTTCAATAATATTTATTTCTGCTGGTGATAAAATTAAAGAATTTATTGTATTGGCTTTAGCCCAATCTATTGCATAAATGATATTTGTAATTTCCTCTCTTAATAGACTCAGTTTAAATTTTGTTACTTCTATTTCTTTTACTTTATCTTCTGTTTCCGGTTTTTTATGTAATAGTAAAATGTTAGTTATTTTAATCAAATCGTTTATCTTATTTTCTACTAGCTCATTAATTACTACTTGTTTGTTATTATTTTTGAGCTGTTCATTAATTTTATCGATTACAATTTTATGGTCCTGGTGATCTGGGGTACCCGCGAGCCACTTCCACGCTGTTCCAAGTATGTCAAGAGAGCGTTTAGCCCTGAACTTTATAGGCTTTAATCTTTTGATTTCATTCTCGATTCGGGTTATTTCGTAAATAAGGAAGGGGTAATACGGGTTTGTTTTAGTTGAATTTAGTACGACCTCCTTTAACACCGACAATGCCTGTTCATACTTTTCTACTTCTACAACATGTATAATTTTGAACGTGCCATTCTGCCTCGCTGCCGTCCCAGTTTCCAGCATTACTACTCTTGATTTTGAGTAGTCCAGGATAGTCGTATGTCCCAAACATACTGGTATCAACATTAACCTGTCGAAGATGGATATTGGTCAATATTTCAACTGGTTTTTATGTACTATCCTGCCTGACCTTGTTTTAATCTTTGTATTCAAATCTTCAGCTACCGTTTCCTCTTTATATCTTGGTGTTAGCTTAGAACCCAATCTCTTGTTTACTTTGACATAAATTATTTCTCCTGGGTCATAAATTTTTATGGGTTCTTTACTCTTGTTATGGTATTGTAAGTCTGCAGATTGTTTGTCTAAAATTCTCTTTGAAGTTTTTTGTCTTTCTAGTGCTAGTTTTTCCGGAGAGTGTGCCAAGTCCAATGCGAAAAAGGTTTCTATTGGTTTTTTGTTAGTTGTACTGTGGATCGTTCTATTGTATTCGTCTACTGCTCTGAATATTAGGTCTTCAAATTCTAATTCCGGATGCTCAACCTTTAGGCATCTCATTAACTCCGTGAATGTGGAATGGAATCTTTCTACCTGACCATTGCTAGACGAAGTATACGGTGGAGTTGTGTGTACATTTATACCCAATTGATCGTTCAAAAGGAACTTTATTGAAGCGGAGTTCAACGACTTTTCATTGTCCATTACCACTGTTTTGGTTGCTCCAAAGGCTACCAATAACTCACGTAATGGTACCTTTAAGTGTTCTGCTGCTTTTGAATTCACTAACTTTATTTGTGCATATTTTGAAAATTTGTCTATTGCCGTTAAGATGGTTTTATTCTGAGTCGAGTAGAGGTCTATGTGGATTATTTCTCCTGGATAATTTGGTATAGGTGTTGACTGGATTTCTTGGTTTGGGGGGTGTTTTTGGTATTTAGAGAGTTTGCATGTTTGGCATGCTTTTACTATTGCTTCTATTTTTTTCCTCATTCCTGGAAAAAAGACTTTAGATAAAATTTGTTTTTTGTTCTCTATTGCATTTCTATGTGCTCTGGTATGTTCTTTAGTTATGATCTCTTGCTGCTCACTGTTCTCATGGACATCTGTAGTTTGGATCTGTGTAAACCTAACTTTATAATTCCTAAAATGTTCTGGGAATATCAGCTGAATTTTTCCCATGATACTTTCTGAAGTGAAAATACCATTCACTATTCTAGGGTCTAATTTTGCTTTTAAGATTTCTACGAGATCACTTTCCGAATAATTTCTTCGAACTACCGTATGCCTGTGATAAGTGGGGAATGGTAATTCAAATGTCGTGCTTTCGTTTTCGTTTGTGAGGAGTATTAGTTGGTTCTTAAATACATTGATAGGGATGTCCATAGTCGGTATTAATTCATGCCCTGAGCTTTCGTCGCTATGCATAGTAGCTGCCGACGTACTACTGGCATTTATGCTAGTAGGGTTTCTCGAAAGTGCATCTGCTACTACATTGGAGCTACCCGGTTTATACTTCAGCTCGTAATTGTATTCCTCTAGGTAACTCTTCCATTTTTTCAGCTTCGTGTTGTTGTTTTTAGGACTCAGCGCATAGGTAAGCGGTTGATGGTCTGTATAAATGACCACTTTTGATTTCCCGTAAAGGTACATCCTCAATTTTTCTAAGGCCCATACTATGGCCAACATTTCCCTTTCATTCGTTGCGTAATTTTCCTCTGTCTTGGATAATGCTCTTGATATGAATGTGATTGGTCTGCCATTCTGTTCTAATGAGGCACCTATCGCTATATTCGAAGCATCTGTAGTCAGATGAAATTCTTTACTGAAATCGGGGTACGCTAACAATACATCCTGCGAGACTAGTGCATTCTTGACTTTTGTGAAAGAGTCTAGTTCTTCTTTACCAAAACGAATCTCAATTTTGTTAGAGACATTCTTCTTTGTTCTCCCGTGCTCACCACGTAACAGATTTGTGAGTGGTCTTGCTAGCTTTGCGAAGTCTTTAATGAACCGCCTATAGTAACTAGCTAAACCCAAGAATGATCTTAATTGCTTCAAATTTTTTGGTATAGGAAAATTCTTTATTGCTTGTACTTTCTCCGGATTAGTTTTAACACCTTCGCTTGATATCACCACACCTAGGAAATCAACGCTGTGCTTTAAAAATTTGCACTTATCGACTTGCACTTTCATATTGGCTTCAGCTAAGGTAGAGAATACCTGGGCCAGATGGCTAAAATGTTCCTCCTCTGTTTTGCTGAATATTATGATGTCGTCGATGTACACATAACATATTTTCCCTATATGTTCTCTTAAGATATCATCGAGGGCTCTCTGGAATATGGCAGGGGAGTTTTTCAACCCAAAGGGGAGTCTGGTAAATTCATATTTTCCTCCATTTATAAAAAATGCTGTTTTTTCAATGTCGGATTCCTTTAGAGGGATCTGATGAAATCCACTCTTTAGGTCAAGAACGGAGAAGTATTTATTGTTGCCCAATTGAGCAATCATTTCTCCAATTTCTGGGATAGGGTATCTATCCGAAATAGTGACCGAATTTAGTTTTCTATAATCTATGACCATCCTATACTTCTTTTTTCCTGAACTGTCACTTTTTTTCGGAACAATCCATACAGGAGAGCCATAGGGCGACCGTGAGGGTCGTATTATACCATCTTTTAGTAGTTCCTGAATTTGTTCTTCTACTACTTCTTTCAAAGATGCTGGATACGGGTAATGTTTCGAATAGACTGGAGTGTCTGATGACGTTCGAATTTCACCTTGAACGTTGGTGGTATAAGTCAGCTTCATGTCTGGACTTGCAAATAGGGCTTTGTATTCCTCCTGAAGTGCCTCTAGCTTTGACTTTTGATTACCCGATAGTTGATCTGAATTGATCGTGTGGACCTGCTGAGCTCGCATCTGTCTCACTTTAACAACATGAGAGTTGTTGACTTGTAATAAATCTTTTCCCACATCTATAATAGCATTTAGTTCTTTCAATGTGTCGTTACCTAGGATTCCGTGAAATGATTTCAGATTTGGTAGTAAAAAAAAAATTATAGGTTTATTAGGCTCATTAAAGAGACCCAGGTGGACGTGCTCTGTAATTAGGATGCGTCCACTCACAGAATTCGCGTAAAATTTATGTTCATTTGGTTTTATATTTTTTGCTACTTCAGGTTGGATATAATTTTTATTTGAACCGGTATCTATTAAGAAATTATATACTGTTCCGTCTTTGTCCCGGACTACAAAGTACGGCAAAGAGGAACATTTCATCCTAAAAAATTGACAGTGTCTTCAATTTGTGGGAGAGAATCTTGAACTGTAGGTTGTGATCTTTCCCTATCTTGCGGACTTAATTCGGACGGGCCACTTTGAGTGGTAAGGTATTCTTGCTGTTGTTCATACTCTGAAAATTGTGAGTATGGGACTAATTGGAAATAGTCTTCTTGTTCTTGATACTCGGACAACTGGGCTTCAGTTACGTTGACCTGAAATTCTTCTGGTAGTGGGTCACTGTATTGCCCTTCTTGAACTTCAGCTCCGATGTGGAACTGTCTCTGGACTTTATTTGGGAAATTTGTATTAAAAGGATTTACTCTTTTTAATAGAACTGGTTGTGTAGGAGTTATGTTTGGCCTATTCATATAATTCACATTTCTTGTCATTATAGAACCGTCTACATCCATTGGTGTAGGCTTAGGTTGAGGCTTTGGGGCAAGTGGTCTAGGTGGTGTGTTGAAGAATGTTTGATTACTATTACGGAAGGGAATATTTTGGGAAATACCCTGGTTCTGAGAAAAATTATTTTGTGGTGTAAAAGTGCTTGGAATCTGTCTAGGATTGTACCAATTTACGTTATTATTATGTGGTTTCGGTGGAAGTACCGGAGGGTATGACCATTGTGGAGGGTTGTTAATTCTGGTATATTGTCCCGTCTTGTGTGTTGAATTTGGGCGAGGGTGTTGATAACCCGAGCCAATCGAGTTTTTAGTATGTTTATTAGTCAAATCTTCTATCATTTGCAACGCATGCTTCAAATTGAGAGGTTGCGCTAGACTTATTCTATCGGACAAATCGCCGTTCAGGCCCCTGATAAATGTGTCTAAGGCTCTGTCCCTTATTTGTTTCGACAAGACTGCCATGACTTCAGGGCCATGTCCCATATTCTTCATTTGACTAATAATTAAGGACATTTGATGATTTACCGCAAGGTAAAACTCGTGGATTGTACTATTCTTTTGACTCATAGAGAACAATTGATACTCCAATGTGCCCAAATCTCGTCTGTCTGAGTACTCTTCTAAAAGGCATTTTGAGATTGCCTCCCAATGTAGCGCGGTATCATTTACTTTCAATACAATGTTCGCATGCCCTGTGATCTTATCTCTGACTGTTAGTAAAATCGCGAAATATTTTGGCGTACCTTGCAAGGGAGCGAAGGCATTCATTACACGCGAGGTTGAAGCAAACCAAGTTGTGAATTCTGCTGGGTTTCCAGAGAATTCTTTAAGGCCTTTCACTAAATCTGGAACCTTATCTACCTCATTCCAATTGTCTTGTAAATTCAGAGTTAAGTCTCTGTATTCTGAAGTTATTGGCTGGGCCAGTTTTATTTGTTCAATATAAGATCCCATTCTAGCTGTTAAAAGACTATCAACTACTGCGTCTAACCCTTGTATGGATATAGCCTCAATACTTCTGTTTGCAGCGGTTGAGGTTGACGCACCCTGTGACTCTGTCGTAGGGCGACCTCCTGACTGAAGGACTGCGGCTTTTACCCAATTGTCGGTTTCAGACATTTTCAATTTCAAAGGAGATTAATTCACTTCAAAAAAAACAAACGATTGTATTACGCGTCGAATAATTATTCGAAAAAACAAGAAAATTTGTTCGCGACGCGATACCGTTTAGAGAAAAGTTTTGATGGAAATGGCTTTTGGTTTAAAATTTTTGTTAGTAGAGATGGTTATTGTAATTGTTGGTTAGTTTTTCGTTTCTTATAATGCTAATTCGTTTCTTATTTGAAAAAAAATTGTTCCTTAAGATAGTAATTCGTCTCTTATTTTTTTTTAAATTTGGTTCTTAATATTTTAATTCGTTTCTGTTTTGATTTTTCTTTTTAAATATTGTTTCTTTCTTTTCCTTTTTTAATTTTTCTTAGTTTCGACTTAACTTACATTAAAAATAGTTTCATTTCGGTGCTTGTATCAGTTGGTCGGTTGGGGTCCTCGCTTTTCCCTCGTTGGGTACTAACGCTCCAGTTCCAGACACCTTTGTACCGATTTCCCTTCGAACAGATACTAAAGGGATGCAGCGATCAGTTTTTATTGTAACCCCGTCTGACCTCAGCGAAGTTTTTATTGGCACTGCGTATATTTCGGTTATCGTTCAGAAGGCGTATTTATTTGCGTTCACTTTTGATTAACACTTATCACAATTGCCGTTTCACTTCACTTGATCAACTTTTAAACGCGGGGTCCCTGCTCGGGCGCCAATTAAACACAATCTTAGTTAGTCGCACAAAAAAATAAAGTTTTTATTTGATTTATTCTTTACTGAGTACACATTTACAAATCTATCTTTTTTACTGGAAGACTTTGTGACTACTAGACTGAACCAAGATCGCGGAGCTCTAACGAAGTGACAAGTTTGTACTAGGATTAAAGACTGATTTGAATAGATCGATTATGTTTGAATGAAGCCTCCACTTTCGGGCGTCGATGGTGACAGCGACGCTTGTTGAGTCTAAGGGTCAACGCGAGCGTGGGATCTGCTTAATCATGAAATTGATTTGGGCGACGTGACGGCTGGTGCACCGAACATGATGCTTATTGCCGAATCGATGTTTAACATGAAATCGATTTGGGCGACGTGACGGTTGGTGCACCGAACATGATGCTTATTGCCGAAATAGTTTATGGGATTGGGCGGCTTGCTGTTGATGTACCGAATTTGGCACCATTCCCCTAGGAATGTTTAGTCTGTCGATCGTGTGAAGATGATTGTGTGTTGCAAGGTTATCGGGTGACATTCTTGGCGTTGCCTTCTATGATCGTGCCGATGCTCGTTATGTTAACTCTTAAGTGTTCTCTATGGGTGTGGTGTGAGTGTGATTGTGATGGTGAAGCATATCTGGTCTTAACTTATATAACAAACACAAGGTACAAGGGACAGGGGAGGTCAAATCCCTCCCGAAGAAGGGGGGAGTGTGAGGACCATTATAGATAATAATAAAATTGCTTGCACAACAAGCAAGCAGCAACACAATCCAACGCTGCAAATAATATGCCAGATACAAGATACAGTCGGGACACAAGCCAAAGATACGATATACGACCAAGCCTAGCACTGACCGATCGAACGGAATCACGGCAAATGATTTACGATCAAACATGGCCGATCGAACCACACGCAACCGCTGGCGATTTCGTACAAGCGGGAAGATACGTGGGAGGAGGGACATAAGAAATCGGCTGTATAAGAGCAAATGAAACGAGGCTTGAGGGCATAATCACAAAAGAGGGCATTGGCCCATTAAGAAAATCCAAGAGCACAGAGAGGCAATAAGAGAAGTACATGTACTAGCATACCAAGCGTGTGGTTTGGGGAACAATACGCGGGATAAGCATACACCCACAATACACGTATACTATGCGTGTATGACCGCGAGAGAGAGTACCGGTGGCCAATGCAGGTACTCTCTGCCTACGACACGCATGCGAGACCGAAAGCAGTTAGATCGCGAACAGCCGAAACCAAGCGAACACAAGAAAAGAAAAGTGATGGCCAAGCAAGCCCGTGAGACGGGTGCGGGGGATGCATGGTGCCGAAACGAAACCAAGTGAGGGCTATGCTTGTGAATCGGTGAGTAGAGGGGAAAGAATAAATGCAAGAAACGATAATGGCTTGTGGATTTGTAAGGGGAATATGCAAGCCGAAGGGGGAGGGATGTGCAATGGGGAAGCCCTCTATCCGTGGATCTCTATGGATAAGATATGCGCATTAGATTGCGATACAGATAAAATCAACCACCAATACTTATTAAAATAAACAGGCTAATTATCGTAAAATAATAGATTAAGTTGAATATAGCAAATATATGTACATATGTCTAGTTCTAGTGTGGGGGGGATTTGGGCGAAGTTGGGTATGACGAGTGGATCAAGGGGAGCGACGGGCGACGGCAGCGCCAACAGAGAAAAGAAAGCAGCGAAAGTCAACGGGATAAGATGGGCGGCCAATAAGAAGGCGACGCCAATACGAGAAAGTGATAGAAGCCAACATAGCGACCGAGATGCTATGCAGGCAAGGGAGAAAGACAAGGACAAGGAAACGAATGGGCACGCAGCCACAAAGAAAGTGGACACATATGCGCCAAGGATTTACGGGACTTTCACAACGCATAGCAACAAGTGGATGCGTGGGTGAAAACAGAGGACCGATGTAAAAGTACCAGCTGTATAGCGGTACTACACCAATCAATTACTGAGGCCGTGGGAGCTGCCTATATAAAGGCAACACCCATCAAGGAAATCATCAAGTCAAAAAGTCGTGATCAACCAAGGGAGTTTTAAGGCCTTACAAGTAACCTTAAAAGCTCAAGCTAGTTTTCACAAATCCTGTGAAAAGGATCGAGGAGAAGTAGAATAACTGGCCTTACGAGTAACCTCTCAAGTTACCAGACAACCAACAAGTCCTTGGAATAGGACTAGAACACCGTGCCCAAGCGATAAAAGAAGAGGAGTCAAGCGGCTCCATGACGATCCACAGCACATTGGAAGGCAAGAGGATATATCCTACTGCCGAAATTCCAGGATCTATATATCCTGACGAATACCAATCGCTGAGAAAATCCTGCTGCACGACAAACGGCCACGGGATTTATCCTGGAGGGACGAGCACGCAAAGACCATCTTAAAAACACGGCTGAGGCCACTGAGGTGGAAAAAACATCCCTAGAAGATCAGCATACGCCAGGAACGTGAAAGAAAGGCCATAGGATCTATCCTAAGGCCAATCAGCGTTCCAGAGATATTCTGAAGAGGGAGATACCAGTCAAAGTATTTACATTGCGAGTCTGAAATAGGAACCAGCGGAGACACAAGGAACGAGAGACGGACTGGAGCAAGCTCCGAAGGACCCAAACCAAAATCAGCGCTGTCCAAGTTCGGGACTTCTCCAGAGAAATTACATATCCAGCCGAGCCCAAAATATTATAAATAAATACGTGATTTAAAACCATTAATCAAACAAACGAGTTCTAATTTCACCACGGCACAAAATAAATTTAGTTGTGCCGAACCTAGCCCAAGAGATATTGGAAATATCCCAAGGGACGAGAAAGGATCGTTACAACTGGCGCCCAACGTGCTATACTAGTGAAATTTAGACAAAAAAAAAAAACTACAGTTTGAAAATCAAAAAAAAAAATCAATATGGGAAAAGCATGGATTTACCACATGAAGAAGGGGGATCTGGTACAGACAGGCCAAAGGATCGGGATCGAGATGACTGGCACGGTGGAAGAAATGAGGAAACAGCTAGGCGAGTGGGTAGAAAACAATGAAGCGGACCAAGACTGGAAGGATGAAATAAATAGATTGGAAACAAAATACACGAAAAATCTCAAAACGAAAACAGTAGCAAGCACATCAAAAGCATACGAAGACATTGTAGGAATCTGAATCATTCAAAAAAATAAAGATCGCCACATTGGCAATTCCTCCGTTTCTACCACCAATATGGGAAAGCGAAGGAGCACTGGATAGCACCGAAAACAAAGGGGACGTAAGAAGACAAACAATGGAACCAAGGAAGACCGTGCTAAATACAACAAGCAAGACCACCGAATATGCTAAAGTAGCAAAACGAGTGAGAGAGTGGAGTTTCAGATTCGATGGCAATTCTAGACCTCTAGAATTCAATGAACAGATAGAATGGTTAGCGGGCATGTATGACATCGAACTAGACATGATACCAAGAGCAATGCCAGAGCTACTGAAAGATAGAGTACTCAAATGGTACAACGCGAACAACAAACAATGGCGTTGAAGTGGTTGAATAGTATAGAGAGCCCTAAGGGCCGTATAGCCCGATGGGCTATAGCATCGACATAGCATATCGAAAGGGTAAGTTAAACATTGTCGCCGATGCCTTGTCAAGACAACCAATGGAAGGGTGCAAAAGAATAGTAGACAATGGTACCAGATTACGACAAGCAAACAAAGAGTGTGGGTGGATTCAGGACATAATGGGAAAATTAAAACAACAACCACAGAAATATCCGGATTACATAATAGAAAATATCCAAGTATACAGGAACATTCCGAACAGAGCGGGCCAAGAAGAGGTGGTATCGTGGTAATTATGTGTGCCAAGAGCGCTCCGGAACCCAGTGATGGTCGAAAACCATACTTCCACAACGGCAGGGCATACAGGAAACAGGCGAACTATTGCCAGAACTGCTTCGAGATATTACTGGCCAGGAATGCAACGAGATATCAGGACGTTTGTGGGAAAGTGCACAATATGCCAACAATACAAACCTAGTCAACAGCAAGCAGCGGGAAAAATGCTGACACAAATACCGGAAGAACCATGTGCCACAGTATGCGCTGACTTTGTGGGGCCATTGCCAAGATCGAAACACGGAAATTCGATGCTACTAGTAATCATTGACAGATTTTCAAAATGGACAGAACTGATACCTATGCGCAAGGCAACTGCAGAGAATTTAATTAAGGTCTTTCAGGAGAGGGTTCTATCTAGATTCGGAGCTCCCAAAGTGGTGATAACGGACAATGGAGTTCAATTCACTAGTAGAATATTCAAGAAAATGCTAGATGAATGGGGATGCCAACACCAGCTAACAGCACTGTACACACCACAAGAAAATCAAACCGAAAGGGCAAACAGAACACTGAAGACAATGATTGCTCAGTTTACGGGGGAAAATCAACGTAACTGGGATGAGAGTTGGCCAGAAATAACACTAGCAGTAAATACAAGCCAATCCGAGTCAACAGGATTTACGCCAGCATACGTGATACAGGGGCGGGAACCAAGAATGCCAGGTGCGAAATATGATAGTGTCACGACAGGCACTGGGAAACAATCCGTACCACCGGTGGCAAAGGCGAAACAAATGCAAGAACTATCCGAGTTAATACGGCATAATCTAGAAACAGCGGCACAGGATCAGGCGCGACTCTACAATCTAAGACGAAGAGAATAATTGGAGCCACAGTATGGGCAAAAGAGCACCATCTTTCAAATGCAGCAGAAGGATTTGCAGCGAAGCTGGCATCAAGGTTTGGAGGCCCATATGAAGTAATCGGTTTCTTGTCTCCGATTATATGTAAGTTACGGCACAAGAAACGGGAAAAAACCGACAAACACATATCAGCCAGATGAAGCAACAAATATGTGAGGAAGAGGAGGGCAGTAAACCAGATGAACATTGAGTATGGACGACTGTGATGACATGGTGGCGAGAAATCTGCACAGACCGGCCGGCTGGACAGAGAACTCAAAAACATGACATAGAGCTGAAAATCTCAAACTGCATCGGAATCATATAACAAAATGAAGTAAGTAAGTCGTCTCGCCGACTTAGGTATACCATACACCAGTAAAGCAAATATTTCAACTTTATTAAACAAATGCATTTTCACATGCTTCTTACAAGCATATCTTAGTATCTCGCTCACTCAATCATACGAGCACCCTAGCGCCCCCACCAGCCAACGGCCAACTCCGGCCTTATGGAAAAACGTGTATATGCATAATTCGACTGTTTTTTGTCCGATTTCGATCAATAGATAGAAATAGATAGATATTAGTATCAAATTTAAGTGTGCCAAATTGCAAAAGGTAAAAAAATACGGTAGATAATCAAGTTTTTCAAATTACGGGGGCGGAAGAGGGCGTGGCAAAATTTTTATACATACAAAATGTGTGCATTTACTAAGCGAATATACATACCAAATATGGTGTCTCTAGCTGGAATAGTTTTTGAGATAAACTTTTTTTAAATTACGGGGGCGGAAAGGGGCGTGCCAAAAATTTGAAATAAACTTGATCACTCTACATACTACGCGAGTCTACATACCAAATTTGGTGGCTCTAGCTCTTACAGTCTCCGAGATCTAGGTGTTCATACGGACAGACGGACGGACAGACGGACATGGCTAGATCGACTCGGTTGTTGATCCTGATTAAGAATATATATACTTTGTGGGGTCGGAGATGCTTCCTTCTGCCTGTTACATACATTTTGGCGACTTTAATATACCATTTCACCCTATGGGTGTATGGTATAAAAAATGGGAACAGCAAAATAGCAAAGTCGCAAACCGCATCCCGGAGTAAGATAAAGATATGTGAATATCGTAACGATACATATAATCAAAGATGCGTGCAAAAAGAGATACTTAGAAACTGGCAGCGAATCAAAAAAAAAAAAAAAAAAAAAGACACAGAAGGATTGGAGACAAGTCAAGAGAGTCAATACCAATACATATGCGGAGGCCCAACTCTCGTGAATTGGAGCACACGTAATGGAATGAGTTGCATTAAAAAAAAAGGGAGGGGAACCGCACCTACACATGCGCACGATATTAGGCATGTAATAGTGGAGCATCGCGACGCAGTAGAATACGCAGCTATGATAGGAGAGCAAGGGCAAGATAGAGATCAAATCCGAAGCCTAAATACCGTTAAAAAGAAAAAAAATGACCGATTGCCAAGAACGCGAGATTTCATGCAGGTCAATGTCATAAGCAAGAAACACTTAAAGTTTAGTACTCAGCGAGTACACAAGCAAACAAAAAAAAAAAAAATTATTCTATCATGAATGCTTTTAATGAACAAGTTGGCCAGGATGGCGGCGTAGCTCGCCGAGGTGCGGCACCGCGGGCCAATAAGGAACGCGGTGACTGGCACGAGTCCGAGGAGGAGTCCGACCACGATGGGCCGAATATGATGAATCCGGGCATCGCCGCCTCCACGGACGAGGAAGAGGACGGAGAAAGTACCGAGGACATCGGGTACTTATCGGAGGAGGAAAGCGAGGCGGAATCATTCATGGCAAACCAACGCCAAGACGACAACGTCAACGATAAAATAATGTGGAGAGAGCTGGATGAGGCGTTCCAGCTGATGGAACAGGATGAGATCGGGGATGAGGCGAGCAGCGGTCGGAGCAGTCCGGAAGAAGATGCACCGCGGGACCAGCATAAAGCGTTCCAACTGATGGATCCCGAAGAAGTCGAGGACGAGAGGCGCAGCGGTCGGAGCAGTCCCGCAGAATACGCACCATGGGACCAGCAGGAGATCCACGTAGCGCCACAGGCACAAGCATGGGAGCCAGCACGGCCGCCGACTCCGTTTCGTATGGTGGACAATATGTTAGAAACCAGCGAATCGGGGGAGGCGGCCGTTGCTGAGGAAGATGCAGCTGATGGAGAAGCCAGCCCACCTCCAGGCGAGCCGACACAAAGCCATACCAACCGGGCCGAAATAGACGCTATAAATGTTGCGCTTAGCGATCCTCGCTGGCAGCACATGTGGGTGTGCCAACGAGTAGAGCAAATGCAGGAGGCACAACGGCAGCGACGGATAGAGCAGCAACAGGAAGCCGAGAGACAGGTGTTGCGTGACGAAAGGGCGCGGTGCAATTGGCACGAGCCAGACGGATTGTAGAACATCAACGACAGCGAGACCAACAACAAGAAAACGAAGAACAACAACAAGAAAACGAAGAACACCAACAATAAAACCACCGCGAGTGCCCATGGGTATGGCCACGGCCGGCAATGAGCCGACAAATGTCGGCACCCACGGGGCATACGGCACAGGGAAGACCATCAATAACACGACAGCTATCATGCCCGGTGCCAGAAGGGCACGAGCGGTATGAGCCGGTAGAGCCAGAGGAGTGGCCGGTGAGGCGAAATAATAGATGAATTAAGACAACAAGGAGGGCCGAGGAGAGTTAGAATAGTATGGGCGGCTCAAATTAGGTATAGAATTAGAATATCTCAGGGGTTAGTAAGAGTTTTTAGGGAAACAGGGGTATAATAAGGGCGGAAGTAGATTAAGAAATATGGATGCGATATAATAATGCCAATAAAAGATGCGAGCTGAGTCCGAAAAGAAATGAACCACATTCAAACACATACAAAAAAAAAAAGGGGCAAGGTCGCTGCACAATAGATGAAGACCAGATTAAAGAAAACACATGCATGGAACTAGTAAACAAAAAAAAAAATGCACATATACATATATATAACAAACACAAGGTACAAGGGACAGGGGAGGTCAAATCCCTCCCGAAGAAGGGAGGAGTGTGAGGAACATTATAGATAATAATAAAATTGCTTGCCCAACAAGCAAGCAGCAACACAATCCAACGCTGCAAATAATATGCCAGATACAAGATACAGTCGGGACACAAGCCAAAGATACGATATACGACCAAGCCTAGCACTGACCGATCGAACGGAATCACGGCAAATGATTTACGATCAAACGTGGCCGATCGAACCACACGCAACCGCTGGCGATTTCGTACAAGCGGGAAGATACGTGGGAGGAGGGACATAAGAAATCGGCTGTATAAGAGCAAATGAAACGAGGCTTGGCCTATTAAGAAAATCCAAGAGCACAGAGAGGCAATAAGAGAAGTACATGCACTAGCATACCATGCGTGTGGTTTGGGGAACAATACGCGGGATAAGCATACACCCACAATACACGTGTACTATGCGTGTATGACCGCGAGAGAGAGTACCGGTGGCCAATGCAGGTACTCTCTGCCTACGACACGCATGCGAGACCGAAAGCAGTTAGATCGCGAACAGCCGAAACCAAGCGAACAAAAGAAAAGAAAAGTGATGGCCAAGCAAGCCCGTGAGACGGGTGCGGGGGATGCATGGTGCCGAAACGAAACCAAGTGAGGGCTATGCTTGTGAATCGGTGAGTAGAGGGGAAAGAATAAATGCAAGAAACGATAATGGCTTGTGCATTTGTAAGGGGAATATGCAAGCCGAAGGGGGAGGGATGAGCAATGGGGAAGCCCTCTATCCGTGGATCTCTATGGATAAGATATGCGCATTAGATTGCGATACAGATAAAATCAACCACCAATACTTATTAAAATAAACAGGCTAATTATCGTAAAATAATAGATGATGATTCATAAATTAACTTTGCTGGTTCGTTTTGTATAATAAAATAGGTTTGCGTTTTATTCCATGTGTTGGTCTCTGTTGACAATAAGCAATTAACTAACTTAACATACATTTTTCGTTTTCACCACACGCTTGCTATTGCATCAGCCAAAAACGGTGTGACCATGCGACTTAATGTTAAAAATAATGAAAATACAAAGATCGTTACTTTCAAATAAATTTAAGTTTAAGAGTTCAGCATCCGTTCCTCAACATACCGCCGGGCCCTGAAACAATGTTTCTGAAACCTTGGTTATGGGACGGGTCATCTCTCCTGTCTTTAACTTAAGGGCTTGTACTAGACCGTCTGGGCCAGGAATCGTCTCGATAATGCGGGCCAGGATCCATGAAGCCGGAGAAGTTTGAGAATCCTTTACTAGTACGAGATCATCAGGTTTCGGGTTTGCCGATTTCATTAACCATTTTGGCCTTTGCTGCAACGACATAAGGTACTCAAGATGCCACCTTTTCCAAAAGCCTTGCAACATGGCCTGAGATTGCTGCCAGTAATCCAATCTGTTTGCCGGCACTTGGTCCAAATCTCCATCTGGCACTGTGGTGTAAGGACGACCGATCAGCATGTGAGCGGGCGAAAGATATCCAACGTCTGTATCGGAAGTGGCACAAAGAGGCCTTGAGTTGATCACCGCTTCCACCTGTGTTAACAACGTATGCATTTGTTCGAATGTAAGAACGGCGTGACCGATTACTCGGTGTAAATGAAGCTTCACAGAGCACACAGCCGATTCCCATTTGCCTCCCCAGTGAGGCGCATGTGGCGGTATGAACTTCCAGTTGATGCCTTCGATCGATAACGCCTCTGCTATCTTGTTATTGTGCAGCTGGGATTGAACTAATTGTTCCATTTCGTTAAGACTTCATTTGGCTCCCACGAAATTTCGTCCATTGTCGCTGAACATCGTCACACATTTGCCTCGCCGTGAAATGAAACGTCGAAGAGCAGCCAAAAATGTATCAGTGCTAAGGTCTGTTGCCAGCTCCAAGTGTAAAGCTGAGGTTGCCATGCATACGAAGAGACATATGTATCCCTTTTCCTTTCGAGCGGTCCTTCCTTTATGTGTCTTCATCATGATTGGGCCAGCATAATCACAGCCTGTATTTTCGAATGGAAATGCTTGCCGAACTCTCACTGCCGGTAGTGCGGCCATTAGTTGGTTGCTGGTATGTGCTCGCTGTCTGAAGCACTTTATACAGTTGTGAGTAACTTTACGAATCAGATTTCTGGCTCCCATTATCAAGAAACGTTGACGAACTATGACAAAGAGGGCCGAAGCTCCTGGGTGTAGATTATGTTGATGCTCGTGTTCCAAAATTAGGTGAGATATGCGAAGCTTCCTCGGCAAGATGAGCGGATGCTTGGCTGAATATGATAACTCTGAATTATTGAGGCGACCTCCTACACGTAGAAGCCCGCTGTCATCTAGAATCGGCGTCAGGGTACACAGCTTCGAGCCTTTTGGTACGCATCCTTCATTTCGTAACGCTTTTCGTTCTTTATGCCATTCGTCTTGAGCTTGCTGCAAGCATAGGTTCCTGGCTGCCTTGTACTCGTCACAGGTTATGGCGAAAGTGTCTGACTTTTCTTGGGGGTTTTTCATGTGTCGGATGAATCGTAAAATGTATGCCACAATGCGCACAAGTCTAGGCCAGGAAGAAACACGACCAATAAGTTCTTTGAGGGGAGATGACTCGTTCATGGTTTACTGTAGCCTTCAACTCTTTTCGCTACTCGTCATCTGAAATTAAGTTAGAGATTTGTATATCATCTTCGTTACCTAAGTTAAGATGTGTCTCAGCCAGCCAGTCGGGACCCTTCCACCAGAGAGTAAACGGGAGTAAGTCCTCAGCCAGCATTCCTCTAGAAGCGCAGTCTGCAGGGTTCTGCTTGGTATTAATATGGCGCCACGAGTCCCTTGGTATTACTTCCAATATTTCGGCAGTACGATTGCTAATGAACGTCTTCAAACTAGCTGGCAAGTGATTCAGCCATGCCAACACAATTGTCGAATCACACCAAGCATATACGGTGATTTCTAGATCCTTCCAAGCTAATTTAATTGATGCGATCAGCCGACTTAGCAGAAGTGCGGCACATAATTCCAAACGAGGGAGCGATTGCTGCTTAAGTGGAGCGACCCGTGTTTTCGCCGCAATCAGTGAAACCTCTATGCTGCCATCCTGGTTCACGATCCGAGAGTATACGACTGCTGCGTATGCTTTTATTGAGGCGTCTGAGAATGCGTGTAACTCTATTCGTTTGCCGACATACCCAATATGACGCCGTATCTTTAACTGCCTTATGTTGATAATGTCTTCGCGATACTTACGCCATCGGTCTGCCAGCTTAGTTGGAAGCGGTGAATCCCAATCTAGATTAAGAAGCCAGAGCTCTTGGAATAGGATCTTGAATTGAACAATGACCGGCGCCAGTAGACCAAGCGGGTCAAATATGCGTGATACATCTGATAATACTTGTCTTTTTGAACTTTCTGTGCATTCGCTCAACCTTATACCATATGTGAAGATGTCAGACTTTGGTTCCCAATGTATTCCTAATACCTTGATGGAGGAGGTATCTCCAGTCACACTTGTCGCTGCTGCTTCTCCTAAAGGGCCAATTCCGTGGGTATTGGATACCCATTTCCCAAGCTCCAGCTGTGCGCGACCTAATAGTTGAATAAGTTCATCCTTGTTACGTATAAGTTGATCTTCCATGTTTGCTCCGGTCAGGACATCGTCCACATAGAAATCTTCTAATAGAATCTTGGCAGCTGTTGGATATTTATGCTTTAGATCGATTTCAAGTTGTTCTAACACACGTACAGCTAAAAACGGTGCACAGGCTGTTCCATAGGTTACAGTACAAAGCTGGTAATGTTGCAGCTCTTCAATTGGGTTTTCTCTCCATACAATTCGTTGATAATTTCGGTTATTCTCAGAAATCCATATTTGCCTAAACATTTTAATGATGTCTGCGCAAAAAACAAACTTATAAAGTCGAAAGCGTAAACACACATCCATTAGGTTACGCTGAATACTTGGGCCCACTAGTAACTCATCGTTTAGTGATCTGCCACTCTTATCTTTATAAGATCCATCAAGTACAATTCTCAATTTCGTACCAATAACCGGATGGTGAGGCATATAGAACATGTGGTCTTTAGGTGCACTCGTCTTTTCTGACTCATCAAGGATGCGCATGTGTCCCAAAGCGATGTATTCGCGCATGAACTTGGTGTACTCTTCCTTTAACCTTTTATCTTTCTGAAGTCGACGTTCTACTGAATAAAATCGTGATGTTGCTCCCTGAAGAGTATCTGCAAACTTAACATCCGAGTTCTTAAATGGAAGCTCAACACTATACCTCCCATTTGAGTCACGAAAGTGTGTAGATCGAAAATGATTCTCGACCTTTAAATCATCAGCAGTCGGCGGCAACCTGCCACTTAATTCTTCCAATTCCCAAAACCCTTGGAGCGATGTATTTATTTCGATCGTTGATAACAGAGATGCTGTATTTGATCCTTGTTTAGCTGCAATTGAGGTGACCACCCACCCGAATATTGTGGATATTGCAATTATGTTTCCATGCTTATCTAATTCCTTCTCTCCTGTGAATGCGGACTACACGTAGTCGCTACCCAACAAAATGTCCACATGCTTAGCGCTGGTTTCCGGTAGATCAGCCAGTTCTAACCCATCGAAAACTTTCAAAATGTACTGCGCTGACCCCTCTTGTAGTATCGGCCTTGATTGACGAAATTCCTGAGACAAGTTTTCGAGATGGTGAGCGTAAGAGGCCCAGTGATCGCATGCAATGCTCCGATATGTATGATAGTTCTGATCCACTATCAAAGAGAACACGACAAGTGGTGTATGATCCCTTTGAATTCAATGCCAAAACTAGAGCTGTGGGCAATACACTCCTTGGTTTTCCTCGCGGCTGTTGATTTACCGCAGAACGTGCTAAATAACTCTGTGATTCTATAGATTGGACTTCCTTTACTTGCTTAGTTTCGGCAATCATGGCTGCTGTGGGATTAATGCTCTTTTCTTCGACTTGGCGATGTAACAGCGTGTGGTGTTTGTCCTGACAATGTTTGCATCTATACTTGGATTCACATCTTGAAATACCATGGTCAGGCCTTAGATAACTGAAACACAAACGTTTCTCCTTAGCAAATGAGTAACGCCTCTCCACGGAGAGGGCCAAGAACAGGTCACAGTTGTATATATTATGCCCCTTAGACTCACATTTAAAACACCCTCTTGAGTCTGTGGAAATCAGTATCCGAGTATATTTCTTAACGTTTGATTGTGCGACTTGTTCGCAGAGGCTTAATTCGAACTCATCGCAACGTTCTCCGAGAAATCTAAGAAAATCCTTAATAGTTGGAGATGTCCCCTCACGGCTGTAGGACACCCATTTGCATTGAGACTCTGCATCAATTTTATCCAGTAGAAAATATAGTAGTCGCTATTAGTTTGGCCGGTCGGAGCAGTCCCGCAGAATACGCACCATGGGACCAGCAGGAGATCCACGTAGCGCCACAGGCACAAGCATGGAGAAGCCAGCCCACCTCCAGGCGAGCCGACACAAAGCCATACCAACCGGGCCGAAATAGACGCTATAAATGTTGCGCTTAGCGATCCTCGCTAGCAGCACATGTGGGTGTGCCAACGAGTAGAGCAAATGCAGGAGGCACAACGGCAGCGACGGATAGAGCAGCAACATGAAGCCGAGAGACAGGTGTTGCGTGACGAAAGGGCGCGGTGCAATTGGCACGAGCCAGACGGATTGTAGAACATCAACGACAGCGAGACCAACAACAAGAAAACGAAGAACAACAACAAGAAAACGAAGAACACCAACAATAAAACCACCGCGAGTGCCCATGGGTATGGCCACGGCCGGCAATGAGCCGACAAATGTCGGCACCCACGGGGCATACGGCACAGGGAAGACCATCAATAACACGACAGCTATCATGCCCGGTGCCAGAAGGGCACGAGCGGTATGAGCCGGTAGAGCCAGAGGAGTGGCCGGTGAGGCGAAATAATAGATGAATTAAGACAACAAGGAGGGCCGAGGAGAGTTAGAATAGTATGGGCGGCTCAAATTAGGTATAGAATTAGAATATCTCAGGGGTTAGTAAGAGTTTTTAGGGAAAGAGGGGTATAATTAGGGGGGAAGTAGATTAAGAAATATGGATGCGATATAATATACCAATAAAAGATGCGAGCTGAGTCCGAAAAGAAATGAACCACATTCAAACACATACAAAAAAAAAAGGGGCAAGGTCGCTGCACAATAGATGAAGACCAGATTAAAGAAAACACATGCATGGAACTAGTAAACAAAAAAAAAAATGCACATATACATATATATAACAAACACAAGGTACAAGGAACAGGGGAGGTCAAATCCCTCCCGAAGAAGGGGGGAGTGTGAGGACCATTATAGATAATAATAAAATTGCTTGCACAACAAGCAAGCAGCAACACAATCCAACGCTGCAAATAATATGCCAGATACAAGATACAGTCGGGACACAAGCCAAAGATACGATATACGACCAAGCCTAGCACTGACCGATCGAACGGAATCACGGCAAATGATTTACGATCAAACATGGCCGATCGAACCACACGCAACCGCTGGCGATTTCGTACAAGCGGGAAGATACGTGGGAGGAGGGACATAAGAAATCGGCTGTATAAGAGCAAATGAAACGAGGCTTGAGGGCATAATCACAAAAGAGGGCATTGGCCTATTAAGAAAATCCAAGAGCACAGAGAGGCAATAAGAGAAGTACATGTACTAGCATACCAAGCGTGTGGTTTGGGGAACAATACGCGGGATAAGCATACACCCACAATACACGTATACTATGCGTGTATGACCGCGAGAGAGAGTACCGGTGGCCAATGCAGGTACTCTCTGCCTACGACACGCATGCGAGACCGAAAGCAGTTAGATCGCGAACAGCCGAAACCAAGCGAACAAAAGAAAACAAAAGTGATGGCCAAGCAAGCCCGTGAGACGGGTGCGGGGGATGCATGGTGCCGAAACGAAACCAAGTGAGGGCTATGCTTGTGAATCGGTGAGTAGAGGGGAAAGAATAAATGCAAGAAACGATAATGGCTTGTGGATTTGTAAGGGGAATATGCAAGCCGAAGGGGGAGGGATGAGCAATGGGGAAGCCCTCTATCCGTGGATCTCTATGGATAAGATATGCGCATTAGATTGCGATACAGATAAAATCAACCACCAATACTTATTAAAATAAACAAGCTAATTATCGTAAAATAATAGATGATGATTCATAAATTAACTTTGCTGGTTCGTTTTGTATAATAAAATAGGTTTGCGTTTTATTCCATGTGTTGGTCTCTGTTGACAATAAGCAATTAACTAACTTAACATACATTTCTCGTTTTCACCACACGCTTGCTATTGCATCAGCCAAAAACGGTGTGACCATGCGACTTAATGTTAAAAATAATGAAAATACAAAGATCGTTACATTCAAATAAATTTAAGTTTAAGAGTTCAGCATCCGTTCCTCAACATACCGCCGGGCCCTGAAACAATGTTTTTGAAACTGGCAAGGGAGCCACCTTGGTTATGGGACGGGTCATCTCTCCTGTCTTTAACTTAAGGGCTTGTACTAGACCGTCTGCGCCAGGAATCGTCTCGATAATGCGGGCCAGGATCCATGAAGCCGGAGGAGTTTGAGAATCCTTTACTAGTACGAGATCATCAGGTTTCGGGTTTGCCGATTTCATTAACCATTTTGGCCTTTGCTGCAACGACGTAAGGTACTTAAGATGCCACCTTTT
Source organism: Drosophila willistoni (assembly GCF_018902025.1). Lineage (NCBI taxonomy): Eukaryota > Metazoa > Arthropoda > Insecta > Diptera > Drosophilidae > Drosophila > Drosophila willistoni. The sequence goes on from NC_061086.1 coordinate 334,952, forward strand.
CCAAAAGCTTTGCAACATGGCCTGAGATTGCTGCCAGTAATCCAATCGGTTTGCCGGCACTTGGTCCAAATCTCCATCTGGCACTGTGGTGTAAGGACGACCGATCAGCATGTGAGCGGGCGAAAGATATCCAACGTCTGTATCGGAAGTGGCACAAAGAGGCCTTGAGTTGATCACCGCTTCCACCTGTGTTAACAACGTATGCATTTGTTCGAATGTAAGAACGGCGTGACCGATTACTCGGTGTAAATGAAGCTTCACAGAGCACACAGCCGATTCCCATTTGCCTCCCCAGTGAGGCGCATGTGGCGGTATGAACTTCCAGTTGATGCCTTCGATCGATAACGCCTCTGCTATCTTGTTATTGTGCAGCTGGGATTGAACTAATTGTTCCATTTCGTTAAGACTTCTTTTGGCTCCCACGAAATTTCGTCCATTGTCGATGAACATCGTCACACATTTGCCTCGCCGTGAAATCAAACGTCTAAGAGCAGCCAAAAATGTATCAGTGCTAAGGTCTGTTGCCAGCTCCAAGTGTAAAGCTGAGGTTGCCATGCATACGAAGAGACATATGTATCCCTTTTCCTTTCGAGCGGTCCTTCCTTTATGTGTCTTCATCATGATTGGGCCAGCATAATCACAGCCTGTATTTTCGAACGGAAATGCTTGCCGAACTCTCACTGCCGGTAGTGCGGCCATTAGTTGGTTGCTGGTATGTGCTCGCTGTCTGAAGCACTTTATACAGTTGTGAGTAACTTTACGAATCAGATTTCTGTCTCCCATTATCAAAAAACGTTGACGAACTATGACAAAGAGGGCCGAAGCTCCTGGGTGTAGATTATGTTGATGCTCGTGTTCCAAAATTAGGTGAGATATGCGAAGCTTCCACGGCAAGATGAGCGGATGCTTGGCTGAATATGATAACTCTGAATTATTGAGGCGACCTCCTACACGTAGAAGCCCGCTGTCATCTAGAATCGGCGTCAGGGTACACAGCTTCGAGCCTTTTGGTACGCATCCTTCATTTCGTAACGCTTTTCGTTCTTTATGCCATTCGTCTTGAGCTTGCTGCAAGCATTGGTTCCTGGCTGCCTTGTACTCGTCACAGGTTATGGCGAAAGTGTCCGACTTTTCTTGGGGGTTTTTCATGTGTCGGATGAATCGTAAAATGTATGCCACAATGCGCACAAGTCTAGGCCAGGAAGAAACACGACCAATAAGTTCTTTGAGGGGAGATGACTCGTTCATGGTTTACTGTAGCCTTCAACTCTTTTCGGTACTCGTCATCTGAAATTAAGTTAGAGATTTGTTTATCATCTTCGTTACCTAAGTTAAGATGTGTCTCAGCCAGCCCGTCGGGACCCTTCCACCAGAGAGTAAACGGGAGTAAGTCCTCAGCCAGCATTCCTCTAGAAGCGCAGTCTGCAGGGTTCTGCTTGGTATTAACATGGCGCCACGAGTCCCTTGGTATTACTTCCAATATTTCGGCAGTACGATTGCCAATGAACGTCTTCAAACTAGCTGGCAAGTGATTTAGCCATGCCAACACAATTGTCGAATCACACCAAGCATATACGGTGATTTCTAGATCCTTCCAAGCTAATTTAATTGATGCGATCAGCCGACTTAGCAGAAGTGCGCCACATAATTCCAAACGAGGGAGCGATTGCTGCTTAAGTGGAGCGACCCGTGTTTTCGCCGCAATCAGTGAAACCTCTATGCTGCCATCCTGGTTCACGATCCGAGAGTATACGACTGCTGCGTATGCTTTTATTGAGGCGTCTGAGAAGGCGTGTAACTCTATTCGTTTGCCGACATACCCAATATGACGCTGTATCTTTAACTGCCTTATGTTGATAATGTCTTCGCGATACTTACGCCATCGGTCTGCCAGCTTAGTTGGAAGCGGTGAATCCCAATCTAGATTAAGAAGCCAGAGCTCTTGGAATAGGATCTTGAATTGAACAATGACCGGCGCCAGTAGACCAAGCGGGTCAAATATGCGTGATACATCTGATAATACTTGTCTTTTTGAACTTTCTGTGCATTCGCTCAACCTTATACCATATGTGAAGATGTCAGACTTTGGTTCCCAATGTATTCCTAATACCTTGATGGAGGAGGTATCTCCAGTCACACTTGTCGCTGCTGCTTCTCCTAAAGGGCCAATTCCGTGGGTATTGGATACCCATTTCCCAAGCTCCAGCTGTGCGCGACCTAATAGTTGAATAAGTTCATCCTTGTTACGTATAAGTTGATCTTCCATGTTTGCTCCGGTCAGGACATCGTCCACATAGAAATCTTCTAATAGAATCTTGGCAGCTGTTGGATATTTATGCTTTAAATCGATTTCAAGTTGTTCTAACACACGTACAGCTAAAAACGGTGCACAGGCTGTTCCATAGGTTACAGTACAAAGCTGGTAATGTTGCAGCTCTTCAGTTGGGTTTTCTCTCCATACAATTCGTTGATAATTTCGGTTATTCTCAGAAATCCATATTTGCCTAAACATTTTAATGATGTCTGCGCAAAAAACAAACTTATAAAGTCGAAAGCGTAAACACACATCCATTAGGTTACTATTCAGCGTAACCTGGGCCCACTAGTAACTCATCGTTTAGTGATCTGCCACTCTTATCTTTATAAGATCCATCAAATACAATTCTCAATTTCGTACCAATAACCGGATGGTGAGGCATATAGAACATGTGGTCTTTAGGTGCACTCGTCTTTTCTGACTCATCAAGGATGCGCATGTGTCCCAAAGCGATGTATTCGCGCATGAACTTGGTGTACTTTTCCTTTAACCTTTTATCTTTCTGAAGTCGACGTTCTACTGAATAAAATCGTGATGTTGCTCCCTGAAGAGTATCTGCAAACTTAACATCCGAGTTCTTAAATGGAAGCTCAACACTATACCTCCCATTTGAGTCACGAAAGTGTGTAGATCGAAAATGATTCTCGACCTTTAAATCATCAGCAGTCGGCGGCAAACTGCCACTTAATTCTTCCAATTCCCAAAACCCTTGGAGCGATGTATTTATTTCGATCGTTGATAACAGAGATGCTGTATTTGATCTTTGTTTAGCTGCAATTGAGGTGACCACCCACCCGAATATTGTGGATATTGCAATTATGTTTTCATGCTTATCTAATACCCTCTCTTCTGTGAATGCGGACCACACGTAGTCGCTACCCAACAAAATGTCCACATGCTTAGCGCTGGTTTCCGGTAGATCAGCCAGTTCTAACCCATCGAAAACTTTCAAAACGGCCGGGTCGACTTCATCCTTTGGCAATAGAGTGGTTATCTTACCTAAGACATGAGCTGTAGTATGTAGTGTTTGCTTCGAGAACCTTGATTTCAAACGTACTGCGCTGACCCCTCATGTAGTATCGTCCTTGATTGACGAAATTCCTGAGACAAGTATTCGAGATGGTGAGCGTAAGAGGCCCAGTGATCGCATGCAATGCTCCGATATGTATGATAGTTCTGATCCACTATCAAAGAGAACACGACAAGTGGTGTATGATCCCTTTGAATTTAATGCCAAAACTAGAGCTGTGGGCAATACACTCCTTGGTTTTCCTCGCGGCTGTTGATTTACCGCAGAACGTGCTAAATAACTCTGTGATTCTATAGATTGGACTTCCTTTACTTGCTTAGTTTCGGCAATCATGGCTGCTGTGGGATTAATGCTCTTTTCTTCGACTTGGCGATGTAACAGCGTGTGGTGTTTGTCCTGACAATGTTTGCATCTATACTTGGATTCACATCTTGAAATACCATGGTCAGGCCTTAAACAACTGAAACACAAACGTTTCTCCTTAGCAAATGAGTAACGCCTCTCCACGGAGAGGGCCAAGAACAGGTCACAGTTGTATATATTATGCCCCTTAGACTCACATTTAAAACACCCTCTTGAGTCCGTGGAAATCAGTATCCGAGTATATTTCTTAACGTTTGATTGTGCGACTTGCTCGCAGCGGCTTAATTCGAACTCATCGCAACGTTCTCCGAGAAATCTAAGAAAATCCTTAATAGTTGGAGATGTCCCCTCACGGCTGTAGGACACCCATTTGCATTGAGACTCTGCATCAATTTTATCCAGTAGAAAATATATCACCCAGCAGTCGCGATTAGTTTGGCCGGTCGGAGCAGTCCCGCAGAATACGCACCATGGGACCAGCAGGAGATCCACGTAGCGCCACAGGCACAAGCATGGGAGCCAGCACGGCCGCCGACTCCGTTTCGTATGGTGGACAATATGTTAGAAACCAGCGAATCGGGGGAGGGGGCCGTTGCTGAGGAAGATGCAGCTGATGGAGAAGCCAGCCCACCTCCAGGCGAGCCGACACAAAGCCATACCAACCGGGCCGAAATAGACGCTATAAATGTTGCGCTTAGCGATCCTCGCTGGCAGCACATGTGGGTGTGCCAACGAGTAGAGCAAATGCAGGAGGCACAACGGCAGCGACGGATAGAGCAGCAACAGGAAGCCGAGAGACAGGTGTTGCGTGACGAAAGGGCGCGGTGCAATTGGCACGAGCCAGACGGATTGTAGAACATCAACGACAGCGAGACCAACAACAAGAAAACGAAGAACAACAACAAGAAAACGAAGAACACCAACAATAAAACCACCGCGAGTGCCCATGGGTATGGCCACGGCCGGCAATGAGCCGACAAATGTCGGCACCCACGGGGCATACGGCACAGGGAAGACCATCAATAACACGACAGCTATCATGCCCGGTGCCAGAAGGGCACGAGCGGTATGAGCCGGTAGAGCCAGAGGAGTGGCCGGTGAGGCGAAATAATAGATGAATTAAGACAACAAGGAGGGCCGAGGAGAGTTAGAATAGTATGGGCGGCTCAAATTAGGTATAGAATTAGAATATCTCAGGGGTTAGTAAGAGTTTTTAGGGAAAGAAGGGTATAATAAGGGGGGAAGTAGATTAAGAAATATGGATGCGATATAATAATGCCAATAAAAGATGGCATGGAACTAGTAAACAAAAAAAAAATGCACATATACATATATATAACAAACACAAGGTACAAGGGACAGGGGAGGTCAAATCCCTCCCGAAGAAGGGGGGAGTGTGAGGACCATTATAGATAATAATAAAATTGCTTGCACAACAAGCAAGCAGCAACACAATCCAACGCTGCAAATAATATGCCAGATACAAGATACAGTCGGGACACAAGCCAAAGATACGATATACGACCAAGCCTAGCACTGACCGATCGAACGGAATCACGGCAAATGATTTACGATCAAACATGGCCGATCGAACCACACGCAACCGCTGGCGATTTCGTACAAGCGGGAAGATACGTGGGAGGAGGGACATAAGAAATCGGCTGTATAAGAGCAAATGAAACGAGGCTTGAGGGCATAATCACAAAAGAGGGCATTGGCCCATTAAGAAAATCCAAGAGCACAGAGAGGCAATAAGAGAAGTACATGTACTAGCATACCAAGCGTGTGGTTTGGGGAACAATACGCGGGATAAGCATACACCCACAATACACGTATACTATGCGTGTATGACCGCGAGAGAGAGTACCGGTGGCCAATGCAGGTACTCTCTGCCTACGACACGCATGCGAGACCGAAAGCAGTTAGATCGCGAACAGCCGAAACCAAGCGAACAAAAGAAAAGAAAAGTGATGGCCAAGCAAGCCCGTGAGACGGGTGCGGGGGATGCATGGTGCCGAAACGAAACCAAGTGAGGGCTATGCTTGTGAATCGGTGAGTAGAGGGGAAAGAATAAATGCAAGAAACGATAATGGCTTGTGGATTTGTAAGGGGAATATGCAAGCCGAAGGGGGAGGGATGTGCAATGGGGAAGCCCTCTATCCGTGGATCTCTATGGATAAGATATGCGCATTAGATTGCGATACAGATAAAATCAACCACCAATACTTATTAAAATAAACAGGCTAATTATCGTAAAATAATAGATTAAGTTGAATATAGCAAATATATGTACATATGTCTAGTTCTAGTGTGGGGGGGATTTGGGCGAAGTTGGGTATGACGAGTGGATCAAGGGGAGCGACGGGCGACGGCAGCGCCAACAGAGAAAAGAAAGCAGCGAAAGTCAACGGGATAAGATGGGCGGCCAATAAGAAGGCGACGCCAATACGAGAAAGTGATAGAAGCCAACATAGCGACCGAGATGCTATGCAGGCAAGGGAGAAAGACAAGGACAAGGAAACGAATGGGCGCGCAGCCACAAAGAAAGTGGACACATATGCGCCAAGGATTTACGGGACTTTCACAACGCATAGCAACAAGTGGATGCGTGGGTGAAAACAGAGGACCGATGTAAAAGTACCAGCTGTATAGCGGTACTACACCAATCAATTACTGAGGCCGTGGGAGCTGCCTATATAAAGGCAACACCCATCAAGGAAATCATCAAGTCAAAAAGTCGTGATCAACCAAGGGAGTTTTAAGGCCTTACAAGTAACCTTAAAAGCTCAAGCTAGTTTTCACAAATCCTGTGAAAAGGATCGAGGAGAAGTAGAATAACTGGCCTTACGAGTAACCTCTCAAGTTACCAGACAACCAACAAGTCCTTGGAATAGGACTAGAACACCGTGCCCAAGCGATAAAAGAAGAGGAGTCAAGCGGCTCCAGGACGATCCACAGCACATTGAGAAAGAGGCAAGAGGATATATCCTACTGCCGAAATTCCAGGATCTATATATCCCGACGAATACCAATCGCTGAGAAAATCCTGCTGCACGACAAACGGCCACGGGATTTATCCTGGAGGGACGAGCACGCAAAGACCATCTTAAAAACACGGCTGAGGCCACTGAGGTGGAAAAAACATCCCTAGAAGATCAGGCCAAGGAACATTGCATACATTGCGAGTCTGAAATAGGAACCAGCGGAGACACAAGGAACGAGAGACGGACTGGAGCAAGCACCGAAGGACCCAAACCAAAATCAGCGCTGTCCAAGTTCGGGACTTCTCCAGAGAAATTAGTCATACCCAGCCGAGCCCAAAATATTATAAATAAATACGTGATTTAAAACCATTAATCAAACAAACGAGTTCTAATTTCACCACGGCACAAAATAAATTTAGTTGTGCTGAACCTAGCCCAAGAGATATTGGAAATATCGCAAGGGACGAGAAAGGATCGTTACAACTGGCGCCAAACGTGCTATACTGGTAAAATTTAGACAAAAAAAAAACTACAGTTTGAAAATCAAAAAAAAAAATCAATATGGGAAAAGGATGGATTTACCACATGAAGAAGGAGGATCTGGTACAGACAGGCCAAAGGATCGGGATCGAGATGACTGGCACGGTGGAAGAAATGAAGAAACAGCTAGGCGAGTGGGTAGAAAACAATGAAGCGGACCAAGACTGGAAGGATGAAATAAATAGATTGGAAACAAAATACACGAAAAATCTCAAAACGAAAACAGTAGCAAGCACATCAAAAGCATACGAAGACATTGTAGCAATCTAAATCATTCAAAAAAATAAAGATCACATTGGCAATTCCTCCGTTTCTACCACCAAGATGTGGAAGCGAAGGAGCACTGGATAGCACCGAAAACAAAGGGGACGTAAGAAGACAAACAATGGAACCAAGGAAGACCGTGCTAAATACAACAAGCAAGACCACCGAATATGCTAAAGTGGCAAAACGAGTGAGAGAGTGGACTTTCAGATTCGATGGCAATTCTAGACCTCTAGAATTCAATGAACAGATAGAATGGTCAGCTGGCATGTATGACATCGAACTAGACATGATACCAAGAGCAATGCCAGAGCTACTGAAAGATAGAGTACTCAATGACATGGCGGCGAGAAATCTGCACAGAACGGCCGGCTGGACAGAGAACTCAAAAACATGACATAGAGCTGAAAATCTCAAACTGCATCGGAATCATATAACAAAAAAAATGGGAACAGCAAAATAGCAAAGTCGCAAACCGCATCCTGGAGTAAGACAAAGATATGTGAATATCGTAACGATACATATAATCAAAGATGCGTGCAAAAAGAGATACTTAGAAACTGGCAGCGAATCAAAAAAAAAAAAAAAAAAAAGACATAGAAGGATTGGAGACAAGTCAAGAGAGTCAATACCAATACATATGCGGAGGCCCAACTCTCGTGAATTGGAGTACACGTAATGGTATGAGTTGCATTAAAAAACGCACCTACATATGCGCACGATATTACGCATGTAATGGTGGAGCATCGCGACGCATTAGAATACGCAGCTATGATAGGAGAGCAAGGGCAAGATAGAGATCAAATCCGAAGCCTAAATACCGTTAAAGAGAAAAAAATGACCGATTGCCAAGAACGCGAGGTTTCATGCAGGCCAATGTCATAAGCAAGAAACACTCGAAGTTTAATACAACTCAGAGAGTACACAAGCAAACAAAAAAAAAAAAAAAATTATTCTATCATGAATGCTTTTAATGAACAAGTTGGCCAGGATGCCAGAACGCGGTGACTGGCACGAATCCGAGGAGGAGTCCGACCACGATGGGCCGGATATGATGAATCCGGGCATCGCCGCCTCCACGGACGAGGAAGAGGACGGAGAAAGTACCGAGGACAGCGGGTACTTATCGGAGGAGGAAAGCGAGGCGGAATCATTCATGGCAAACCAACGCCAAGGAGACAACGTCAACGATAAAATAATGTGGAGAGAGCTGGATGAGGCGTTCCAGCTGATGGAACAGGATGAGATCGGACATGAGGCGAGCAGCGGTCGGAGCAGTCCGGAAGAAGATGCACCGTGGGACCAGCATAAGGCGTTCCAACTGATGGATCCCGAAGAGGTCGAGGACGAGAGGCGCAGCGGTCGGAGCAGTCCGGCAGAATACGCACCATGGGACCAGCAGGAGATCCACGTAGCGCCACAGGCACAAGCATGGGAGCCAGCACGGCCGCCGACTCCGTTTCGTATGGTGGACAATATGTTAGAAGCCAGCGAATCGGGGGAGAGGGCCGTTGCTGAGGAAGATGCAGCTGATGGAGAAGCCAGCCCACC